>NC_091015.1:75136392-75456165 GCF_041296385.1 Aphelocoma coerulescens | reverse complement strand
AGCAAAAGTGAATTCCTGAGTCCTTGTGTGAGACAGCTCTGCCTGGAGACATTGTGCAGCCTGGCAAGCACCCCATGGTGCTGCTCATCTCAGCTTCTTACCGCAGTCTCCCAGTGGGTGTGTTTCATAATCACACTTCAACAAGGCTTCTCAGTTGGTTTCTTCTAGGGATCTGTTGGGGCGTTAAGGCTCTGCTTCCCTGGAGGGTGAATCTTTTCACCTGACTGAGCTCTTAGATAAGGTCAAGAATAAAAAGCAGTTTTCATGGAAGTACCTGGCATGGTGTGTTATCCCCTGCTCTGAATGCAGCCCTGGTTCTGCAGTACTGTGCTCTGGATAAACAAGAGATTCATCTAAATGGACTCATTACAAGACTGAATTCTGTATCGTTGAGAATCGCACAGTTCCTAGTAGTGATTGATTTGTCAGTTTGTACATGAATCGTACTTCTCCACGACTTTGCTATGGTTTACTAGCTGTCAAGGTTTTATCTGGACTGCAAGCACCTTTTTACTGAAGCTTCCTGTGACTGGCTAGCTCATCTGCCATGGAAGCCTGCTGGCAGATGCTCCCTTCCTGCCACAGAAACACACTGCTCTCAGTCAGCTGCCCCACAGCAGCTGCCAGTGTGCAGGCCCAAGGCACACAGGAGTGCAGGGAAGGTCCCTTGCATGCATTGTTGGGTCAGGGCTGGCAGAGCAGACAATACAGCAGCTCACACACTTCACTTGCTGCTGTGTCAGTAAAAGAAGCTGCCTGCAACTTTCTGTGTGTCCTGCAGCTTCTGTACAGCAGCTGAGTCCATGCTGGGATGTGCTCTTCTTCAGAAAATGCAAGAAAGGGCAAAGAATACAGCAAAGAACATGAAACTAATAAAGAGATGTATGTTGGGGATCTGCATGAAAAAACAAGTTTTGGAGAAAGGAAAGGGCACTTCTATTCAATCAGATTTAGAACTACCACATATATGAAGTTATTTACCTTGTAACTTTCAGGTACAACAAAAATTAAGGCATGAAAAGATATGATTCGATGATATGATGTGAATAAATGAAGAATAGACTTTTTCTGGTATATTGTCCACTGTAGTGCTTCGGAGAGACACTTGAGCAAAAAGAGCTCAAGAGATAACGATGTATAGCAGTCCTTAGTGAGCAAATGCTTCCAAACAAACTCATATTTGATTAAGGATATTAAATAATTAAATTAAGTGGGTCTGCACTGTGAAATTCAGAGAGAGCTGGCAAATCAACAGTGTTTATATTGGTGACTTCTATAAGAATAATTATGCTGTACATTTAGGGGATGTCTCACTTCTGCTAATTGGGCTCAAGCAGACACTTTCACCTGGTGAGTTATTTACAACAATATAAGTGATAAAATGGAAAGAGTGATAAAACTTGAGACATAGACAGTATATTTAAGAAACATCTTATATACTTATATTTAAGTAAAATCTTGAACTTTCTAGGCCATATTAGTTTAGAATTGTATGTGCTACTAAGTTTGTCACATGGCATTTCTAAATAAATTTTTTAAAAAGATTTTATTTTTATATAGAATTTGTAAGGGGTGGGATCGCATTCCTTCGTAGAAGTTAAACATATACATTGCTTGTAATTTTTTAATAACAGAGAGATGGTACTTCAAAATAACATACTTACTTCCATTGACTCCATTGATGCCATCACATTCCATTCCACCAGATCTGTGTGAATCTGAAAATAATGATTCAAGTCGAGTCACTGCTTTCTCCAATCTCTCCATCAAGCCATGAGTTTCTGCCATTCTGAAAAAATCATTATGGACAGAAACAGTGTTAGACCCCTCTCAGTGAAGTCCTTGCTTCATGCTACAGTTCTGTTCACCTTGTGGCTTTGTCTTTTATGGTAAAACTCTCATTTTTTAAGCATTGTCTTTCTGACACATAAGCAGTTGCAGTGAAGCAGCTGACATAGGGTAACTTGCTTCTTTGTCAGCAGGGAATCAGATCAGTACTCAGCTCTGGCTTTTCCTTCTAAGTAGCAGATTCCAACCACTGCTAGCGTAGCTTTTGATAGTCTGCATGTGAACAACTTACGACAAAATGTGTGAGTGTGCTCCCAATCAGATACTGAGATGGCAGGAATAGTGATAGAAGCAATTGGTAAAATCTTATGCCTATGATGATTTGAATCAGCATTTACAGAGGCTAAAATACAGACCCAATTAATACTCTCTGATTTCTGAAAAGGTTCATTCTGAAATTTGCCTTGGTCTTTCATGCTTTGTAGTAGGACTCAGCCACCTGACTGAAGCCTACACAAAAATCAAAGAAGGTCTTCTGTTTATTCTTCTGATATGATTTACCATCACTTTTTTTCTTACAGAAGTACCTGACATGAACCAGTGTTTACCAAGCTTTTAAAATCAAATACTAATTAACACTTAAATAGCAAAAAACATCCAGAGGCCTGCTTGTCCAGTACTGCTACAGTGGTTTTGATTTAAGATTAAATAGAAATTAGGTTACATTTTTAACAACTCACACATTGCCTTCTTTCCTCACAATGTGATTATCTGCTCTCTTACACATGAGGCAGTGTAGGCATTGACATTTCTGAATACTGGCCAACCTCTCAGGGAAAAAAAGTGCTATATACAATTCAGAATGAGGAAGAGTTATATAAGCAAAGGCAAAGCTATGTTTAAATCCCCTATCATTTAATAGAGCGCGTTTAATGTATATGTTCCTCACTTAAGGTTGTGAGTGTTTGATTCTGGTAAGTGACATTTGGCAAGGGGCGTGTGTGATGATGATGGCTCTTGATCAGCATGATCCCTGTGGCCAGTTCCAGCCCAGCCCCCACACTAGGCTGCCCAGCACTGGGGTGTGCAAAAAACGGGAGCAACAGGGGAATGCACATCCCCAGCTGGGGCAAGCATGGAGTCGGAGGCTCTCTGGGGCCACAAGACACTGATTCCTGTATGGCTTGTAGACTAGAATGGTTAGGCAGACATGGAACAAATGTGTAAATGCGTTAGTTCCCAAAGAACAGCCTACTACTGAAGCCTAATAGTAGATTTCAATAAACTGTGCAGCACTATGTAACAGCTAGCAACCAAACCAAACATTGCTGCTTCAGTGTCCCCACAGCCAGTGGAGAATGCCTAAATGTCATAATTAAAAAGTAAAGTAGCATGGAAAGAAATGCTTTAATTTACAAACTAGTACTACTAATTCTTATTAATATAATAATATTTTTCTTCTAAAAATTTAAGTGTGAGAGGAAATTAGCTACTAGGACTGTGGAAACACATGCAGAGAGCTCTTGTGCTCTGAGTCATGCTGCCTGTCAAACAAGGTGGGACCTTCAGACTTTACCCTATAAATGTAATGAGGTTTGTGTTTGACCTAAAAGTGAAACATAAGGTTTTACAGTAAGAAACCCTTGGGAGAACCATTCTTGTGAGAAAGTTTTGTCTGGAATTTATGGGTTTTTCCTACTGACATTAAATAAAAAAGCAAACCCCCAAAACAGGATGACATTAGACAGCATGCATATGAAGAGTGGAAAAATTCAGAGGGGCTCTCTTGTCTTATCACAGGATGGGTCAGGTTGGAAGAGACCTCAGAGGGGTCAACTGGCCCAACCTCCCTGCTCAAGCAGTGTCATCCCAGAACACATGGCACAGGATTGCATCTAGGTGGTTCCTGAATATTACCAGTGAAAGAGACTCCATGCCCTCTTTGGGCAACCAGTTCAGTGCTCAGCCACCTGCACAGTAAAGGAGTTCTTCCTCATGTTCAGGTGGAACTTCCTTTGCATCAGGTTCTGCCCATTGTCTCCTGTCCTATTGCTTGGCACCACTGAGAAGAGCCTGGGTCTGTCCTCTCGGCACCCTCCCTTCAGATACTGACAGATATTGATGAGGTCCCCTCTCAGTTGCCTCTTCTTGAGGCTGAACAGGCCCAGCTCCCTCAGTCTTTCCTCAAGAGGCTCCAGTCCCTTGGTCAGCTTTGCTGCCCTCCACTGGACTTGCTCCAGGAGCTCCATGTCTCCCTTGTACTGAGGAACCCAGAGCTGGACACAGCACTCCAGGGGCAGCCTCACCAGGACTAAGCAGAGGGATGGGGTCACCTCCCTTGACCTGCTGGCAATGTACTTTCTGAAAATACACACTACTCGGTTTGAAAAATCAATTCACTTAAAAAAAACCCCACACATTAAATTTTTTGTAAGGTTACAAATATCTTGGCAGGAATGAGATGAAGGTATCAGGGGAGCTTCTAAGATATTCAGACTTTCAGAATATTAAACCTTTTCTTAAAACAAAACACTAATAATCCTAAAAAATATTATGAATACATTCTTTTCACATTTTACGCTACTTCATAGAAGCCTAAAATGGTGTCTATTTTAAAAGTTCTGTTTTCAACCAGACTGCTGAAGTCTAGTGTAACACAGCTTACTAACAGTCAACTAATTTCATCAGTATTCTAAAACATATTTTCAGTATAGTTCCTATTTGTCTTTATTTGAAGATACAGTCTAGTAGGTTGGGGTTTTTTTCATTTGCCTTAAAATTTTCCTTGATGATGTCATAAAATGCCACAAAAATTATGCACAAAGTTCTATGGAAGACCTGTTACTTTTTAGCCTCCTCAGTCTCATTTTGCCTGTGAAAGAATCCAATTGTTTCATTACAAACTAAATAATTTGAGTGCACACACCTGGAGGTCTGAGGAATCTCACAATGAGCAGACTGGTAATGTTCTACCCAATAAACTGCCTTCTGTAAGACACTAAGAATACATATTACAGTGTCAGAAGCTCAGGGGAATAACCCAGCTCAATAACCTGAAGGATCCTTTTATGCAACACTCTCCTGCTGCAACACAGTCTTTTGCTCACTATATTCTTCACAGCTCTATTCTATTCCCATTAGTTGAAGATCTACCGTGTTGTTCTTATAAAAGCAGGCATCACCACCAATCACAGAATAATATATTGTTACAGTCTTTAAACAAAAGTAGAAACTATTTTTACCCTAAAATTAGCGATACCAGGTTTCTATTCTTTTTATATAGAATATTACACGTAATAATCATCATGTTTATACTACGTCTTTTTATCTGTACATTTATATATCCATGAGTGCATGGTATTTTCATCTATATATACATATATATACGTGCATGTACATCATGCACATAAGAATACACACAGTTATGCCTGTCATGTATGAATGAAGTGCAAGAACACTTCTGTGATTACTGTATGTCACACTAAAAGAGCAAATCAGTTGTACATATACTGACCTTACATTTACACCTCGCTTTACCATTAAATGACACTGTGTTATTTACCTTACAAACAACACAGAAATTAGTGTTACTGTTCTGAACATCCACCAAATAACATGAAAACTCTCTTCATCCATTCTCAATCTAAACATTGACATCTTTGCCTCTATATTGGGATTTACATATTTGGCTCATATTATGACAAACTTCAGCATTTTCTTGGCCTATATTCAGCTGTTTATCTGATTACTTATTCCACACTGCACTCTGCATGGCCAAACAGATGCCACAAAGCCACAGTTCAAAAGGAGTCAGAACACAAATGGTACAGCTTGACTCTGTGAAGATACTATCTGCCATAATATAGCATCAGAGCTTATATTATAAATAAATAATAAGACTGGTCTACTTACAGTGTCAAATTAAATCTCTGCACGTTAATGAAAAGTAAAGAGGATATAAATATGTCTATGGTGTGCTTCCACTCCCATAAAGCATGTTTTTACATCAAGACAGGCCCTCTATCTCACCTGTTAGGATTTTAATTAAAGCTTTGATCTTGAAATGATTATCAGGGTTAATCATGTATCTTTTCCTGAAGTTGATGCTGACCACCTATAAGGAGTTAAAAATAACGATGCTTCAACTCCCACGTAATCCTGTATCCAGTTGCTCTCTTGGTGGAGAAGTACACTGTCCTTCATTGAAAATAGGGTCATCTATGAGTCAGGAAAGGTGTTAACACACATCTACCAACAAATAATTTAAACACTGACAGTGGTAACTGTCTCTTGTGCAAAAAATCAAGACAGAGGATCCACAGCTCTGCCTTGTTTACTGTTAGTGGTATCTTTTTTGGGAGTGCTAAAGGCATGTGGTAATACTACCATCTGTCATTTCTTCCACAAAAGAAGTAAAGTCAAAACCAGGTAGAACAAGGCATGCTGAAGCCCAAAAAGCAGATTTATTTTACAGACAGGCCTTGGGACATCACTGCTTTTCTCCCCAGCTGTCTCAAAGCACCACTTATCTATTATCAAGGCAAAAAACTTGGCTGTAGACTAAAATGTCCTGATATACTGATCCCAAACAGCAAACTGTAAGCCAAAACACACCTGTGCTATTCCGGTTACTATTGTATGTGACTTATGACAGAGGACAATATTGCTCCATCCTCAAGAAATAAGCTTTAATGAATGAAAGGGAAAAGCAGTACAGTAGCATAAGGGGGAAAATAAACATATGATGACATATCAGGCATGTAAAAATGGGGGTTTTGAACACAGGAATGGTGCCACTTTGTAAAGTACAAAATGATTCTCACAAATATCAGCAAGAGATGGAGTACACAGTTCCACAGTTTACTTCCTAGCACTCTATAAATTTGAAAGGAAATGACCTGTTAATTTATTTGCTTTCCTCCCCTCCCCCCATTCAGTACCAGTTCTTCCAAATTCATCTAGCATCTGAAAATTGATGCGAGGTCTCACTCATGCTCATCATCTGAGATGCTACATGTCAGATTTGGATTTCCCCTCTATGCCAAAAAAAAGGCAGATGCCTAAACCAGAATACAGGCAGTAATGTAGTATCTAAATTGTATTTACCATTGCTGCACTGCTTGAAAAATCACCCTGCCACTAGAAGTACAGCACCTTGCACATGTTCTTTCTATCTCAGTCTTTTAATAAATTGCTATCAAGATATGAAATAAAATACACAAACCCTCAGATTGCCAGTTGGTACTATCAGAGAGCCAGTCATGAACATTTTATAGATCCAAAGCACTGTGTCCTCTTGAGAGTTCCTCTGTACAATATATGTCAACGTACATCAAGGGAGGAGAAATGCCTACACATTCCTGAACATCGCTTCAAATTACAGAAGCATCTTACAGCACTTTTTTTCTGAAAAAAACACAGCCTGGGTCTGAAATGGCTGGTTTTCCTGTATCACCATTCAAACACCTACAAATCCAAGCTGTGTTGAGCAAGCAGTCTCTTTGCCACCTTTGGCATGAGATCCAAATTCCTACTGCATCCCATTCTGGTTCAGACAGCAAAAACCCACTGGCTTGCAGCCTTGGGAGTTGCTCATTCCCAGACAGAGCTTGGAAGCAGCTCAGTACTGGCTGAGCGCTAAGGAGGAGCACCTGAAGCTCTTTGGGTTACTATCATAAAAGATTCTGGGTGGGGAATGCAAAACAGTGGTGAGAAGAAAGTATGTGTTGGTAGACCAATAGGAACATTACCTTGTATGGTTTGTGTTTTGTTTTCCATTAGCTGTAGGGGAAGAATGTAAACAGAGGCTTCTCAAACGGATTTCAATTTGGATAAAACCAGAAGACCTCTCAGTAAGGCCCTGTGTGAGAAGAATGATTTGAGTTTCAAATCAGAGCCTTTTTTATTGTTTTGCCCCTAGATCTACTACAAGCTCATTTGGGAATAATTAATTCTTAGGTATAGAGAATTATTTTATTTTAAAACCTAGTTAAAAGAGATAGTTTTGTATATCAAACAGTATTAGAATTTTGACTTCTTTTTTTTTTTTGTTAAGATGCAGAGTTATACCTGAAATAGCAAAAAGACAAAAATGTCTGTACAACTTCTGCTTTTTGTGGATGGATGTGCCATTTGGACTAATAAACTGATCTGAAGTCTTGGCTGACTCTAGTATACTCATCATAAAATAGTTCTGTCTGTAGCTCAGTGTGTGTGTTAAACCAACTGATATGCTATGAATGAGTTCCTTAGGGCTGTGCATAAGAGCGTGCTACCTTAATTATTGTGTGTGTGGACTTCTCTCCTTGGCATAACCTCTGTGTTTTTAAAGGGCTACTTTTTATAAGCAAAGAAAAATTTTGTGCAGAAGAGGTAAAAGCAGGTTCATGTTGAACCTCTTCCATTTTAACCCAAGTGTTTTCCTTTGTCTGGCCCTATGTTGTTGGTACCACAAAGCATACTTTTCTGTTTGCATCCTGGCTCCTCCTCTGCTTCTCTCCCTCTTTGTGATCAGGCTGCTGCCTACAAAAACACACAGAAAAAGAACAGAGGCCTTTTTTCATCCCACTGTTCAAAAAAACCTGTAAAATTTGCTTTGTAAAACAATCTCTATTTTGACAAATATGCCTAAGACTGTTGATGCATTTTAGATTTCTTATCACATCTCAGTTTAATTCCATAATTATAGGTGAGCAATTGCACACATCAAGCTGTATGTCTACAAGTCAATGTAATAATAACATGGACTGCAGTTAGGTCTCTGATAATTTAATATGAATTCTTTAAAACATGTCATGTGTTCATGTATGTGCTTAGTATCTCCTGGATATCAGTTCACTTTCTAATTATCTGGAAGTTCTGTGAAGAGCTTCTATCCCTTGCTGATTAATTTTGACTGTCATGAATTTTGTGATCACAAAGAGCGAGTTCATTATTTAATGATATACTGAAGCAGTCAAGACTTGACAGTCTGTGTAAGCATGATTGACTTAAAATAACCAAGGCAACCCAGTTTCTAAGTACATTCTCCTATTCCTTTTATGCTCCCTTTTCATGTCACCACTGCTCATAATCTTTTGTCTTGGTTTTATTTTCTTCTCTCTCTCCAATGAAGTGTACGAGTTTTAGTATCTCTCCAATCAACAAAAATGCAATGTTCTCAGCCACCTCATTTACTATAAATTAGTGTGGGGCTCTTCATGTAATCAAGCATCCTAAAGGCCTTACAAGCCATTTAATTACCTGTCACAAGTCCAATTACTGTACGTAAGCAGACTGCCTTGCTGAACCGAGAAAATACTGCATGCAGGCATTGATTTTATCAAAGTGCTTCAGTTCAGTTCATAATAACTGAACAGTAAAATCCTTTATGCTTTGGTTCCAAACAAATTGAATTGGAACTCTCTGAAAGGGTAAATTCCACACAGTACAAATCCTTATGAAATGTTTCAATTCTTCTGGGATGTGAAAGGAAAAAAGCAAAGGAGGAAGTTAAAACTCAGCGAAAAGTATTGCAAGCTCTTAAAACAGAAACTGTGAAATTACTTCTGAAGAAGAGACCAAGAGTTATTCAGTACCAAGGTTAGTAACAGTTTTATTTGCTGTGCTACTGGCCTTTTACGAGGCTTCCACACCCTACTTCTCATGCACATCCATATTATGCTGAAGCCTGAATGGTTGGGCTTGACTTTAGCCAAGTTAGCAAGCATTCCTGTTCTTACAGAACATCCTGCTGCAATCTGTGTCTGATGGTCTCAGGCTCATTGTGGCTGCTCCACTCAGCCTGCAGCCAGTGGCTCTTCCTCTAGCATAGCAGCAGCCAGGAGGGCTTAAGCAAACTTTCTGCTATATGAGTACTCCCTCTGCTCTGTAGTTGGATCGGGATCTTTATTGGTCACAAAAACTCAAGATCTTCATGCATCTCCCATTCTAAAATTCATCCCACTGACTCTGCCATAGTGCTAGCATTGCAATGGGTTGTGTCTTTGCTTCTGATTCAGGATGAAATGGGCCACCTGCTACTAAAAAAGACCTATTTCCTGATATAACCTTACTACTTAAGAGGTCCTAAGCTTTAATGATAATCCATGCAACCTGCTCACACAAAAGATCTCAGACATTTAATTATTTATCCCTCCTCTGTTTCAGTGTGAGGTCTTGAGAAACCCAGAGAAATCAAACTGGACCTACCCCAGAGGCATGTAAAAGTTAGCCTTTTTGAGGATGGCTGTTGCTTTACAGGACCCAGAGCTGTTAAGTGAATTAGTCTGCTGTTTCTAAACAATGACGGATTACACACAGAAATGTAAATGATTCTTTGCACTCCTTCCAAAAAGCAATTAATTAAATATTAAACTAATACAAAACATAGCTTAATGCTTAGGATCGGAGCATGGCTTCCTGTAAAAATGTGCCACTATTTAATTATATAATTGAGCATTTATGTTTTTGTTGGTTTTTTTTATATAGGCTACAAAAGCATTAAGGCCTTAATTCCCAGCATACTATTACTGGTATTTTGAATTCTACAGACAATCTCTTTGGCTTGCTGTTCTCTGAAAAACTGTGGGTCAGACAAAGCAATTCCCATTAGCATATACTCAGGAAAGTAGTCTCAATGGGACCTTTTAAATAACAAAAAGTCCCTGAAATTGACAGTCAGAATACCGTAAGGACAGAGCTGGAATTAAGACAGCAGTAGGCAGTATGTGTATAGACTATAGTGGTGTCTATGCCATAAAGCCTTGCAAAATGGTGACAGAGGTCACAAAGACTTAAGAAGCCCCAAACTCCCTACTCTTGAAGCAACTGAATCAGCATCATCATTGCTATAGATGCAGCTGTGCTCATGCAAGCTTTTGTCACTTCAGTGTACAATGCTTAGTAAAGGTGTTGCTATTCTGGTATAGTTCTTAGCAGTGACATTCTGAAGACAAGCCGAGTCTAATTTAGAGTTCGAAATATTTTGTATTATGTAAGCAACTGGAGTGGACTCTGCACCACATGAAAATTACAACTTCCCAATTGTCCCCCTACTGCAAAAGACGCACCTAAATTTTTAGAAAAAGGAATTAAAATTATTTATATGTATCAGGAGTGCTTCATCAAGCAAAATCTTTTAACCAGTTCGTAACAAAGCAGCTGTCTGAGTAACTGTGAAAATGTATGCCTTATTTATTGTAAGTGTTTCTTTGGTTTTGTCCCAATAAGCATGATAAGCAAAGAATGTTCTCTTTCATGTAGTAAGGTGTTTCAGTAGGCAGCAACTGCAGCTACTGAGTTTGCTGCTGTTGCACGTAATGTTAGAACTCGTTAAGAACCACTAAGAATATTCTTTAACATATTTGGCAGTTCATAATTTCTCTCCCTAGAGTTCAAACCAATTGAAACTTTACTGCTACTGACAGACCACAGATTAAAGCATAGATTATCTGACTTTGTCCAGGTGATGTTGAAAGTCAACATCCAGGCTGAGAGATGAATGCAGTTTGTCTGGTTTCCAGCCCTCCTCACTCACTCTGTTTTTCCAGCACCTGCTAATTCAGATTACCATGAATTTTAGACCTGGGTAAATTTCAATTCCATCTATTTTTTTTTCTTTAACTTAGGGTGCCCAATGTATTTTGCATGGTTAATAAAAATTATACAGTGGGATCAGAAATTCTCATGATGAGAGGGGATTTAATACATGTAATCTTAGTACCCTTTCTCCTTATGGTATACCAAGAAGCACTTTTCTCCACTGAAGTGAGAGCCACAGCCTACAAAGAATAATGAAGACATGTCAGAGGTTGGTTCTACTGTAATAGTAAATAATGCACATCCTCCTCATTTTTATTTAATTGAGAAAACATATTTTATTCATTAGGTTTGGAGTTGTGCCTGTCCACCTTCCACATGTGAGCAGCATTCAAGGGGAAAGACACAAAGGAATCATGGGAGTATTCAGAAGACTTGCATTTTTGTTGAACCCAAAACCAAAAAGACCATATTGTTGTATGTGACTGGCTTTGTTACAGAAGGTGGATTGCTTTTGTTCTTGTGCAGATTTGCTCAAAATAGAGCCAGTGTTATGAAATCCTGGTGCTGAAAATACACAAAACCAGAAAAAAAAGTTCATTATCATTTTTATAAGAAGTAATTAAAAGGAAATGCTAGGATAAAATTTGCATAAAAATTAGGGTATCTGGCTCACAGTAATGTCTTAAAAGGCCAGCTTTGAAAGTACTGTACTGAGTTCCAACTCATTCCATCTACCACTTTACTACTCTAAATAATTTTTAAAGTCACTTTTCTGAATATGTACAATGAGTTTTCTGATTACAATTTCACAAAGCAATGAAACACAGTAGTCCATAAACCACTGCCACTTTTGCCTGGCTTAGAAACAAATTGATAAAATCTGCAGGTTTATCCCACTCAGACCCCCTGCTAAACAGATCACTTCTATTTCCTAATGGACTGGTCTCTGTGTAGGGCCTTTTTTCTGACATTTTCTATCACTCAGAAACAAACACATTTAGGTAAGGTATATAAAGAAAGCTCTCTTCCCCAGTTGTTAAGACTGCCCCTACACATTATGAAATCTGAACTCTACTTGATAAAAATCCTCATTGTCGATGCTGTAATGCTAAAATAAAAATCTACAGCAATCCCCAAAGCAAAGGACAGACTGCACATTTTCAGGTGAGGTCATGACAAGTTCTCCTCGGCTTTGTACTGGCTGCGTCTCTGGGGGAGTGTTCCTGATGTCAAGTTACTGCAAAATGCAGGACCTCGGCTTCACGGTTCTTCATTTCTGCTTTCCTCTTGCCCCTTCTGAAAGCTACCTTGTTTTTGAAGTATCCTTTATATATTTTTATGTAAAGGTATGTGTTATGCCTTAAGGTCGCACACCCTAAGATGCTATTTAACCCTTTACTCTGGGCTAAACCTGCAGGCTCTTCTGCCACCTCCACCACACGCACACCTCCGGCTCCAAGGGCCGGGGGATCCAAGGACTCGGCGCCCCACTACCCACCGGCACTACAACCGCCTGCCTCAGAATTAGATCATCTTACGCTGATTAAGAGAGTTCCAAGACCGGCACCGCTTGACACCCAGTCTGCACAAACAAGCCGAGGGCATTTTTAATAACCCCTCGGCTGCCGGGACGCGGGGCGGGGGCTGGGGCACAGCCGAAAGCACCCCCGGAGTCGCTCCCGGCGCTGAGGGGGGGCTCGGCGGAGGAGATCCGGCTTCGGCCCCAAAGAGGATCCTTCGTCTGCCGTGGTATTTCGCTCCGGTCTCCCCTCTCCCAGCCCAGATTACTCCCTTCCCACTTAGCACAGGGGAGAAGGGAGGGAAGGAGGGAGGGGGAGGATTTCGTGCGCAGCCCGGCGCAGGTGACAGGAGGGAAGTCGAGGGGCAGCACGGGTCCCTGACCCAAATAGCTCCGAGGCACTGCCCGCCCAAGGAATAGCTCTGCCGCGTGCCGCCCCCGGCCGAGCCCGGAGTCGTCCCCTCATCACTTTCCCCCATCCCCAAGATGTCCGCTGTGGCTGCTCCTGCCGCCGCCGCCGGCGGGAGCGCACCCACGGCCCGGCCGCGCCTGCCCGGGGCCGGGGGGGTCGGGCCGCTCCTGGCATCCCGCCCCTCCCGCCGCCGCCTGCTCTTGAGTTACCTGTTTTGATGACCCGCGTAGCCTTTTTTTTCCCCCTTCCTCTCTGCAATGAAAATCCGCGGCCGGTCACTCGCTCCCCTCCTCCCTCGCCTCGCCGCTGCTCTCCTTCCTCCTCCTCTTCCTCCTCCTTCTCCTCCTCCTCAGCGGGAGCCGGTGTCAGTCAGTCACATCAGCTGCCCGGGCAGGCAGGGAGAGCAATGCCCAGCAGCTTCCGGGAGTACCAAATAAAGACAAGTCCAGAAAGGGAGAGAGACGGTGGCAGAGATGGAGAAAGAAAGCAAAAAGTGGGTGGAGTGTGAAAATGGAGAGAGAGGGAGAGGGAGAGGTGTCTCACGGCAGCGGCTGGGAATCTGTGGGGAAATGGCAGTGGTGGAGCATCACAAAGGAGCAGGGGAGAGTGCAGGCAACCCAGGGTGCGGGCACCCATGGCCGCTGATATGGTGGCCCCGCTTTTGCCCATCAGGCACAGCTTGGGAGAGTTGGAAGTGAGCACCCCGTGACACACTGGCCTGGTCCACAGTGGGGAAGAAGAACAGGGCCCGTGTGGAAACCATCAGACCCCTCACCTCACATGGCAGGGAGTCTCGAGGGCAGCCTCATGTACACCCGGATACTTCATTGCCTACTCTGGGCTGGACTAAAGTGTGCCAGCCTGACCACAGCTGTAGCTGGGCCCACGGTGGGGCTGCTGCCTTCATTCAGTGGCCATGAAATTAGGACTTCTCCCAGTGGGCAGACCCTCGTGCCTAGGCCTCATTTGTCAGGCTCTCTGGGCTTCACACCAGTCTGTACCCCATGCCAAATGGAATCGTGAGTGTTCTGCAATTGTGTGGTGCTTGTCACCATAAGGTCCCAAGGGCCATCCACCTGAAGTCTGCTTCCCGTGCTTCTATCAAATGAGCTGGCTTTCTGTGCAGAAGTGTTGAGAGACGACCATGAATTCACAGCCTCTAGAGAAACAGTTGGCTCTTGAATGGAAAAAAGAATCCATTAGATGGTGATAATAAAGAAGACCACATATATTTTTCAAGTCAGTATATTTTTCAAGTCAACCATGTAGTCATGCAAAAACTGGTAGCACATTTTTCTATCAAATATATAGCTTATTTTAGAAGACTTTATGTTTCATTTCTGATGGTCTGACAACACCGCTATAAAACATAGAACATAAGGATTTGTTTTAACTGTGCAGCAGCTAAATGTGGGCTGAGGAAAATCATATTTTAACAAGAATGCCATGGTTAATAGCAGCTCACAGACCTCACATGCCTAAAGTCAGCATTAAGAAAAAGGAAGCAGACTGCAAGGATCTGTCTGGGATCCAAGCTCAGTAGTGCAGACAATGTAATTGGCATTGGAAATTGCAAAAAAATCACTGGCTCAGTTTCCTGTACAAAGTGAAACGAACTAGTTCTCCTTGGCATGTATAAGCAGCCAGCTGAAATCAACAGAACAGCACGTTTTAAACCCGAGGGTCTTGCCAAACCTTCCAAAAGGGTAAAGGTAGTATGGAATTGAAGACCTGATTGAAAAAATGCACAGAACACAGAAGCTGCTTAAGGGAAGCAAGAAACAAGCCCAGAAGATCTCCTTCTGGAAGGAAAACCCAGAAGGATTAAGAAACAGTGAAACTACTACACTTAGAGTAAAGCTCCAGGTCTGTATTTCTTACAACTCAGAGAAAAAAAAATCTCAACACTTGTGCAGTATCATCATGATAAGTTGAAAGTTTAGGATGATAAATGCAATAGAATTTCTGTAGAATGTCAATTTAATTTGAGAAAAATGTAGTTAAGAGATGAAAAGTTTTATAAGCTCTTATTGTAAGAGCTCAGTTGAGCACTTCACATCATCCTTTTACATAATAGGCATGCAGAAAAGGAGAAACTAGGAGGCATTTCCATGGAAAGTTTTATGAGGCTACCAAACCACCAGATGCCCTACATGTCTAAAACACATCTGTAATGCATCTCCGCTCCTGTCTTCTACTGCTTTCTTCACAAAACAGTCAAGTTATTTCTTCTTATCCCAAGAAGAATTTTGGCAAACCTAAAAGGACAAATCTAAGGTAAAAGGAACAACAAGAAGTAATAAATTTAGTAAGAAGAGAAAAAAGGGAGATTCAGTAAGTGACCTTATAAAAGGCAGGAAACCCAATGGCAAGCAAAGATATAAGATGTTGTACCTGAAAATACTAGAGAAGAAAGCCTTGTGGCTTGTATAATAAATAAAGGTAACCTGGGAGGGCAGTTCTATTAAAGAACTTCATAGTTTTCCATTCAGGCTAAGCAACATCCCCCTAAAACAAAGCAAGAGAGATGTGCAAATTTTGGACTTTGCAAAATTTTGTATGTGCAAAAATATTGACTAGATGACATGCATTTGTTCCATCCCATCAGGAAAAAGGCTTGGACAGCATTAAAGAGTTTTGAAAGTGGTATTGGAATTGGCATCAAGTGAAATACTGAGCAAGGAATGACTGGAATATCAGACCTTGGGGCTGAGCACTTTGCCCTCTATCTAACAATACGTTCGGATATACAGAAAATCCATTGATGCCTGTAACTGAAACATTAGCAGTTAAAGATTTTTACCTATGTACTTTTTATAGTGAGGACAGGGTCACCAACTTCCAGATCCAAACATTCCAAAAAAGCCCTAAAATTCTAACTTAGGCCATAGTCATCTTGAAATATTGAGGAGCTCTTCCTAAGCAAGAAGTGCAGTAATACCCCTCTTGCAGGAAGTTACCCAGTAAAAATGTAGCAGCTCATGGAATGTAGTGGATTGGATTTAATAAAACTTTATGATTATTTTTTCATTTTACTTACTGACTTTGCTGCTGCAGACAATCTGTGCCAAGCCTGGCATGTTTTATTCCCTTTTATAGAAGAGTGTATTTCTAAAGTTGTGCAGGGATCCCAAAGTACACATCAGAAGCTGTAGAGACAGGCTATCAAAATCTCTGTAGAATGACAGCATTGTAACCTACTTAAAAGAAAAAACTCTGGTGCATCTTTTATTTGCATACATGTTTTTTTCACAGAAGAAGACTTAAAAATGTTAATTCTTACTTTCCTAGTGTGTGTTGAAAATGGACTTTCAATGTATATGATTGTAAAATTTCTCTGTTGATGAAAGTTGCATCTAAATGGTTCATAGAAAAGTGTGGAGAAAACCACAAATATTGTTGCTCATTGCCTTGATTTCGTGCAGTCTGTCTTTGTTGGGGCAATGCAGAAAATATGGATTAAAACTGCAGAAGCACTTACTGATGGGAAAATAAATTGGAATATCATGTGAAAAATCTTGGTAGTGTGATTTTCTAGATCTGCTTAAATAATATTGGAGTGCATTCAGGACTTGTCAAGATGGCTTGTGCTTACCAGATCTTCTATTTAGTCTACAGAATTTGAAAAACAGCATATAGCTAATTAACAAAATAGATCTGTGAAGAGCCCTTTGTCTTCTACAGATCAAGTGTCCAAACACGCAGGAAGAAATAAAGGGAAGATTCTGCCAGAGAAGTGGACTGTTTTTCCTCTTTCAAACTGGGGTGAAATCTGTCATCATTCAAACTGTTCACCTGTAAAATATGCAGGCAGATTCAAGTTACATTTAATTTCATAGCTGTCACTCTACTGCTTTTTAATCTCTTCTCTGTGTTCTCTTTTATGCAGTAAGCTCTGGGGGTGTGGGCTCTCATAATTGTACATTAATTAGTTGCATGCTTCTTTTTAGACATGGCAATCTAACAAGTTAAGTAATAAGCACGTGCTTATTATTAAGTATGTGAGTAATGGCATCCCCGTGTAACAGAGCACTTAAGCATTTCCATTGTGTTTAAGTAGCTTGTCACATAGGGATGGAATTACTCAGTTGTTTATAATTCAGTATATCTTTAAGGACTGTGCTGAATCCAAGGGGACATTGTTCTGATCTCACAAATACTAATCTTTGTGACTGCTTTTACTAGTGGTGGTTCTGTGGTTTAATTCAGTTCTGTGGGGGTTTTGGGAAATCTCTTCAGTAGATCTGGTAGGCTTGGGCCTCAGTTCTGCTAAGTATTTACATTGCCTTGTCTATTGATGATCATGGGATACAGGCTCATGTTGTGTTTTTGCTAAACAACCTGTTTTCTACAGTACTGCATTTTGATATGGACTTCAAGTGAAGTTTTGTGTTTTTCATTTAATTGCAGGCAGAAATTTGCAAAGAACTTTTAGTGAGGATGATTTAACTTAGCAAATCTTCCAAGTGTGTGAGTGTAGTGTTACTGTGCCACCTTGAACTACTCTCTTGCTGTGTATGAGACCTATGGAAGCGGTAGTCAGAAGGAATAACAAAGTCTTACTCATTGGTCAGTGTTAGTTTTCCCATTTTAGAATCTTAGCATTTCTGTTTAAGATTCCTGGTTCTGTTTTCACCTTCCTTTCAATCTGGGATGCAGGGGCTCCTTTAAGAGAGACTGACAGTGTTCTCTAGTGAGACACCAGTATAACTAAACAAAGCAAGGTACTGCTTCCAGCTTAGTTGAATGCACAGTTCTGCTTTGACAGAGTTTCAGGACAGCTTTACCATGATGCTGCCTTACTGTTCCAGATGCGAGCTGTGAAGCATCTTAGTAGGATAATTGCAGCTGGTTAAATGTCCACGTTCTCCACCTAGTCTTTGCCAGTGCTTTGTAATCCATCTGCAGCAGAGGAAAATGCAAGTGTACCCAAACACAGCCGGAAGTCAAAACCAACTGAAAGTGTTTAGTGGTCATCTTCATGCCACAGCTTCTTTGACTCATTCCAAGTGTCCCAACATCCTTGAAGCTCCAGTCACTTTCAGAATGTGCAAATGGGTCAGGCATGCAAGTCTGGTGTTTTAATCTGTGTATTCTTGCAGCTGCGTCTTTTTCTTAGTAGGTGACATTTTTTTCCTTGTTGTCTGCTGCTGTGTTTCATCACCATGTGTATGATGGCATCACTATCATGATCAGAGCTTGTCAAGACTTGCTGTGTCTACATCATCAGTAAAATGCGTCAGTCTTCCTCATGTACTACTGGCAGTTAAAATCCCTCATTTAGTGATCAGTCAAAGTCATTTTTGCTTATTGCTGAGGAAGTTCTGACATGACTTCCTTTTTTTTCCCAGTAAATCCAGGCTGTAGTTTGTTGGGTTTTTTCTGTCTCCTAGAAGTAGAAAGCTTAGAGTCATCTCTAAACTTTTTCCTGGGAAGGCTTACAAATGATTCCCTGGGATTGATATTCTTGTTACATAGGAAAGCCCAGATGGCTTGGGCAGCAGAGGTACAGAAAAATCCAGACGCACAGAAAATAAGATTTTTTTTCCTGGGAAGCTGGGGATATTTGAGATTCTTTTTGTTAATGAATTCAAGGTTTACTATGGAAACCACTGGGATAAAAACATTTTTTGTTTTGTTTCGTTTAAAATACAAAATCACCTATTCTAGGGAATGGTGTTTTAAAGAAAACACCTAATTGTGCAAAATTTGTGGTAAAATCACACTACTTGATAACTTAGTAAGATTTTTTTACAGAGAGAACACTTTGTAGGATATAATAAAATAGCAATGTGAGCAGATAACCAATCTGCATTCTGAAAGTTATAAATTTAGTGTTGTTCCAGGCATTTAAATAGACTGTGCCCTTATTTAAACAGTGGTTCCTAAGTAGTGTAAGCCCAGTTGTGGTCATTACAGGCCTAGTAAAGTCAAAGAAAAAAGCCCCTTAGAGACAGAATTCCTCTGTACTTTCACAATAGTTAATAAGCTACCTGGTGACATTTGCTACCCCCTTCTCCCAATGCTGTACCTAGTTGGTTTTGTCCATCTCCAAGCTCCTTTGCACTATGTGGGTGAGGGGAAAGCAAGAAAAGCACTTAGTCCCTGTTAGATCAGTTCACTCAGGCAGAAATAAAGACCTTTACCTCAACATAGTCACTGTGCTTGGTTTTCTCCTGTAAGAACCCATTTAGCTATTGACAGGTATCTTCTGTAAGTACACTTACTACCCTAATGTAGAATAGAGGGGGCAAACCCACGAGTTTTGAATGTGAGTCTTTGAAATATTTTACCTAGTTCTTGAAAGAATCTGAGGTGATTTATGCTTTTCCAATACAGAACTGTGTCATACATGAAATCCCTATTTGTGCTTGGTCTTTGCATATTAAGTGCCTTAATTAATTTGAGCTTAATATTTTTAAATTGAATGTTAAAGCAATCCATCAGTCCAGGTACACTAATCAAGTTTTTATGGTCTTCCTGTGTTTACTGTATACCTTTACAAGTGTTTTAAGATGTGTTGGATGTATTTTTTGTTTTACCTGTATCTTGGTTTCAAGGCAGATTTTAAAAAACCCCAGTTGCAACAAACAGCCCAGCCCCCCATAAGCACATGACCCTTATCTCAACTAATATCACCCCTCTGACCAGGAGGAGCCATTGGTGGACAGAGGTGGTCTGTCAAGGGGAAAACACCAACCGCCTTGAACCAGGGGGGTGGACTGTGGGCGGACTGTGGGCGGAGCAAAAGCTATAAAAGGAAGAAAAAGACACGTGGTCACTCTCATTTTCCCTTCCTCTCCAGCTTGCTAAGGCAGTGCTGGAGAAGCCTACCCCTTTCTAGGGGCTTTTTAGAAATAGATTTCTTTTTGACCAACCTAAACTGCAAGTTTATTTTTTTCTCTACCTGAGGTTCAGAGCTGTCTTAAGCCTAAAGTTCCTGAATCCCTGCGCTCCTGGGGCATATCTCTCGAGCCATCTGGATCCCAAATTTTTATATTTTGTTAGTTTTTTTTTTTTTTGCAATTTTTCAATTTTTTTCTGTTTTAATAAATTGTTTTAATTTCTACAAAGAGTTGTCTCATTCCTCACAACTGGAATACCAGGCGTGACAGCAATGTGAATTTTCTTCTGCTCTTTCAACCTCTCCCTCAACCAAGGACTTGAAGAGTAAGGATATCTGAGTTTTATATCCTCCTTCAAAATGACACTGCTGGCAAGGATCCCTAGGTACAGTACATAACTTACATTATTATGCAGTTTTGTCAGCCCAAATTATTATTTTGCAATTTATGACTACCTAGATTAGGGACACAGAGCTGATCAGGCACAGCAGCACAGAGCCTAGCACAGTGATTTGCTCCAACTTTTATATTCTTCATGGCAAATGGAGTGGCATCTTTTTATTTTTCAATATTCTGAGAGCTTTTTAATACCAGACACCTTTTCTGAAATCTGTCCTTCTCAATAAATGATTTCCCTATGTATCTGTGGCAGAAGTATTTCCGCTGTTGAATAAAGAAGGGTTTACTTTGGAAGTATAAAGCCAAAAAAGGTTTTAGGATTAATCAAGCCAGGAAATGAATAGAATAGAATAGAATAGAATAGAATAGAATAGAATAGAATAGAATAGAATAGAATAGAATAGAATAGAATAGAATATTTCAGTTGGAAAGGACCTACAGCAATCGAATAGTCCAAATAGCCACACTGCCATCTCATTTTTTTTTTCTCCAAGAAAGGGAGGAGGAGCAAAGTAAAGTAACAAAACATAAAGAAAAGTAACAAAACATATTTAAATTTAATACCTAAAATGGATTGGAGAAACTATAAATATTTCACACTGATGGGATGAAATCCTGGTTCTTCTCAAGTTAGTGAGTGTTTTTTCACTGGCTAACAGGGTCAGCATTTCCCCCTACATGTCTGAATGAATGTTTTCCTTGAATAAATGTAGTCCAATCATTTAGGTATCAGAAATAATATTTTTGTTTCAAAACCAGTAATTTATTTCATTCTTATTTTCTTGCTTCTCTTTGTATCTACAAAGGCTCTGCATATACTGCACTGTATTTCTGAAAGCTATCATTTTCTTTAGAAAATAATATTGTTTGCTCTCTTGAATAATTCATCTTGGAGTTCTCTTTTAATCCCTCGTCAAATCTGCCATTCTTGTATTTTCATAAAGGAAAAGAAAGGAAAACAACACTCCAAGGCTGATTTATGAATTAGACCATGAACATTAAAAATACATAAAGCCTTGGTATAAATAAGGACTTCAGTTTTGATTCTAATTCAGTTGTATCAGTACCTCTGGAACAATACTATTGGTTATATACAGATTTCCATTATTATAACTGACTTACCACAAAATATGAAAAAAATTAGCATGAAAGATAATTATGATGAAGATTTGATGTTTAACCTTGAGCTAATAAGGCTAACAATATATGTAGGTTTTGAAAGGAAAAAGAAATTCTTAGAGTACGATATAAATAAAACTGTGAATAGTATGCAATTTATAATATTTTTGAAACAAATCATTGATAAAAGGGCTTTTAATCCAAGCTCCTATATATCCCATTTGGTTGAAATATAAGTAGTTTAGATGCAAAGAAAAGAACCTAGGAGCACCTTCATAGACAATCTGTGGCCTACAGATGGTTGTTACTAGATTACTATTGTTCATTTGATGTGCGCATCAGATTAGCAAGAGACCTATCAGCATCCCAGTGAAGTTCAAGTCTATCTTGTCCCTCTGATCTATAGATCATCTACCTCTACTGCCCAGCTGCTGAGCTGAGACATCTCCAACTCATTTCCCCAGTATAAGATAGACTCAGGCACTTCAGATTGTATAAAGTGTGTTTAAAGCATCAAAACTGTATCTTGTGTTATTTATAAAAGGTTAAATTGTTTTAATGCAAATAGTTGGGTATTGCCATGAAGAATGTATTTACAAAGTCAAACCAGTATTAAAGGCACTCATCTCTGCCATGGCTTATAAAGGGTTGGTCCATGTATCTGAGCTGACCAATCCTGAAATGTCAGCCACTTCCAGCCACCAGCTTCATTGAGCCCATAATAATCAGCTAAACCTGTTCTGCTTACCTGTGGTTGGCTGCCTCAGCGTGGTTGAGTGGTTTGTTTGTGGCTTCTGTCACCTCCTGTGTCTGTACCTTAGAGATGAGCAAAGTTAGGGGCTATGCTGGGGGACATCAGGGTCGGCAGCAGCAGGGACAGAATTGCTGAGAGTTCTTTTGCAAGCCACTTAATAAAAAGAAAATAAAATGTGTCAGAGGAACAATGGAGTGAAATCTTTTGAGGAAACAGAAGATAAGATGGTCCCCACATTAACATTCTTGGAACCACAGGCTGATCTACATCATCATTGAATCTTTTTCCCAAGTTGTTCATCAGCATTTATAAGGGTTCATCAGCATTAACGCTATAAAATTTAAGAAGTTTAAATATTTCTGAAGTGCAGCTTTTCCAGGAATCCCTGTGGTATTCATAACTTACCTTCCTTAAAATGTTCATTTTAGTGTTACTGAACGAATTTGGTAGAGAACCTGATGTGCTCCACATATAGGAGTTGCTGGAGATTGATTGTCCTGATTATTGTGTGATAGAGATCCCAGCCTAAAGGTTGTATGTATATCTTCTATGGTAATTTACTGTTCAATGAAGAAAAGCAGAATAGAAGGGACTATTGTTATTTTGCTATTTCTAGTTATTTTGATATTTGTTACTAGATTTTTCCACTTTCCTGTTGTCACTTTGGATGTCAGTTCTGTAACATCAATCTCAACCTTTTTAATGTTTTCATTTTCTGAAATGCAAATAGTAATTTCCAAGAGTACAACCAAAACTCCAAAGTTACAATGTCACATTTCTGACTGTTGGCTGAGTGCTAACAAATAACAAACATTAGACTCCTTTAGTATAGGTGAAAATACACTTATGTATTCATGGTTCCTGATACTGTGCAGGAGGAGAATGAGCAAAAGGTCAGCTCCTCAGAGGTGTTTAGGTCTTCTACAAAAGTACATTTCAGTACAGAGACTTGATAGATGATGGGCAGTGTATCTGTACATGTCCAGGGGCTGTTTTTAGTAGTTGGAAGTTCATACTGGAGCCTTTCTGAGCTAAACACCTGCTGACTTTAGTCCATTTTTGTTTGAGGGAGAGCCTCAGGTTTAAAGGTTTGCTTGTTCCAGGGTGATTTACGTCAGCACAAGTTTAGTCATTGATTTGAGAGAGCGGGTGGCAGCTCTTAGGGCTCCACTCCTGTTCCAGCCGAAGTCAACTTGAGTAGCTACCATTATTTAATAGAAGATAGCTGTAATTCAGGAAATAATGAGTAAAATTGTCCTTAAACCCTTGTGCAGCTGAATCAGTTCACCTTTGAAAAAGCCTCTTTCCTTCAGATGGTGGGGCTGTTGACAGGAACAGCAGTAGCAGCTGCTGTGTGGGAATGTGTGTGTGTCTTGCCCGGCAACTTCATTCACTGACTGTGGATGTCACCTCCCACGCTCCACCTGCGAAGGCCATGACTACTCAGTTTCTATCCAGCAGCAGTGGATGCAGCCTGGCGTTAATACTTGGTTGGAAAGCACTCACAGTCTCCCTTTTTTAAAATTTTTGCATGCTGGAACTTGACATCCATCCCTCCACCAAGTGCAAATTCATGACCTTCAGAATAGGTGGAAAGGTGTGATTGCACGGAGAATGATAAATAGACAGGAACCAGCATTCTGCTGGGACTGGTGTGTCATGTATGTGTATGTATATGTGTATAGACACATACGAGTGAGCTATTTGTATAAGGAATTGCAGTACTAACAGTCATGGTGGCTACTCCTCTGTTGTCACTATACACATTGAATTGGAGACTGTGTTGTTAAAATACGCCATCAAGGACACAGAAACATCTATTTTTCTCTCTTACTATTTTTTTTTGCTAATACTTCTTTAGTTTGTAACTTTATTTTAAGAAAAATGGTCCCATTAGCTTTTCTTTAATTTTATTTTGTTTTATTTGCGTGAGAGACTATATAAAATACAATGCATAATAATTACATAACATGCAATGAAAATATAACATATTTAATATTCATTAATATTTATAAGTAAAATGAAATATATGGTTTATGCAATTTATAAGGTATATAACATATAACATATAAAAATACCTATCAGAGAATCACAGAATTTTTTATGTTGGAAGGGACTTCTTGAGGTCATCTTATCCATTGGCCCATAAATTATCTTATTTTCCCAAAAAAAGCAACTTTTTCATTCCAGCAAGAGTAGTTTCATACAGCTTCTTCTGTTTTATTTAAACCATTTATTTGATTCATCTTTTTAAAAAAGAAACCAAAGATAAGGATATAAATTATATAAAGTATAGAAGAGAAATGCACTTTTTAGAAAATTATAAATAATTTAATGTAGAAGAATGATCACAAAGTTCAGCAGTGTAAGCAGCTATTGCTCCTTTGGAATTAATAATAATATGATGATTTTTTAAAAGCATCTACAACTCCATATCTGAGTTATTCTATGATTCTTTAAAATAATCATTCTAATTGTGGAGGTTTTACCTCTTTAAAAACTGGTTTGTTCATTCCATGTGTGAGCCACACCCTGAAAAGCCGAAAGCCTTTGTACATGCCTAACTTAAGATTTAACCTAGTATCAGTGTTAAACCTGTTTCAGTCCATCATTCTCTTGCTTAAAATGCTGTGTAACTCAAGGATTTCTATCTGCTCTTTTCGCAAATAAATTTATTATAATCTGCCATGGCTTACAACTTCATTCCTGCAGCCTAAGGTGCAAAGTGTTCTATTATTCCACTGAAAATAATTGGGGGAAAAAATTCACTGCCTTTTTATTTTGTTTTTCATTGCATTGAATGTAACAAGAAGACCCAGCTTGATAGCACTGTAAGCTAAACACTCATAATTGTGCTCAGGGCAGACAACAGACAATCAGACCTCCTCACACAGACACAGAAACCTTCAGCCTTTCACCTACGTGCAGCTGGTTTTGTGTGTTCTTACAGCACTTTTCAGCAATCTCTCAGTTGCTGATCACCAAGAACTGGAGTGGTATCACTCCTGATTGCTCTTGCTTCTGAAAAGGTTTTGTGAGAATTTAAAAAACAAAAAAGGTTTATTAATTCATGTTGCTTTAGGCTAGCATGATGCTATAGTCTAAAAGATCCGTAGCTTTACAGCTGCAGAATCCCTGGGAAGTTCAGGAACCTGACTCTGCGGTGACCTTTTCTGAAAGAAAGGTCAGCGAGCCACAGGCAGACTTGCCAAGTCAACTGCTTTTCCCTGTAGACTAAAGCTTTGTGGTCTTATCCATGGATCTGTTAGGAAACTTGGCCAAGCTCCTGCTTTTGTTGTCTCAGGCACAATAAGTGTGTCGAATGAAGTTTCATACTAAGTGAGAGTGATTTCAGTAAATGGAAGTAAATTTAGTGTTGAAAGAGCTCAAAACGTATACTGTGGCTTCATATATGTTACTTCCAACTTATTACAGTTTTAATGATTTCCTAGATTCATTCATAGAATGTGTTTTTGTACAAATCTCACTCCTATTTTCATGCTTGTTTTTTTGTTCTCTCAAAGTTGAGAGGGATGGAACTTATTTGGCACATTAGGGAATGATCTTCCAACTGTTTGGATTATCTTGGGATGAAAAAATAAGCTTATTACTGCCACTGTCACCTCATTATTGTTAACTCATTGTTTCCTATGCCAAAGACCTTTTAAACACTGGAGTTTCATTCCTTTATTTTAGGGGATCTTTATAGGGATACAAAACCTGGACAGGCCATTACCAGTTATTTTAAACACAGTCATAGAAATGTTTTGACAGTTGGAGGTGGCTTGGGGTTGCAGTTTTGCTTTGACAGTGTTGTGGGGCTTTTTAGTTTTCACTGAAGATTAAATTTGGGCTATGATGAATGTGTGATCTTTCCCCCTCTTCCTTCAAACTTCTTTTTGTGAGTAGTGGCCCTTAATACTGAAAAGGCTATGAAAGCTGAAGATTTTGTTGTATTGAATCTCTCCAGTATAATATTTTCCCCTCTTTTACTTTATCTCTGTTCATTTGCATCTTAGATTAGGGTACCTGTCTAAGGCAAGAACTGTGTGTTCAAGTAGTATTAATTAGTCAATGTATCTTTGGAGACAAATTCAGTAAATTTTTCTATTAATATTTTAGAAGTGGACTCTTACCTATAACAGCTATTTTAAAGCTATTTGAAGCTATTACACTTCAGATTAGATGCTCAGTTCTTCTAGGTCTCCAGACCTTACAGAAAGCTCAGAGATCTGCTGGTTTATAGCCAATGCACATCTGACCCAGTGTCCATGCAGTTATTTCACTGAAATACAATCTGAAACTAGGAACATGTGTGCTGCTAAGGATTTAGAACTTTGTTTACGTGACGGGTGTAGCAAAAATATATGCCAATCAAAAGGGGCTTCTATATTGAATATTTTTAGGTCATTGTCTAGTCATACCCACACAGACTCTCTAACAGACCTAGAATTCAGGTGGTGGGAAGTGGGAGCTCTGAAATGTTGACAGGGATCAGTGAATCATGGACTGATATCAGTCAAATATGTTACCTCTCTTAATTTTTTATTAACCTTAGAAGCCTCAATCAAGGTACCTATAGCAAAGTATGAATATGTCAAATTCCCATGTGAGTCACAGATCAGATCCTGTGGCTCAAAAGCTCAGTGGCTGAACATTGCACTGGAAGAATAACTTGCACTCGAGTGTTCCAGTGATACCTGTTGCTGCTGCAGGGTCTGGGTTCAGCACAAATACGCTCACCTGGAATTTGTTATGTGCTCTAAGGAATAGCTTATCATCAAACCTGCATACCAGTAACTATATATGCCGTGAATAAAGATAGATTGTTCCTGTCTATGGCAAAAGGCAGGGGGATATACGTCAGTTGGCAGTTTAGGGTTTTTATTATTCACTTGGCTCAATTGACTCAAATTAAGTTTTATGATAATTTGCCCATCAAGTTCCATCTGTTTCAGAAGGATGACAGATCTGAATTTGTGGGACTCTGTCCTTTTGTGTTATCAGGAGGACATAGTGACATATTTTGAGTCTGGCAGCACCATTGGCTATTTTGGCTGGTGTTGTGCAGGATGAGGTGGGATTGGCTATTACCAGCTCCATGTTGTAACAGCAAACATTTGGTTGACTCTACAAGTTGTAACTACTGACACTAGACTTGTGATGCTGTCCAAGAAAGAGGAGGGATAGTAGTGGTAATGCATAAGATAATGCTCAAATTTATACAATCACTGTTTCAGTCATTGAGGGAATGTTGGATTTTATAGCATGTCCCCGATCAGTTCTGAAATTCTGATGCAGCTGTGTGAAGAAATGAAATTTTCTATTATAATTTTGCTTATATGACACAGCTTTTTACACTTTTTCACAGCTTCTTAGCCCATCTTTTTAAAGTTATGGGTTTGCTATGACTACTTATTCATAAAATGTCTGCTACCTTCTTTTGTTTGAAGAGAAGTCATTTAACAAATAGACACATGGTATTTATTCACTGTCTTGGCTAGGTAGAAATGGCCATTCAAACCACAACAACTCCAGCTCAAATATTTTGAAATAAGTTGTATAATCCCCCCTTCTCTTTTTAATGTTTAAAAAAAAAAAAAAGCTTCCTTTTTCTAGCAGGGTTTTTGTTTGGGTTTGTTTGTTTGTTTTTAACAACAGCCACAACAGAATGTCATAAGATAAACTTGGGGAAAGCTACACAAGGACAAAACCTGGCCCATAGACACAGAGTTTATTTGAAATTCATGCACACAGTCATCTGAGGTATTTGTGTTTGCAGCTTTGTACCATCCCACCTGTGCTAGTTACCTGGCAAGCACATCTTTGGGGTTCCACATGTTGTCTGGCTCTCAGTCCACATACAGATGCATGTGTGTTCACACCGCAGTGAGCAAAAGTGATCAAACACAGCCGACACACTGAGCAACAAAACAACATAGAAATGTCGAGGAAAAGGCTGCATAGAAAAGACTTCTGACTTTTACCCGACTGTGTTTGGCTGTATCTGTGTAAGGAAAAACCGTAAACTTTGTGTCAGCAGTAAAATAATTTGTTGATCAAAAGAAAATAACCAATATCTAAAAAAAATATGTTGTATGCTTAAAGTAAATGTGTTACATGAATGTTTGGTATTCCACAGCATACGTGAGATAAATTCAATATGCAATTATGTGATATTTTTTACTATATTTGATTCATTCTTTCATACCTTACTATCTGATGATAGGGATTCAAATCTGTGGCATCTGTTCTTAACTTACAGTCTGGCTTTTAGAGAATTACAAATGTTCATTTGCAAAAGCTACATGGAAATACATATCACATGTAATGTAAACATTGTGCAGCATCCCCACTGTGTCAGCTCTATTAACTAGATGCTGACACTAGATTTACTAGAAGATTTGAGAATAACCAAATCAAAAATACAGTTCTCTCCAAGCACTTGGAGATCACTGTGTCCTTCCATTTGCTCTCATAAAAGAACATTTAATTGGACCACACACTTACAGAATTCTGGTATAATGATTTTCTTCCAGAGAAAACTTTGTTTCAAATGATGAAAAGTGTGGTGCTGTATGTTCCTTCCATTTTGACTTTTTTTTTTTCTATAAAGAACTGTGTACTGGAGACACCACTTTTTGATATCACAGTTAAGGGTCTATCAAGCTGATAGTGAGTTAACAGTAGAGTTGCTGTTGATAAAATACATTCATAATTTGTTGTGGTTTTGTGTTGCTTTTATGATGTCTCTAGGAACTGTCTTTAGGATTTAATTGAGTATTAATCAGAAAGACAAAGCTAGGCAATCCCTGTCTTATATTTCTATTTGAAAAACAAAAAAACCAGCAGAAAACCTTTTACATAGAGAAAATAACACTACAGAAGCAAAGCTTTACCTTAGATGAGCTAGTCCCCCTTGCATTTTTTTACAAGCAGGAGAAAGAGATGCCTTCTGACAGTAATTCAAAGGATCTATGTGTCTCTTGACCACAGAGCAGGACTAGGGAGATTTTTTCTGGAGTAAAGTTAAGCCTGTGGAAATGACTCTCAATTTTTTCCATTTTTGTGCTTTGCACCAGACTACAGTATTCAGTGCTGATAAAATGTAAGATAGAGAATCATAGGATTTGGCATTATCTGCTAGTGCTTGTCTAATTAATGACAGGAACAGGAGGATGTATACGCTATTTGAATTTTTTTTTGTTGGGTTTTTTTAAGAAGGAAAGTACTTAAACACATTCTTGTCATTTAACGGTGCAACCTAGATATAGAAAGTGATTCTGTGTTTTGTATACTGAATATGTAATCCCATTCTCATTTCTCACTGTCAAAGATATCTAGTGATCTCATGTGGAAAGTTCAGAGTGCTGTGTCACGGTCAGCATATTTGGTTTCTTTGGAACTAGGCAACCCCAACTTTGTCTATTCTAAATAATAACATTTCTTATTGATAGGGTTCTTCTTAGAGTATTGATAGTACTTGGCAGGAAAATGGAGAACTATGTGTGCTAGATGATGGCCTAGTTCATTGTGGAATTTGGTTCTCCTATATTTCATGATCTGACTTGCAAATTCCTTCTCTTTGTACTAGAGAAGCATTTTGCAAGCATTAAAAACCAAACTGGGAAGGAACCTGGGATTTTTGTTCTTATGTCTGGTAACAATTTTATGTCTTGCAAAGATCTCACAGCTCTTGTGACTTTACAAGTGTTTAAAAAAAGTCTGTTAATGCACTTTATTAAAACCATCAAATCTGAAGACAAGACCCAACACAAAGTCGTCTGAAGGTATCTGGAGAGCTCTCCATAATTTCACTGTGCTGTGGAGAAGACCACTAGACCTTTATGAGGAAAACTGTTTTCAGGCAGCAGGAAAATGTCTGTGATTCTGTCAAAAAACCTCTCTTCCGGCCTCTCCTCTACTTGAACCTGCCAATTCTGTGGTTGCTTCTTTCCTGACCAGTGTAGTGACCTAACTGGTTCTTAAAATCAAGCTGCAAGCTCCTCTTGTTTTTCAAGGCCTCATGATAAAGTTCCTTTCTCCCTTTTACAATGTTAGAATGAGCACACAGATCCAGAATTCCTTTTCCTCTTCCTGTGTGTCCTGGTTTTGGCTGGTTAGTCGCCAGTTAGGATTAAACTGTGGCACTGTGCTACGAGTTTCAGAGAGGAGAATGGAAGAAGATGAGCAGAGGATCCTTTCTCCGCAGTGGTAGAGGAGGATTCCTTTCTCAGACACCTCCAAACATGTGCCTTGTTCTACAGCCTGGAACAATGTTTATAAATGGATTTTCTGAGTTCATGACCTATTTCAAAACAAGTGCTGGAAGCCAACACATTTTGTCCTGGCTCATCTGGGTATAGAGGGCACCTGTTGCACAGAAGATTCTTCACCCAGGCCTCTCCTGTGGCTAAATCTGAGCTTCTATCTGGATAAGAAAAGGTCTTGAATAAAAAGGAACAGCCCTGAGGGAATTACATAGAAACTTAAATGATATGCAGATAAGATCTTTGGGATTTTTAAAATTATCATTATTTTCTGAAAGTTCAAGCATGTTTATTCAAATGGCATTGCTAAAATCCAGTTAGGATTCCATAATTTCTAAGTGCCTCACATGACCAGATTTCATTTTACTTTTGCCCAAATATGGAAAAAAGGGAAGACAAATAGCTTTGAAATTTTGAGCAAATTTAATTAGATGGCAGTTAGAGTTCCCTATAACCATACAAGTTTGGGACAAAATTTTACAAACCATTCTACATGAAAGCACTACCTGCTTTTTAAAGTGCAAAAGAATGCATGATAATCACCACCAGGTGTGTCTAAACAGTCTCTTACACAGTTAAGAGGAATCTGTGTATAAATTTTTTTTCTTGACCATGAAAGTCAAAGGATTCACATGTACCAAATATGTTTTTTAAATACACATAGAGCCTTTTCCATGTCAGTTCCAGAGGCTGCAGTCTGCAGGAGTAGCGTAAGGATTTGGGATGCTGTTGGGCTTGTGATTCCAAATTGTGAGCTGAAATGACCTGAAATTTCTTCTAAATTCCAGAGATGTTGCATACAGTGTGGGAGATTGGACAGGTTCTACGAGAAGAGAGAACTAAGATACATGAGATCTGTGAAACAGCAAGAGGTGAGATTTGATTTTCTGGTCATAGATCATTGTATTTTTACCACTTTGGTGATTTAGCACCATGCTCTCCTCCTCCTCTCAGCTTCCCAGCATTCGCCAACAGCAAAAAATAAAAATTTCAGTTTGGTGCATGAAAATCTCAAAAGGACTCAGATGAGATTCCTATTAGGGTGGAAATAGGCTTTAGAAATCTGCTGTCATCCCGTCAGCCCACAGAAACACTCCAAAATACCATATTCTGGGGGAGAGAATGGAAACTATCCAGAGCACCAAATGTGGCAGCTGGAAACAATTTTTTAAAAATTGGGTAGGCCAGTCGTGTTATGAGGGGTAAGAGAGGCAGCTGGGAGATTTAAAAGGGAAGGCCTGGGAGCAGCTGAAAGATGCCAGTAGTCTGTTAGTGAGAGCATCTGAGAGCTAAATGGCTGCATGTGATGAGAAAACATGCCAAAATGATAAGAAAAACAGCTGGAGAAAAACAAAATTTCAAAGCCTCTGAAACAGGGATGGATATGCAAATTCTGCTAACTATTGAATCAGTAAATGAATTACTTGGGTTTTTTTTTCCTCTCTGCTCTCCTAAGTTCCTCTTGTTTTCACATATCTTTCTGCAGAATCTGCAGGTGGCCTTTTCTGCTGCCTCTTCTTCCTCTTGACCTTCTGATTCTTGGTTGTTTTTTCCACAGAAAATCAGTACTTCTGAACAGTACTTTTCACTTGTTTGTAGTCTGTTAGGCCAATATTTTAACTGCTCATTTTTCTATTTCTTCACCTTACTAAGACTTTCCCTGCCTATTATTCTGAATATGAAAACCTCTTGGTGCAACATCATTTTCTGTGAAGGAAATGCACAGGTAGCAGTTGATTTTAATAGGTCCAAGTGTCATTTTGGGTAGGACCTGTAAGATTTAGATAGCTTTGTATTACAGAGGTCTAGCTGGAGGAGTTGGCAGGCTTGAAGGGTCTGATGAGTTGCCTCTAGAGTGTGGCAGGGTCTAAACCAAGTTTGAAGTGAGAACATGGTGACTTTTGAAAGTAAGCTCAAAAAATACACAGATTTCCAAGGTTTTATGCATTACACTTGCAAGTTTATTTTTGTATGTGTTTTACCATACATATAATTTATAATTTACTTGTATCTGATCACATATTTGAATCTAGTCTAGGTGTGTGCATCACTGATGTAAAGATATATGCCCATATCTGATACAATAGCATGTTCTTTACCTTTGAAACTGTGTCTGCTATTTTCAGCTGTGAAAGCAAGAGACAGTATGTGTGTACTTTCTCCCCATAGATCATAAGGAACAAAGAGCTCATGTGAGAAAAAGAGTGCAGGAGAAGATCTTAATAGATTCTGTCCCATCAAAAACTGAAATACAGCAACATGAAAAGAGCAAGCATGCTGTCTAGCTTCTCTGAAGCTGTTTGCTAATGACCTCCAATGAACTAGAAAATGTTAGAGAGCATAGTCTCAGCTTGAAGCCTGAGAGAAGAAAAAATAGCAGAGTGAGAGAAGGATGCAAAGCAAGTGAAAGAGAATGGAGATAGTTAATAATTATTTTACAACAACAAAGCCATAATCAGGCATCAAATTCTTGATATCTTTCATGCTGCCTGAATCATACTGTTGTGTCCAGGAAGAGCAGCAGCAGTTTTGGAGGGCATGAAAATAGACTCACAGAATAATAAAATAATAGAGCAAATTGAAAGGGAGAGAGAGTATAAAACTGCATATTAAAATATACTAGAATGAGCCTTTTTTAAAGACATCTGAATTATTACCACTTATTACTGTTGAAATATAATTCATTATGCACATTATACTAAAATTTTAATTAAATAAAATAATAGTTTCAGGTCAAAGGATTACAATCCCATCCGATAAAATACTAAATGAGATAGAAAGCACAGGAAGCACTTTCCCTTTTCCAGTTATGGAAAGTTATGCTTGTCTGGCAAAGAGAAAAATACTTGGACTGAGTGAAAAAACATGTTAATGGTGCAAATTAATTGTTTTCAAAGAAAGCATTTAAATTAAATTTTCAGTCACCTGAAAGCCTTTGAATGTATCTTTTAAAATAAGATCTGTTGTTTTGGAAGCCTTTGACATTATATACCTCTAACAGGAACAATTAAACAAAGCATAAACTTGCAAGGAATTCTGTATGTAAGATGTAGTGTTGCATGTTTTATGCTTGTGTAAATTATTCTCTTGGAATAAGGCATTTCATCTTCCTTTTCTTATTTTCTCCATTATTAGAAGCAGACTAGGCAATTCATTATTCTCCATTCTGGTGCAAATAGAGATGGCCTCTGCTGTAAAAAAAAAAAAAGAAATTTGAGAACTGAGTGCAGGTGGGCATATCTGGAAAGAAGTGATAGTGGATTTGAGAAATAATGGGGGAGGCACTGTCCAGCTATGCTTTTTCAATGCATTGCTTTTGGTAGTTGAAATAACTGCCTTCTGCACATCCTGCTTTCCAGCCTGGAGCTTAAGAAGGTCTTTGTCAGTGGCTTGCACCACCTTGTGACTTATGAGAATTTCCCCCCAGGAAAGCTGCCCAGGGTCACATAGCTGTAGATCTTGAGAAAGAAGGATTCCAGGTACAGAAGGAAAAATGGTCTGGTCAGCTATATTTTTAATTAAAATGAGGCAGTGGTGGAGAGACTGAATTTGCAGGACCTCCTACAGCAGGATCATGAACCTGTTTATCCAGACAAGCGGCTGTGAAATCTAAATTTTATGTGCTTAGGCAGCTCCATTTAAATGGATTACGATACTTCCATTTTGTAGTTGGCATGGCTCCCCCACATTCTGCTCTTTGAGTGATCTTACTCAAAACTTACTGTTTCTCTAACAATGCCAAGATGAGGTGCTTTCTACCACTCCTCAAGAACGAGAGCAGCATGTGAAAGTTCACCACTGATGATTTGCTTCAATTTCTGGGAAATAAACTGAGCATCACTTAAATGTTTCTTTTTCCACTCCTCTACACCAAGTCATTATCTGAAGAGGACCCAAAATTCATCACAAACGTGAACACGTTCCTGCCTTTTTTGTCTTTCTAGCACATCAAATTGAACAGCAGAATTGTTCTTCCACTAAACCCACACAAGTGTTAAGAGTTGTTCCCATTCTACAAATTTGAGAGCCAGTCAGTGACTGGTAGAACACAGAGCTGCTTGAAGGGTTTACATGCAGCTTGCTCTGCTCAACAACAAGGCCTTCATGAGTTGTTCTCTGGAACAAATAGTCTGCAAACACCAATAATCTTCTGAATACCAGGATAAGTGAGAGTGCAGTTAAATAGTTCTTTTCTTGAGATCATTGCTAAATGCAGAATTAAAAGTCAGTATCATTAGATCTTTTGCCTGTATGACTGACAGAACCTCAGACTTTGCAGGTAAACCTGCTTAGATTGAAGAACATCACACCAAGAAACAATTTCTTTTCATGTTGGCATATTTATGATTTTGCCCTCAGGGGTCAACAAATGGGCAGTAACTACCCTTGTTCTCAGCCAGTTAAGACCTGGAGTATCTCCTCTTAGTTTTTAATCTCCAGACAATCATACCATCCTCATAATCACATTAAACACCACAATAAATGTTGAGAATCCATTAAAATCTTCTCATGTTTGCAATTAGTAGCACTTTCACCACCACCAAGCAGACTGTGCTTTTTACCCCTTTGGAGCAAAACTCTCTGGTCTCCTGCAGTTCTCTCAGGGCATATTCATGCAGTTCTGTTTTCAGTCTGGGCCCTGGCTGGATATCAAGCTCATCTTGATTGTGCCCAAAGCTTGCTATTCTATTCTCTCTGCAGCAATGGCTGTGGCAGTAAGCATCCCAGCTGTCCTGCTGAAACAAGGGATCATTAATACAGTGCAGCCACATTTCAAATAAACTGTATCTTAAATTCAATAGAGACAGTGCCTGCTTCTGCCTAATACTGCCATTCCCCACATTTAGGAAAGCTGGATTCCTTGAGGCTCCTCCACACACTGTTTGTATCTCCGCCAACCTGTATTCTTAGAGGACTGCTGGCAAGCACCACTGCTGTTGTCAGGATCAGGCCAAGGCGCTCCCTACAGTTTGCATTATATTGAAGACAAAACACAAGATCTTTGAAGACAGCTTCATTCTTGAAGTTCTAGTGGGCATCAAGACCTTCTTCCCCAGAAAGATGCTACAGTGCTGCTTTCTTTGCTCTTTGACTAACCTTAACTAAGCTAAACTGATGCATCCACGCAAAGAAAGCCTTTCAGCCATGGTGTGCCCTTCTCAGGTGCTCGTTCAGCTGAGCTACTGCAGCCACATCACAGGCAGCTCCCCGCTGACTCCAGCCCTCTGAAGGCTGGTGGGCATGCTTCTGTTTTCACACTCAGCTGCTATTCTCAGAACTGTATGTTAGATTCTGATTTCTTTTGGCAAGATCCCAGGTGTTGTTAGAGTAGACAGGAAAATAGCCCTTCTGGATAAGGTCAGAGGAAAACCAGTTTCAAGACACAGTAGTGTACATGGAACTGATGACATTTACGGAAGAATAAAGCCTAGAGATCTCTTTATGTTCTCTTACATAAAAATGAGTATAAATGATGATGGCATTCAGGTTAGTGAAAGGATTCACTTTACAGAAAATGAGAGAAGAGTTTAGTTGATAAAGCAGTTCTCTAATGGAGAAAAAGCCAATACTGATGAAAATCAAGAAAGATTGATGCATAAACTTACATACTGTGATGCCTTAGCCTTGGTTAATGAAGAACAGATTTTCCTTGAATAGTGCTCATAACATAAATCTATATAAAAGAATGCACACTACTCCATAACCATATATTGAAAAAGAAATTGCAAACATTCCTTATTCCACTAATTGTGCTACTTCCAATGTGCAGTGTGCTAATGTCCATCTTCCAAGGCTAGGTAGAGAGCATACTGGACAAAGAGAGCAGCCCACTTTTAAGGTCCTTCATTGCTATTGTGATGAAGAAATTACATTTTAATCGAGACTGTTGATTAAAACCTTTGGCCATTATATGAAAAAAACTTGTGGTTCAGCTTTGTTATGCTTGGGTTGCTCTTCCCCATGTTTACTTGTCTGCATAAAACAGTATGGTTAAACTTGATGATCTTAAAATTTTTTACCTAACCTACCTGATTCTGTGATTCCCAAACTGTCCAACTGCCCTCAGTGAAAACAAGGTTTTCCTCTAGATTTCCATTATTTCTGTCTTCATTCAGAAATATTACCAGTGATCAGATTAGGAGATGAATTCCAGCGGTTTCAACAAGTAGCCAGGGAATCTCAATTTTTGGCAACATCATAGTATCCACAGCCTTGAGCAAGGAATCAGTCTTCCCTTTGAAGCAGTTGGAAAATGCAGTGGTGTGTTTTTTGAAAGCCGTTCAATTCTACTGGTTCTTGTCAGGAAAAAACAAAAACAATCTACTCTGTTACTTCTAAGTGCAGGGACATTTTGCTTTTAAGCAATTTATGATTTTTAAAAATAGGGGGGTTTAATAATCTAAAATGTTTTTTAAATTACCCAATTTTATTTTTCTGGGAGACAGTTTTGTTTACGGCAGGGTTTTAAACTTTAGCTTGTTTTTGTCATCAGTACAAATCCAAACAACAACAACAAATTCCAAGTTTTTCGCAGGGTGGCAAAATCCCTTACCTGCATTACTGGATAAAAATGCTTTCTGTTCTTCAAGTGTGTTGAAGACAATTGATTCATGTCCTTGCAAGTGCAATGAAAAAACTCTTTTAACCTAGCCTAATGACAGGTGATGGGTTCACTGAGCTTTGCTTATGACCTACCTCTGTCAGTTTTGGTATTTTAACATCTTTTGCTCAGGTTCAAATGGAGTCATGAAATTCAGAAGAAGGTGAGCTGCAGATAGAAAGAGCTCTTTTATAAAGACTTTTGCATATTTTGTAAATTTTGAGGTGAAAGACAATGGGGTTTTCTTATTTTACCTAGTTTGAGTCTTAAGAAGGAAGTGACTGGGCAACTGCAAGAGCCCTTGCCCTGTAAAGGAGTGGGGAACACATCACCCACAATAGTCACATGTAGAGAACAGAAAAGAAGCAGGAGGCACAATGAAGTCTGGTCCAAAGATTAATGTGAGCATACTAAGCTAAGGATTATATGTATGTCAGAGAACTGTCACCAATTAATTTGGATACCATCTTTCAGATGTTTGGTGATAAAACAGACTTTGGTGGGTTCCTCCCTATCCCCAGACTGTTTAGGTCAAAAATAATGATAGTGCAAGCTAGCCCAAATTCATGGCTTATCTCAGCAAAATTGGCACATGGAATTGGGAAACATTCCAGATCTAATTTACTTTATGTTGAGAAAAGCTCATAATTGTTCTATGTGCACATCTGCATGTTTGAATGCTGTCATGGCTGTAGTTTTCTCCTTATTGTTTGACACTATGTCAAACTTACTGTTTTTTCTCATCATTTTACCCTGCACTTTGGAGGGATAAAAGTATCTGCAAACAAGCCTCCAAGCCCAATCATCAGTCATAGTAAGCATTTTGTAAATTCACACATAACCATGTTATTTTTGAACATATGCAGGCTGTTTAGAACAAAACATAGGTTCAAAATAGAATGATTTTTCACATAAGGGTTTGAGCACAGCTAGGGAATTGCTCAGTTTAAAATGGGTAAGCATCTGATGAACAAGACTAAGAGGTGCTTCGAGTGGTTGCATCATTATTTTCATCCTAGTGTAGTCCTTCTGTGTGTTTGAAAAATCCAAGAAAAATTAGAACCAATGAAGTCTAGCAATGCCAAGTTATGTTCACTAGTTAACAGGAAAATAAATATACTAGGAAAAACTGCAATTCTAGCAGCCAGGTCATCAATGTAACCTTTCAAGGTATTACACCTTTTTTAATCTACACATTCCTTAGCAATGTTTCCTAGTTTCAACTTCTCCCTCCCTCTGCAAGAAACTCAGCACTGGTCCCTTTTCAGTATAGAAACTCTTCTTAAGATTTTGGAAACTCAACTGGAAATTGTACTGTGAGCAATTTCTTGCATATATGCCATCTCTCAAGTAAAATGCTAACATTTTTTCTGAGTATTCACGTATTTCCTAATTATGTGCTGCTATTTCTCAGTTATTTTATTTTGGTCCTAGTAATGTGAACTGTTGGCATTTCATATATGTGAGGTGCTACTGAGGTGTATTTTATGTACAAAGGTCTGTTCAGCTACTCATTTATCAAAACAATTATTAGTGTTCATGTTGTGTGCCCAAAGCTAAGTTTGGTAGTGGAGCTCACACATTTACATTTTTGCTGACATTATTTCTTCTGTCAAGTTAGAGCCAGCATGCAATTGACCTTTATAAGCTGAGTCATAAACTTTTATCCTGTTCCCATAGTGGCTTACCACAACATAGACCCCTCCAGGGCAGCAAGCATCCCCCTTCACACCCCTCCCTGGGGGTGCTGTCACCTCCAGACCGAGGCAGGGGAAGGCCCAAGGACATTGTCAGGGGTGTCCATCAGTAGGGAAAAGATGCTTCCTTCATCCCTTATCAAATTGCAATTAGTGTGCTATCAGTGTGCTCTGCCTTTCTCTCTGAGGGACTTCTGGTTTTGATTCCTACTTGATACCATGTCTTGCAGGCAAGTCCCTTGGAACAAGACCAGGGTAAGGAAAATAGAAGAACAGAGTAGAAAATGGCATTTATTGTTTTCTACTCACCTGCCTGCTGGGTGTTTACATGCTTCTTAGCAGAAAGAGCACTACAGTGCGTTCTGCAAGGTCGCAGATCTTAAGGTCAGATTGCAAAAGGCAGTTCAGCAACACTTCTCAGCAGCCAGGCTCAAAGCATTTATTAAGAACCATGACAGCATCAGGCCAGGATGTTAATGAGTGTTCCAGTTCTGGAGTTTCATAACCGTCCATGGTGAAATGAAGTCTGATCCCAAGACCAGGAAAAAAATCTTTTCTATCACTTCGATTTCCCTACTCCCCTCTTTCGCAGAGGAAAAAGACCCTTTCTGTGGATGAAAGAGCAGCTTGAATTCTGCAGTCAAGCCTGTGCTTCTGCTGAAGTCACAGTAAGAGTGACAGCTGCAGTGGTGAACTTCAGTATGAAGATTATATGAACATCCTCCCGTTCCTCTAAGAACTAGCTAAGACTGCCATGCATTTCACAGTCTTCTTTCAGACATCAGGTAGCAACTCCTTTTGGTTGTTAGTGTCTTGGACTGACACTGAAATGTTAAGTAGTCCAAAAGATTACAAATCCATCATCAACAGCATCGGGGCAGCTACTTCACTGCTTCCCACTTCAATCACTATATGCAAAAAGGTGTCCTGATCTTCAGGTTTTTAGTAACACCACTTTGCTTGTAGGAAGGGTTCAAGGACCATAAAAACTTCCAGGTATGGCAGGGGATTGATTCAGGCACCTCTTGAGGAAGCTCAATCCACATAAACCTGATGGGCTGCACCCAAGGATGTTGTCATTCTGAGGCTGCTTACTATCGTCACTAAAAGGTCATGGAGATTGGGGAAGTCTTCTGTGACTGCAGAAAGGCAGATGATGCACCCATCTTCAGAAAGGGCATGCAGGGAAATACTGAACAATCATGGAGTGAGCAATCTTGGCAGAAGTTTCCAGGCACATGAAGGAGAATGTGGTGATTTGGAACAGCCAGCATGGATTCACAAGAGTAAATCATGCCAGACCAATTTAATTGTCTCTTGTGATGAGGTGACTTTATCGGTTGAAGAGGCAAAACCAGACAATGTCATCTACCTTGAGTTTAGCAAGGCTTTCCATGTAGTCTCCCACAGAATCCTTTTATCCCAATAATGGATAGCTAGGCAAAAAGCTAACTGAATCATTGGTCAAAAGGGCTTATGCTCTGTCTCCACTGGTTACAGTGGAGTTTCTTTGGGGTCTGGCTGGTCTGGTATCTTTATCAATGACTTGGAGGAAGAGATAGGATGCAGTACTGTCAGGTCTGTGGACTGATTATACTTAATGGAGAGTGTACTTGATATGCTAGAGATCAGGCCTGCCATTCAGAGAGATTTACACTTGCCAGAGGACTAGGCCAACAGGAACATCATGAAGTTCAGTCAGGACAAACAGAGAGTTCTTTATCTCAGATGGACTAACCCCCATGGCTTAGTTAGCTACTTTGCTGAAAAGGACATGGGAGGCGTGGGGCAGGCTGAACAGGAGTCAGTGGTAAACTCTGGCAGCAGTGAAAGTGCATCAGACTATCAACAGGAGCACAGATGGCAGATCAAGGAGATTGATTATTCCATTTTACTCAGCACTCATTAGACCACAGCTGGCATAGTGGGTCCAGTCTAGAGGCTCCCAGTACATGACAGCTGCTGGCAGCTTTGAACGACTCCATTGGAGGGTCAGCAGGACGGCTGGAGGTTGAAGCATGAGAACTGTGAGGAGAGGGTGAGGCATTGGGGTTTGTTCAGCCTATGGAAGAGAACAGCAATTTTCCAGTTCCTAAGAGAAGGTTACCGAGAAGATAGGGCTGGGCTCTCTGCCAAAGAATGAGAGACAAAGGCTGTAACACGCAGGGGAGGTGCTTGTTAGAAAGAAGGGAGAAAAAAACGACACAACAGGAATAATTAGGTAGTGGAATAGATTACCCAGACGGGTTGTGCAGTTCTCCATATGGGCATTTTTTAAGACCTGACTGGACAAACACGTAAGGGACCTCAGACCTCCCACAGTCCCTTCTATTCTGAATTATTTTATGATAAACCTCAGAATGGACCTTCTCCATCTCCTCTGCAGAACTTCCTCCATGTAATACAGTTCCATCAATCTGTGCATCTGAAGTCAGTGTATATGCAGCTATTCACCCCACAGAGCAGGAAAACTACATAAAAGGTTGCCTCTCTAGTTTTAACTAAACAAGAACTAAGACAATTTGGGCAAGAACAACACTAGACAGGATGAGACAACATTTTTTTATTGTTTAATACAAGTGACTGAAGAGATCTGAAATGCTGTAAAGCAATATACATACTGAATAAATAATATGCACAGGAGTCATGTCTACATTGTAACACTGGCTAGTATTCAGAATACTTCAAATAAATCCAGTGACATTGGATAAAGTCCATAAAAATGCTATCCTGTCTTCCCTTGTATGAAATTGTTCAAGTATAAAAAAATCCAATACAGTGTAAAATATTAAATTCCATTTCGGTCAAGAATAAAAATTGCAAGTATTGTAGTTTCACAGGACAATGTAAAGCAGCATTTTCTAGCAAAGGGAAAAATAGTCAGTCTACATACAGATGAGTGAGAAAACGGCACTAATGTATTTGAGAAGTCTACATGAATAACTAGTAGAGGGAAAAAGAATGAACTAGCAATATTTTATGTAAAAACCTAAAAAAAAGTGTTAATTTAAGAGTACTCTCATACAGTGCACATACTGAATTTAAATAAATCCAAGTCAACATCCTTAGTTAATTAGGTTAATATTTAATATGCTACATCTAAGCCTACTAAATAATTTATACCATGAGATGAATACATAATTTTACAGTGTCACATCTAAAGTCGCTGTCTTTAGAGCGCAGCATAGTAAAACTTTCAAAATAAATATTTCTTTTTAAATAGCATAACAATTAAGGCACAGTATAAATCACATACCATTAACCCTTCAAGAACTGCAGTCTTGGTAACAAAAAGTCGCCTTGTGTACTGTATGTTTGCTAATAAATATTTTAAATATAATCCTGAAATAGATATTAAAATTGTACAAATGGTTTCAGAAAAGAAAATTCCCTTAAAACAGTTCTTAAAAGGTTTTAATTCATTAGGCTCCTTCCTGCCTTTATTCACAAGTTACGAATAGATGCAATAAATAGAAAGAGAAGGCTGTTGTAGTAAAGGGCTGATCCTATTTTAGAATCAGAATAGCTGACACCAGCAGTTAAAGTTTCCCAAAAGTGAAACGGGATGGGGCGAGGGATTAGGATGTGACAAGCTCATCATATGAGCATGAGTGATGTGTTCTGTCCAGAACTGTCTGTGTTATTGATTGTCTCTACAGCTGTTGCACCCCTTACTTCCACATCACTTGCTCCATAGTCCCACTCATCCAGAGGACAGAGAAGAAAATAACTTTGGTGCCTGTCCGCCATCTTACTAGCCGGCCATCTTCCTTGGGTTGTTCGGTGCCCGTCAGTGAGACAGTGACAAGGTCCCATCTCACAAACACAACTTCTGAAAGCTAGAAAGGACAATCAGTGCTTTAAGCTTGTTTCCTCTTAAAATGGATAAAGGTTACATATTGCTGACTCAAGTTTTTTCCCTGGTTCAAGCTTTTCAAATACCATTTTCTTACTTATAAAAGGCAGTTTTGCTTCCCTGATACTGTAGAAAGTACATCTTTGCTTTTTTTTTGGTTCTTTTTTGTTTGTTTGAAAATATGAAGTCCCATTGCTACTCCTGCCACTCTTTCATGACAGTACAGTATTTTTCCCCCCATTTTCTTCTGGCTTGATACTCGAAACTAGACATGCCGCACTACCCTTCCCCCTCTACCAACATGATTTGGATGTATACTGTATGAAGACAGTGGAATAAAAATCTTTAGTTTCGCAATAGCATCGCTTTCCTTAAAGCTCCTTAGTTACTATCAATTGTCTCTGTTAACTACTTATACTGGAAGGCTGAGAAGAGGAAGAGAGAGCGCGAGCTTCCTTCAGGAGTCCATCTGCTATTGCATGCGGTCTGTCTGCAGCTGTTGGGGCTGGTACTGGCCGAAAGCCGCCGCGGCCGCTGCGGCCGTGCCGGGCGCCGCTGCGGTGAGGGGCTGCTGCACGGCATAGCCGTAGCCCCCGGCCGCCACGTAGCCGGCGGCGGCGGCCGGCGAGGCGGCGTACGGGTACTGCTCATAGGCAGCCGCCGCCGCCGAGTACTGCGCGTACGCCGCTCCGGTGTAGTCGATGTAGGGTGTGGTGGAAGCAGCGGCTGCTGCGGGCTGCACGTGGGGAATTACCACTCCAGGCTGCACAAAAGCCTGTGGATAGACATAGTGAGCGGGTATCCTGTTGAAAGATGGGAGAGGGAGTTAGAGTTGGTACGCGAGTCAGTGCCTAAGTCTCATATCCATACTCCGAACTAAAACAAACTCAATTTAGTTGTTGTTATGTGCATAGGGTTGCCACAATAACTTGACTCAATGGACCAATTATCAGTTCACTGGCCCGAAGAGATGCATCACTCCAAAGCGCAGCGTTGTAGCTGAGTTAAGTCAGGGTGTTCAGTGTTCCTTGAGGATATTTTTAATGCCATTCAAATCTTTAGAAGGACCAACATTACTGATGTCTGTCTTAAGACAACTCTGAAGGATTAAGCTTGATTATTCCATCTGGAAAATTGCACTACTTGTTTTTCAAATCACCTGTAAGTCACTTTTATTACCCCGCTTCTCTCTTAACTACTTGACTCTTAGTAAAATTATTTCCTGCAATACTTTTATTATTAGTAACTGAGCATTAGTGACAGCATCACTATACTGAGTTTGACAACAGCCAATAAGGCAATAAAATGGTTGAACCCTGACTTTATGTCAAGTCTTCCCAGGAAGGCGTGTTAAGCGCGTATTGTGGCAACCCTACTTAAGTTGCTATGCAGACTCAGCACACATTAATTTCTCTGCAACCTCAGTCACCCTTATTAAAAATAAGAAAAAAAACCAACACAGGCGACAAAGGAGTTTAAATAGAGTTCACAAGTGTGGTAAACACAGCAAGAATCACACTTTCCAAACGAACGATAGTGCAGCTCACTCCGTCACAAGAGGCCATTGAGGGGAAGCTACATAGATGCTATTAAAATCCATAACAGTGCCTCCTAAGTACATGTGCATCACACTTTTATAAAAGTTCGCAAGGACACAAGGGTCAAACCTGTTTGATTATCAGGTCACTGATGTCCTGTTTTGTGCCAGCTTGTTTATTTCTATGCAAGACATACAGCATAGAGTTTTTTGGGAGGTGGGCATAAGATTAAGTGTAAAGAGATCTGGTGCTTAACAAAAGCAAAAAACCCACAAATTTACAGTTTAAGAAATAACCTTTCTGAATGGATGAGTACACACTTTCCCATCTTCTCCAAGTCACAAAGTTTGCTTTCTTGGCTTGTTTACTTAGCCCTTTAGTTTTAAAAACTGGTCATATAATTGTCTTAGCACGCAAGTGTACATACATGTTAATCTCATGGTTGGATTTTATCATATGATTTTTAAAAAATACTCTGTATAATTCTCATTTTACATTCACAACCCTGTCTTGCATCTGAATTTCCAAAGAGAAGTCCTTCATGTATGCAACTCCTTCCCAGCCAGTGAATCTCTATAAATGCATGAAAAACTTCTTGTGCAAATTCACTATTTCATACTGAACTTTACCTTTACAGACAACTCTAAAGGCTGCACCAACCTTTTAAGCACAGAGAAAAATTGCAATGCTAAAAAGTGTCCTCTATTCTCCAAATTCAAGATTTCAAGAAAAGGGATTGTTGGGGTTTGTTTGTTTTTTAAAATAGCTTTAAGATGTACTTAAGTGGTCAACAAGGAAACGTTTGCAATCAGAAGGGACACTGTCAACTGGAATCATAGCAAAACATAGTTTAAAATAAGTGATAGACTTTAAAACAGCTTAGTTTTCTTTTTCAGAAAAAAAGAGCTCAGTTGCTTGAATAGGAGTATTAGCAGAGAGAAATGTTCAGTTGCCGTGTTTAAGACATGAACACCACAATCATAAAAACCCAACATGTCACTGAAATTAATTTCCTATTGTGGGAAGGAAAAATGAAAAAACAGTAACCAAAAAAAAAAAGTGACAAATAGGGAAGGATTGGGAAGGGAAAGAAAACATAAAACGAAACCATAAGTTGGGTTTTTAACACTCACCTAATTTATGAAGTGATTAGCCAGAAGTGCATTTGAAGCATACTTAAGCTGGCTCTGTGTATTTAAATACACATCATTACCTGAGCTCTCCATATGCATGAGCATAAGCAAGCATTTTGTATTGGTCACCAACCAAGTACAATTCTAATAAACATAATACCGTATTTCTTAAGCATTTAAGGAAAGAGGTATAAAAACAAATTTGAAGTCATTGAGAGCCTCTTTTCCATCATGAAGAGTCCATTTAACACCACATCAAAGGAATCTTTACATTCAGCACTTAGGGAAGAGAATAATTCTAACAGAAGAGACAGTAAGCAAGCTTATCAGGCTGCTTGTGTTGACTTGAACTGACGTTACCAAGATTTTCTTGAAGACACTTGGACACTCGGCCATATCCTTGAACAAGACAGAAAGATACATGTGCTTCCACTTAAGCTCTTGTGACTTGGTTTATTTAAGCCAAGAAACTAACAGGTGGTGAAGTTACGAAACATTATCTGTTTGCCACATCTTACCCTACAATAAACATAAACCCTGTGCAGGCTCCTCTCCACCATGCCATTTAACACATGATGATTGACAGCATAAGCTGCAGTGGGGCTATTTTTGATCATCTGTCATGCTACAACTGTTCTGAGTCAAGTAAAATGGCTTTATATGGCCAAAGTAAATTTCTACCTACTGCAGAGGCCAGGACATGAAGATCTCAGCCATTCAGAACCCAACTGCTTTTCATGCTCTGCCAGGTCAAAAGCTGAAAAAGCAATTCCCAGTTATGCTGCAAATCCTTAATATCCTTAATTTTAAATAAAAGCTGGTGCTTTACTTTTCAGAGTGATAGTGTGAGAAATGCATAGGATTTAAGCTCTCTTTCCTGGCAGAAGTTTTTATTTTGGAATGTGTATTTACTGTTTTATGCTTTTGCAATAAAGGAAAATAGAAGGTGCATTTAGCTTTAGCAATAACTGTAGCTTTGAGATACTCAAAATTCAATGACCTACATCCCTGCCACGTGCCTTAAGACTTTCTTTGTTGTTGTAACAGAAGATTTATGTTTAACTAAACACCTCAAAAATAATCGTATAGGCAACAATAAAGTGCACGATAATTTCAAAGGAAAGAAGGGACTTTTCAGACTAATGCAGAGAGCTGTGGCATAGAGAAATTCGGCACTAATAATGCATCTTTAACTCTCAGCATTACATTCTCACAAAAGTAGGTATTTAACTTTAAACAAAATGTTTTGCTTTGGCCCTTGCATGGCATCGTCTGCTTTTGTAAGCGTAATTGAAGAGTAGATTTTCACCAATGAACAGCTTTCCTTTTAACAGAAATAGGTTACATAAACATTAAACATACAAGACCCTTCCTATGTTTCCTTTTATCTGATAACCACTAAGGGGACATAACAGCGGGCTAACTTCTGACTGTTCCAGCTTCATTCCCTCTTTTCAGACTATCTGTAGTCTAGTATTATACAGGTCTTTTGATCACAAACTCAAGAGGGGGCTTTTCCTTCTCTCTTAAGAAAGGCAGATTTGCCTAACTCTTGGAAAATACCAAGCATGTTGTATCAGCTAACCATTTGATAATGGACTTAGTAACTTTGGATTTAATTCTGGTCTTACTGAAAACAGTGGGAATGTTTTCATTTTGATCAAAGCACAGGTTTTAGACAGAAAATAAAGAAAAAAATCTCCACGCAACAGTTACGTCCTACATCAACACCTTTGTATAACCCCAAATTTTCCCACCAATAATAAAGAACAAATTACATTAGCAAAACAAGGAAAGCTATCTTGGGAAGCAAAGTCATCTTCCCCCTCCATAAATTCCTGTTGAATTCAGAAACAGTATTTTAATAAACAATCCTAAAAACAATGCTGTATAAATAACCAGTCCTGTGATCAAACACCTTTCTACGAAACACACCAACAGTAAGATAGATGCTGAATGTAAAAAGCAGGAAGAAATGTTATTTGGTGGATGAACTGATCTCTGCAGCACCGAATAAAAAAACATTCCCTGCATTTTAATTGCATCATGCATTGAAGTTAATCTAGTTTCTGTCTCCCTCCACCACAACAGTGTTGTACTTAAATCAGAATATTGAACTTCTGCATGTTCTTGGTAAAAGTAATGTAACATAATCAAATTATTTTATGGGGAAACCATATGTGGTGGATGCCCCGTCTCTGAAAATGTTCAAGGCCAGGTTGGATGGAGCTCTGAGCAACATGGTCTAGGGAAAGGTGTCCCTGTCCATGGCAGGGGTTGGAACAACATGATTTTTAAGGTCTCTTCCAACCCAGGCCATTCTATGATTCTGTGATTCCAAAACACAGCTGACTGTACCAAAATATGGCAGCACCTCACTGATTTGCACTCTGTTAGGAAAAAACCCCCAAACTCAACCACAAAACATTTAAAGCTTTTGTGTATGGATTAGCTGAGTATTGGAGTGAATCACCACTACAACCTGTTTCACACAGCGTATTAGTGAAGTGGATTTCCAAAGTGCAACTGCACAGGAAGAAAAAAGCTTTAAGGTGACCATGTATTTCAGTGCAATCCATGCAGCAACCTCCTAAGAGTGAACTCTTCAACAGAAGGAGATTGAAATAAGCACTGAAACATGTCCTCTTACTGTCAATGATGTGAATGAAGATGTTCATTCATCCTAATGAATGCTGTTCTTCTTAATCTGAACTACATACTTTAGATAAAGGTACAGGTCACTGGAAATTTTGAGAAGGAAGCAGGATTAGTAATGTCCATTGTTTACACGCAGTAAAAGAAACGCAAGAGCCAAGGATATAAAATTACCGATTTCATATATACATGACTGCAACCAACACTTCTTCAGATTTATGTGCAATGCATTAGAAATACAACCTTATTCTTGCTGGAAGGATTTCTCTGACCTAAATATGGTTCATGTCATCTATAGTTGGCTCTGGGTAAGGAAAGCAAGAAAGACTCCTACATTTGCACAGTCCTTTAAGCAAGGGACTGCCACAGGTCCTCCTTTTCTGTTGTGCTCAGCAAATATTCGGTCTCTCCACAGCTGATCCCTGCAGAATTCAGTAGTTCCCTTTTCCACAAGTGTTTTAACAGCTCTGGAGACGAGGTGTTCCGCTTCCTGCCTACGTTATTGCAGGCATCATATACTGATCACCGCATACACACTCTCATCTCCTCACACTTCAAAGAAGCAAGCAAAATACAGTGGAGCATAATCATAAGAAGGTAAAAAAAGTTTTTTACAGACTCCCTGCTCTCAGAAGAATTAACACGCTCTTTTAAAATTACATGAAGTTTCTTGGAAAACTTTTTCCTGTGGTTTTCAGGATAGGAATTGTTTCCTTCCATTCTGTCAAATCAAATTACCAAGAAGCTATTGTTGCTTAATAACAGATAGGTATGATATTCTAAAGCTATTCTAATCAAATAAGCAAAATACATTTGTGACACATTTTCCCTACTTTATTGTTAGCTTATGCATTAGTTAGCAAAATGCACTATTTCACAATAAGTTTCTCAGTCAGTGTGCATTAGTGAAGTGACACTCTATGGAAAGCTTAAAGCAGACTTCACCTCCTAATGATATGCCTATAAAAAGCAAGAGTTAGATCCACTTAGGAATAGTTTATACTCAAATTCAGGAGAAATGCACTACATATTAAAGACAGATTGAAGAAAATAACCCTCAAATTAGAAAGCCCAAATGGACGCACATCGTTAATAAGGAGCTCCACACCCTTCCCAAGAACAACGCCCCCAAAAATTATGAACATGCAAGCAATATGTTGATTTACTTAAAAATCAAGAAGTCACACAATTTAGCACTCACTACAAAATATGGTTAAAAAAGTCACAGGCTACAGCTTGAAAGCAAGGAAAAAAAAAAGGCCCTTTGCTCCCCATGGCAAAGTCACTCCTCAACAACAAAACCAAAATTAAAAAAACCCCCCCAAAAAACTTTCACTACAGCTCTTTCAATTAAATAAAAGCACACAGTTTAGCTATCAACACCACTTCATTACTGTAATAAATAAAAAAAAAGCACACGGAGGTCTATTGACTATATGAAAAAACATACATGCATCGTTAATCACCATTTTAGCTTGTTTGTGTTTGAGTCTACTGGTTACAGAGTTTAATTCCAAACAGAACTATTCCACCTCTTATCATCATATCCTTCTGATCAGTTATCTTAACTGTAAACGATCCCTGTCAGATTAGAAAGAGATAAATAACATTGAGTCAAGCTGAAAAAAGAAAAATGGGGCACAGCAATCTCGCATCAAGTCATACCTCCTTGTTTTATCATAGGGTCATGTGGGACTGGACTGCTTAGTCGGAAGGGCCATGTCCCACACAACTTGACTCAGCTGTGGCATTTAGAACATGACCAACAAGGTGAGTGCATTTATAGGTATACATTTATAAATCTGAGAGCTTCAGCATTGCTGGCCAGCTTTAAGGATGCTACTGCAAGAGGCCTTCAACGATCATACTTTTTCTTTCCTTTTTTTTTAAAAAAAAACCATTTTTTTCCTCCCCTGTTTGAGGTCCCATTGAACAGACTTACCCGAAAGGCCGCTGTATGAGAGCTGGATGAAGCTGCTGGACACCAAAGGCAAAACCTACCAACAAAAACACATCATGTTCTCTGTATGGGTGGTTTTTGGCCACTTATTTATGCTATATATACACATACACGCACACACACAAAACGCAGAGTAAGAGCCTTAACTAACAGCCTGCAGTAACAACATCTCAAAGGCTGTAGAACCAAAAATTAGAAAGCAAAATGTATCAGTCCATACACACACACACACAGAGAACTTAAACCAGTAAAGCACACACTTTTCCTAGAGATGTTTAGGAAAATGACTTTTTCTAAACAAGCACAGGGTTTTTGTTCACAGTTTACTTGGTGCTCCATTCTGATCCCTAATTTTAGCCTCTGAAGGATTAGATTATACTTTCCATTCATCTGTGTATTTGTGTAATTTCTACAGACATAAAATTTCAGTCACCCCTACTCATGAGGACTTAGCACAGGGGGTCAAATCCCAACTTCATTTCTGTTCTTCAAACACCCTAGTATAAACCCTGTCTTTCCTTGGCAGGCAGTTATTTACTCACAGAAGTGTTCATCAGGCTAAACAAGGGGAAATTCAGAATGGCCTCCTTTAGAGCACAAACGTGCACACACTCCACACTCCTCTCACTCTTGCTGCAAAGCAGCAGTCTGGGAAGTGGCTAGGACATCAGATTGTCTCAGATGTGGTCTTAGGAAGAGCCATTTCATTTTAAAATCTGCAAAGTAGTTCCCATCTGCTTGAGAAGTTTGCATTAAAATATTGTTTGTATTAATAAGACCGCACACATTGGAAGCAATTCACTCCTAGGCCAATCTTACCCTGCAACGATACTGTAAATGGTCAGCGCCACCACATTCCCAGCAGCAGGAATAACCAATGAAGTGTTTGAGCTGTGGAAGTCTTCCTGGGGAACTCCAGATTATTTTATCTCTGATCGCTTTTGTTTTTAAATAAGGCACACGTGCAAAATAGCCAGAAAGTTACTACACACTGCATTTAAAAATCAAAACGAAAGCACGCCCAACTGTGTGCGTACTTCAGGAAGGTGGAGGGCAGCACTACCTTTTTTGAAGTTTTACTCTCTTCAGAAACCTGAGGTACGGACAGAGAAGCCATTCGGGGCCGCTTCCTCACCTGGCTGCATTATCCGCGGCTTGGCACCCAAGTACGCCAGGTTCACGTTGGCTTTCCTGCCATCGATGATGGGGTTGGGATCCTTACAAGCCCTTTCAGCAGCAGCTCTGTCAGCCATGGTGACCTTAACGGGCGATGCCGCGCATTAGATCCCTTTCCCCGGGGACGGAGAAGCCTCCCGCCCACAGCAGCGACCCGGCCGTACCCGCGGGCGGCGCCGGGGCGGCGAGGGGCCCCCGTCCGGACCCCGGCCCCGGCGCGCCCGCCGAGCGGAGCGGGGCGCCGGGAGCCGCGGCGGGCGCAGGGCGGAGGGCGCGGGCCGAGCTCCGCCGCCGGCAGATAAACCCCGCAGCGGCCGTATCAGCGAGCAACAGGCGCGCTGGCGGCGTGCGAGGAATTGGGCAATTCCCCCCTCAATCTCCTTTTTCAGTAATCCCCCCCCCCCCGCCTCTATCCAAACTCCCCAGCAGGGAGAGAGAAAAATAAAAACAAAAAGAGAGAGAAAGGCAAAAAGCCGGACGCCCGGCACCCCCTCCCGCCCCCCCGAGCTCTCACAGCGGCCCCCGCGGAACTTTCCCCGCGATGTCCCCCCGCAGCCGCCCACCTGCCCCGCCACCCCCCGCCCTGCCCCACGCCCCGGCACTTACAAAGCCGTATCCCCGGGACTTGCCCGTCTGCCGGTCGGTGATGACCACCGCCTCCTCGATGTCCCCGAAGACCTCGAAGTACTTGCGCAGGCTGGAGTCGGTGGTGTGGTAGGGCAAGCCCCCGACGAAGATCTTGGTGTAAGTGGTGTCTTTCTGCGTCGTGTGCATCTTCCGCCCAGCCCTGCGCGCCGCGCCGCGATCTGCACCCACGCGTGGCCGCCGGGGCGTGCGGGTCCTGGGCGGCGAGACCCGCTTCCAGACTCAGCCCCGCTCTTTTTTTCCTTTTTATTTTTTTTTTCTCCTCTCTACCCCCGCCCCCCGTTTTCCCCCCGCCACCCAGCTACAATGCAATTCCCTTCTGCCTTTGCAGACCCAGCTTCCTCCTCCTTCAAGAGCGGAGCCTCGCAGCCTCCGGCGGTTTTGAGCTAGGTACCGGCAAAAGGAGGAGGGGAGGCCGGGCAGCAGCCAGCCTGGCGGCCGTAGCGCTGGAAACGAGCAGAAGCAGCAGCTGGAAGAGGAGTGCAAGGCCCAGCCTCTAACAACTGAGTGGCCTCTCCCCCTAAAAGCCACCGGGTCGGGCACTCTCGGTTCCTCCTCCTCCTCGCAGGGGCGGGGACGGCGGCAGGGCGGACCCCGCGCTCGGCCGCGGCGCAACCGGGGCCGACACACAGCTGTTGGCAACAGCTGGATGCCCCCCGTGCGGCGGCAGCCGGGCCTCGGGGCCGCCAGGCCAAGGGGCGGCCTCAGAGGTGCCCCTCGGGGAGGTCCGGTGCCCTTCGAGGCAGGTTTGCTCCAAATAGCAAGTGCCAGGAGACAGGGTCCCGTGGGGTCAGCGGTGCCCGGCTGGCCAGAGAGCCCGCGGGCAGAGCAGGCTCTCTGGTTGCTGGCGGTCCTCAAATGCTTGGATCCCTCTCGGAAGGCTTGTGGTCAAACCCCTGCAACCTTCACTTACTGCTCTCTCCAGGCTAGCAAAACTACGAAGCTGCAACACATCCATTTTTATTGTGGTGGTGCTGGTGGTTGTGGTTCTTGGTGTTCATTTGGTCACAAGATGAAAAAAAATGGTAAAGCTGTTTCCCTTGTTTTTCTCTTCTCTTGCTGCCTCTGCCCAATGCTGGGACTGGGAAGGATGAAGAGAAACATAAAGAAAAGAATGTCTGTGTGACATGAAGAGATGGAGGACTGTGGGAGCTGGGGGGAAGGGAGACTCACCGGGAGACCGGTCGGATGGGAGGAAGGTTAAAGATTGGGGAAGACAGATGTGCATATGTGTATAGACTTCTAAACCATCCCCTTGCCATCCCAAAGTCTTGATAGGTACTGTATGTCTCTTCTTCCTCTTTCACTTTCCTCCTCTGTCTGCCAGGTTTTTCCCTATGAAGGCTCTCTCCTTTAGGAAAAAGCAATGCATCATTTGCAGGACAGACTTTCACAAAATTCTTCAGCCCCTCAAGTACCAAACATTAACCATAATGAGAGCACTTAGCCCTAACCTCAGGCCCTGCTTGCCCATATCTAACCTTAGCTCCATTTGATTTTTTCATCAGTAGTTTTCCTAGTTCTAATGGCTTATACAATACTAAGCCACGCTGTCACTAAACCCTACTTGATCCTTCAGACACTCCAGATTAAATTTGATTTAACATGTTAAGCCTAACTCAGGTGAAATCTAGCAACCCCAGCAGGATGAGACATAAATGTTGCTTTTCAACTGATATTATGACAAGCCCTTAACCTTCACCTGAATTCAGTTACACATCTAGCTCTGTCCCCAAATGTCTTCCAGCTTGGCTCTCATGTTGGTCTGAAACATTGTGTTAAACCTGACACTCCAGCCACTTCTGTTCTGAGGGCTAATCGTAACTTTAAACTCTGGCCCAGTGACCTGAACTTAAATACTAGCCCAGCTAAGGGTGTCAGTGCTCAATGGAGCCCTGCAGCACACAGCCCACTTAGGAGTGCATTTAACTTCTCAGACTCCTGTGGACCTGAAAGACGAACTTCACCTAAAACCAGATGTAGTCCACCCCATCACATTTCCTTTCCTTTGCTGTGCCCAGCACTTCTGAGTGTCTTGTGATGTCTGCAGGAAGGGTGAATTAGCCTGGCTTTGCAGTCGTTACACAAACTCCTGTATTAAGGCCAGAAAAGCAACACACAGCTGTCCCAGAACTACTTGCAGATGTATTTAGGAGTTCACCTTTTTCAGCCCAAGTGGAAGACCAATGACTTTGACAGACCCAAACACAAAACCTAGCTTTTTGGTCTAGCAGCAACAGCAGGTCTTCCAGGATTCAGAAAAAACCCTAACTTTCCACATCTATGTCTCAACAAAAGACAAATTCCTTGCATTTAGGTAGGTCGTGCAGCCCTTGTTCATACTGCTGATTCAAAGTATCTGCAGTACAGTTTTCAACCTACTCTGACAGGCTAACATATCCTCTTTTGTAAAACCAGGAGTGACTCTGGCCATTAACAGATCAAAATATATCCTGTAAGCTATGTTACAACTGTTCTACTACTGTATTAGCACTCTCAATTTAAGATGGCAATCCCAGTAAAATTCAGGAATAAATACAGTTCTCCAGCTGAATTGTATGAACTGTATCTCTGAACTGTATCACTATCACAGGAAAACAACCCCCACTATTGAAGGATAACTCTTCAAAACTCAGTTTTACCTTATATCCCTTCGAGCATCAGACCTTTTTCTGCTTTGGTGGTCCTGACAGAATCTAGGGTATGATTTTCTGGCCTTAGGATTCCTAGGAATCCTTACCTAAATCCCAGAGAAGTGATACCTTGTCGTTTGCAACTTCCTCTAGTGCATTCAGTCCACTGTCAACACAAGCCTTTATTTTTGCGTGGAATAACCTATGAAAAACAGAGGCCTCCAGCTCTTGGATTCATGATCTTATGCCCAAACTGTGGCTGATTTGATTCTACTAGTGACAGGCTATCTAATCCTTCAGCAGCCCTCAGAAATAAAAGTATTTCCAACCGTATCTCAGTCTTAATAATCACTTTAGCTTTATCCAAAGAGAAAGGTGACCTCTATCATATGGACATTAATTAAAGACCATTTGAACACTTTAGTGATCAGGAATGTATTGTATACTTCTCTCCTATACCATATGTTAACTCCACATTTTGGGCTAATCTTAACCCAAAGGAGGTTACCACAAACAGCCTAGGAAGGGAGTTCTATCAGATGACACCCATTGTGAAAATGTTCTGGCCTGACTGGGGCTTGTGTCTTTGTGGAAACCTAGCTGGGGCTAGGTTTCCACAAAGCTTGAAGAGCAAGGTTCATCTACGGAACCTGTACGTACCACAGAAAACTGATGAGTCTGGATGAATTCAGATGAGGATTACCCTGGAGTTAGCTTGAGTTGATGGGGCAGTGTTTACCTGGCCATGCTGGATGTCTGGCTAAGTTTGCAGTCAGACTAAAGGGTTTTTAGAATTAAAGGCATGGATTGTACAGCATTTACTGTGCTGAAGGGAAGTGCCATTTTCCCAGTTGCTTGAGATAATATGTATTTTGTGTTTTGAGATGGGTCAGCTGGATGACTTACTGCTAGGGATCTGATTGTGGCTTTGGAATGCAAGTGTAGCAGAAAGAAATGTATTCCTACATGCTGCAAATTTTGCAGGAGTGATGCCACTGGTGAAAGTGTGACAATTCAGGCAAGAAGTGAGAACATGTGGAAAGAGGAGTGTATAGGTAGAGCACTCCTGGGAGAGATGTGAAACTAAGGTTCCTAAACGCATGGAAATTTGGTAATTGAACCAGGGTCACCCCTGTTCTGGTGAGTACCACAAACAGTAGATCACTGTAAAAGAGCAGTATTGGTCCTGTAGGCAGCTATTTTGGTCTTTTCAGGATCTCAGTTTTGAATTGAAGTAGAATATAGGCACCCAGGTCCTGCTGCAGTCTTCTACATTGCTGGGAATCTCTCCTAGGTATGGAGGTATTGTTGCTGAAGGGTATTGTAGCTGACAATTACCTTCTATGTAATTTTAATGGCTTTAAAATATATATCTGATTCTATAAATGAGAAAGTGATCTAGTGTTTCATTTGGAACCTAATAACATGGCTTAATGGGAGGAAACCCCAAAAGCTATCAGTCACAATTGACTGGTTTTACTCAGAGATTTTGTGTTTTTGCTGTCAAGGTAGGATAGAATAGACAGCTTTCCAGTTTACCAAATGTTGCCACTCAGTGGTATCAGCGTAACTGTAATATCACGCTTTTTATTTATTTACGAGCACCATATGCCTGTCATGTCGGAAACCAATGGATGTTATGTGTTCATTCATTAGGTTTCTGGAAACAACAAAGACCTCTGATTATATTGCACACCAGTCATTCTTCCTAGTGCTTTATTTCAGTAAATAATTGTGGTCTTCAGAACATTCACTACACTGTCAATTAAATGCATCTGGAATATCTCTATATATCAACATATACATATACATATACCTACATGCACATTTTATTTGCTAACACTATTATTAGAGTGCCTGGGCCCTGAACCACCATGATTTGTTATGTAGGGCTGAAAATAAAAGTAATTCTTTATCTGTTAACCTAGTGAGACCATCAGTTTGGTCAGTGAGACATTTCTGCTGAAGTTCCATAATGCCATAGCTCTATGAAAGCATTCAGCTAATAACATTAGGCACGGCTTTGTCTGCTAATCTGTGCACTTCCACCAACCACATCCCATTACAGAGAGGAGCAGAATGTCTAACCTCTGCTCTGCTCAGTGTCTGTTACATGGGTGATAGTTTGACTTTGTCTAGGGATGCATAAAGTAGGTATTACACTCATGTTCCAACAGATCACAGTGTGAGAAACTTGGAAACTTCATCATCTTCTCACTCTTCTTGCTGATCTACAATCTTTATCTAGGATAAGTTCTTAAATTGTGAATTTCTGTTAAAAGTTTCGTAACCGGGAGGCTTCCACCACCTCTCTCCTGATAGTGCCCCCATTATAACAGATTTCATCATAGGATTCTTTTTTCCCCCTGAAACCTATTAATATTGCCATATTCCAAAGTCCCTTTTGTTACAGTATCTGAGCTCTAAGTGACATGATCTTCTATGATATTCTAACTATGATAATGTCCTTATTCCCAATTAAATCACCAAATGTCGACCACCAGGGGTAGTTTCTAATGAGAATATTTTTCCCTTTAAAGGGCGGTGGAAGAGGTGACACAGAATTTCAGCAATTCAGCAAACAAAATTCAAAGCTTGTGGAACTGTAAATTTAAGACACATTGCCTGTCTGTAGGAAAAAAATAGGCATGTCAGGTGAAGCAGGGGTGAATGATGAGTGAAGGTTGAATGCATCCATAGAAGTTACAATGAGCATGTCATATTGGTAGGAGAACACGAGGAAAAGGTATGTGAGAAAAAAACCCAAGGGAAAGGGTTTATGAATACCAAGTCATGAGTGCTATACTGAATAGTGCTGTCCAGTGCTAGAACAGGTCAGAAGATAGAACGAGGCTGGTGCCTGGCATGAACTGAAGTTGTCCTATGATGCTGTGATGGAGGCAGCGCTGATGCCAGAGGCTGAACCTGCAAAATCACAAAGCTCTCACCCCCACCATGTGACACACTCAGGGTTAGAACAATGATTCTTAATGTTGACAACAAGCAAGGCAGTTGTGCCAGGGAGGGAATAAATTAGGATTTGCAGCCTAGCTTAAGTTTAGAAATTGGAGTGTGAAACACCTGACTCTCATACTTACCTGTCCTGGTCACAGGAAACTAAGAGACAGACATTTAACAAATCTGCAAAATCCCATTGATGTTCTGTGTGGCGTAACAGCTGAATGACTGTCTACAAAGCACACTCTGTGCATCTTTAAAATGTTGTACACCCACCCCACCACAATACCCAATGGGAAAACCAGTGCTTGGAGCTGTCTGCTGAGCCATATACACATAGCCTGGACTGATACAGCCACATAACTCATTACTTGCTTGTGTTTTGTATGCAAAACAAGAAGTCCTGGTACAAAGAATATTGTTGAGAAAAAATTCTCAACCAGTCTGAACTGGTGAAGCACTGCTAAAAACAGTGAAATTAAACCAAACTTCATCGGGTTTCATCTGACCAGCAGTCAAATGAGCTGCAAAAAAACAAAGGAAACAGAAATATGGGGATGCTGGTGAAAGACAGCCACTAAACCCTTGCCAGTTATTATTACAAGGGATTAAACTGGCAGTCGACAAGCTGTATGCCAGACATCAGCCTCATAGAACACTGCACATCTCTTAGCAGAAGTAGGTTAGTAGAAAAGTAATGTGGATACATGAATAGAAATGCAGAGAAGAGCTCATTCAAACACACTTCAGCCCCTTAGTCCTTAGTGAGAAACTGATGACATGAATACTGTAGTACAGCAGCTCTGGATTCAGGAATAGCCATGTCAGTGGCCCTGTGCACTCTCAGCCCTCCAGAAGAGTGACTCGCACTTTCCTGTCAGAGAGCTGGAAGGTTCTAATTTATGGCCAGAAAATACCACATCCTCATTTGTTAAGTTCAACCCAACCCAATTTTTTTTTTTTTTTTAAGGACTTAGTCCTTCTTGTACTGCTTGTACTGGGGAAACTGAGTTTGCAAGAAAATCTGCTTTCACCTCACTGCTGAAGCAATTAGAGTCCAAAATATTCCCTCGACTACTTTTTCCTTAAGAGGAAAAGAGAAGTTTCAGTGCTCCTCACCACTCACCCAGGGGTATGTCTGCTAATCACAGCATGAGCAAAGAAGAGAGAGAACTGCTCCACAGAACCGTCCTCTCCTTTCCTTTGGAGGTATCTGGGGCACAAAGGCACGTAGAGAAAAAGCAGATGAATTAAATTTGTACTCCATCTTCTTCTCACAGCATCTTTTGCTAGGGATGTGGAAGAGTTCTTGTGACTTGGACAATCAGACTCGAGCTTGAGACTTTCTCTGCAAGGGCTAAAGAGAGGATTTAGGAGGAAAGATGGAATTTAGTCAGAGGCCATCGCATTTATGCACTGTCCCCTCTCTGGATAGACAGTGTATTGCCAGTCTCACCCATACTGTGCTCATTAGTTGTGTTATAGGAGAATGTAGCTTGTTTACTAGCTCAACCATGTTTTCTGATCCAAAGATATCATGTTGCTGTCAAGTATTTTTAGTCTGAGCTTCTTACTATCCAGTTTACTTTGCAGTCTTGGTTTCTTCAACTAAAAATATCCCCAATACAACAATAGCTTTTAGGTGGTTCCACTTGTTGGATTAGATGTGATTTGTTAAAAAAAAAATAGCAGCATGTGATGGTTGTTCGGTGCCTTCATTCCAGAAGGACCTTGGAGAGATTTACTACCCTGAGCTGAATCTCACCACCTGCTGCTGTGGTACAGCCAGCGCTCCTCTGTAACACAGCATTCCTTGTCTTCAAGGACTGTCAGACCACATTATCTTTGCTGGTTCAGAGATATTTCTTTTCCTGTCGTTTTTTTTTGTTTGTTTGGTTGGGTTTTTTTTTTTGTTTGTTTTTTTTTTGTTTGTTTGTTTTTTTTTGTTTGTTTGTTTGTTTGTTTTTCTTTTTTGGTAGGTAGAAACGAGGTAAGTTAGAATTTGGCCCAAACACTAAAGTGGAATAACCCTCTATCTGCAGAAGATCGTGGTGGCTTTTTTCACACCCCACCAAAAGGTCAGGATCTCTGTAGTATGATCCCTTAGTAAGGTGACACACTGCTCCCATCTTCCTGTGATATGCAAGCAGAAGTGACTCAGAAGGGAGGAGCTCTGCCTGCACTGAGTCACCATTGCTTTCTATATTTATCCTACAAATTTGAAAGTCAAATTCTGTCAAAAATTTACCTGTAAGTTTAACCTGTAAGATTCTAGCCCCAAGGGCTACAGCTTCAAAACTATGCAGCAGGTTGTTTTTTTGTTGTTTTGTTTTGCAGTACAAGTGGAAGTTTGAGCATGTTACCACTTGAGTAGCGGGAGTTTCATCAGTGTAGCATCTACATACTCATTGCTGCAACCCAGTAAGGTAATGTGGGGTTTCTAAGCATTCTTACAGCCTTTATTGTCCTCAGTTGGAAAAGGCATGACTTTTGCCTTTAAAAAGAAGTAAAAAAACCCAACCAACCAAACTCAGGCTTTGTCATGAGAATAAAAATAGTACTGTTTGGCTTGTTTGTCATGTTTGTCCCTTAGTCTTAAGTTTCACAGTTCATATAAGGTGTGAGGTTATGAAGTAGGACACAGAAAGCACGTTGTGCTCCAATGCCTCCATTTTCACCTCTAGAAAGGACCTTTGCTGGCAAAATACAGCCGTGAGTGTGTTAACAGTGCTGTAGAAAAGATACTACCTTGTCCTTTGGTTAGCCATGTACAAGGATCAAACTGGATTTAATTCTACCATAGAATTCTTGTGGCTTTTAAAAATGGACCCAATCAACACAAAACAGTTAAAATTTCTATTAACTGCATATAAGGATCAGGTATAGTGCTTGGATTTTTTAAGACACAAAATGTAGACTGTATTTTGTGACCTAAGATAAGCATCCTGCCTAGCATTTGTCAAAGTCTGTTAATTTTCACTGAGGTTTAACAGTTCTTTTTAAAATTAGAGTCTGAGAAATACATTTTCTGAGATTTGCTCAATTTACCAAGATCTATCATGGAGTACAACAAAGTGACATAAAGAGAATCAGCTCACTTGCTGACCTGATACTGCACATTGTCTTTTCACTGGGAGCTGCAAGTATCTTGCCATGCACTGTTTCCCTAGGGCATTTGGGAAAAGGTAAGAATATTGCATCTGCTGCAGGCGAGTGCCTGGTACCTCAGTGGAGCTGTGCAAAACTGACCTGCTGTCTGATCTGTACATATTCTACCATTTGAATAAGGCTAGACTAGGCAGGATTGCCTCACTTCAAAGCACATCAGTCATTTAGGGGCCTAAAATGCAATATCATTAAATCAGAATTAGGAGAAATTGCATTCCTGCACATTGGTTTTACTATACTGTCTCGCTGTCTACTCTCATACACAGATTGTCATGCATTCCATATTAAAAGCAGGTCTATTAAATGAAATAATGAGACACCAACACCTTCGTACTAAAGCATATTTTTTTTAAACTCCCTGAGAAAATTCGTGGTCATTTCAGTCTATCAGCTATTTTCTTGGTACTTATTTTTCTCTTTTCATCTTTGAAACTCAATAAGGAAATAAAATACCAACATAAATAAATGAAGAAGAAGGTTTCTCAACACCAATAAGCTAGACAAAAGAAACAGAACACTAGAGAATGTTTATTTATTCATGACATCTTCATGAATACCATACTTTGGAGGGAATGGGAGATTTTTGTCCATGTTTGACTCTCAAGTGTGTTAACAGGTTTTATTAAAATGGAGGGGTAGAGGGGAGGGAGCTGGCTTGAAAAAAATAGAGACCCTAAATGCAACCCGATTAGAAGTTCATGAGAAATACTAGTGAGTAAGAAGAATCATTTAAATTTGATATTATATGCAGAGGATAGGAAAATATTTTCATAGTCTTATTTAAATGGAGGAAATATTTATGAAAGGATGCATAGTTGTGTGGTAGAAATACAGCTGGTTCTGGAGGATTTGTTTTGTTCTCTTCCCTGTTCTGTAAAAGCATCCTTTGTAAGTTTACTAGTTTTGTCTATGCTGTTATCCTAATAGGCAGCTTCTGAAACATGTGAAAAGGTCCTTAGAAAATAACAGAGCTCCTTTTAATGAGTTCAGTACATGCACAAGTGTTTTCAAGATCTCAGAGTATCTCTGCAGTTGAGATCCATACCGCCTGTCTCTCTTTGTGACTGTTTTGAGTTAGCATGTAGCACAGGGAGTTCTGGCTTGGGGAGTCTCTGTACTGCTTTGACTCTGGATGCATCAGGAAAACAGTCCTAAAACTGAAATTCAGGAATTACATGATAGTTTTCTCATCTCACTAAGAATTGACAGCAAAGTATGAGAAGATAGAAGCAGGGAAAAATAACTCCCTGGACTGGCAAGGATATAAATTAAAATTTTGGAACAGTCCCCAAGACGTGAAATTTCTCAGAGCCCCATCTTTGCAATATATTGTGTAACTTCTCTTACCACAGAAGCTTAGGGACTCAGGTGGTGTCTAGCAACCTTAAAGTCTATGTGTAGCACAGCCACGCCTCACCTCAGGTCAGATTCAAGAAAACAGTCACTAGAGTCTGTTTGCTGTTTGTATGGTCTAACGTCATTCAGGTTATCTGATAGCAGTTCTTAAAATGCTGGCAGTTTCCATGCTCTTAGGCAAATGAGGCTTAGAAGAATTAACATATATATATGGCCAGTGACACAATACAGAGCAATATGCAAGCTTGTCATTAAGTGTTTTTTTTGTAAATATTTTTCTGTCCTCAGGATTCCTTTGCATTTATTTACATTTTTATTATTATTTTTGAAACAGCCTGTGCATTAGAAAACAAATGTCAGATAACCCTACATTGCAGTTGTCACCCCCCATTAACAAACAGCCACATTGAGGGTGGGGGTACCCTCTCAATGCAGACAAAAAGGACCTCAGATTTTCATTAATTCCTCACCCATGCACAGGGGGACATGAAGACATTCTTTAATATAGGACAAGTCTAGTAGCATTTAATTTTACTAGGAATGTTTGCTTTAAGACACTGTATTAGTAAAGAAGATAAAATTATGCCAAAAATCCAGCTGCATGTTCCCAGAGAAGCCTGGGCTAATGCGCTGGTACTGCTGCCGTGGGTGCTAATGTGGGTGAGAGGTCATCAGTTTCCTTTGCTCTCTTTGCTGTGCCTAGAACGTGAGTTGTGTCAGAAGGGGCTTGAAAGCCAAAGATCAGAGGGAAAGTAGTAATGTAAGCTCCAAGTATTTTGTTGGTGATTTTCTAAATACCTTATTTCAGCTATAGCTCCTTTGCTAGCGTGAATTTCCTGCATTGATGAAAGAGAAGAAAAACAAACACCAAAGTTTGCAAGTCAGAGGCTCATGGAGCATATCCTTTGCTCCAGCATCTCTGTATGGCGTTGCTGCTGTTTTGGTTGTGTGAAGGGTGTGGCTTGAACTTTACAAACCTAATGCTTCTCTTGCATAAATAGATTTCTCTTCTCCAAAATATCACATGATAATTATCATAAATAAATAAATGAATAAATCTACCTTGGAGAGTGACCTCAGTCTAAAACCTCTTGTCTGAGTTGGCACAGGTAACTGTGAAGAGGTATTTAAAGATGAATATTAACAATTTAACCACTGATGTAAGATTGGCAAGGTCAGGCACACTGGGAGTTACAAAGGCTGATTTCATAAGGAGCCATGGTTTATATTGGTGTCTAAAAAGGCTGTCAGCTCCCACTGACCCTTCTGCCTTGAGCGGGGCAATCAGAAGCACGGGTATTCTTTTGCCTCTTGCCCCAGTGCTAACACAGATTCTTGCACAGCTGACAAGACAATGAACAAACTTTTCTGACAGTCATGGCATGGAAAAGATCACTTCTCTCTACCAAAGAACTGTTTTTGTGAAAGCTGTACAATCTTAATAATCTCTGAGGACTGACCACCTTTGCTGCATTTGATTGACACTGCCAATGGATTTGCTGGTTTTTAAGCGAAGGAAAAAACAGCTGGACTGACTACATACCTTTGAGGACACTGTTTATAAAAAAACCCAGGAATGTAAAACCAGAGAGGAAATATACACCTCTCCTGGAAATGCTCTCTCATATGGCAATGGACAAGACTGGTGTTTGAAACTATTTTTGAAATGTTGTTTTATGTACTCAAGGGAAAAAAAAAAAGAGCAAGCAAACTCAAACAATTCCTTGGTGTCTTTAAGCTCCACCAAAGTGCAGATAAGTTCGCAAAGCCCTCTGAGATATCTACAACCTATCAAAGACTCAATCCATAAAGCATGAAATTTGCAAAACTCCAAGGAGGCTGTGGCCATGTTGGCAAGTTCAGAGACTATGCACAGACATGACCTGGACATTTCCAGCATGTATTACTGCATGTAGGGCCTAACTTTTGTGATTGACATGGCCAGAAGAATATTTTGCAGGTGGGGTCTGGTGAAGTGTGAGCACCTTTTATTTTCTGTTTTTGTTTAATATAGACACAGGAGTGAGCCAGCACTGCCTGTTGGAAACAGCTATTTGGTTTGTGGCTTCATTTCTTTCTAACCTTGCTTTCAGCTGCTGTTGGTAGTGAAGGGATCACTTTAATATCTGAATTCAGAGTTGGAGCCTCTGAAATTTCTCAGTGTAGTAGAGGCTCACTCTGTACCAGGGAGGATGGAGGGCAGTAAGAAAGTGGGAAAACAATTGATTCCTTTTTCAAGTTCCTAATAATTTTTAAACTAGTGTAAAATACTTCTGAAAAGGGACTTTTGTCTAAAATACTTCCATTTATTGTTTTACTCTGTAAGAACACATTTAATACAAACAGGCAAACAAGAAAAGCCTGACAACTTTTGCCATTGTTAGGAACATGGGGAAGCCATTGCTGATTAGAAGCAAAACTACATCCAGAAAATATGTGTTGCCATAGTGACCATATTTCAATGATTTCTTTTTCTGCTGTACAGATCTGATTTAATTATTTCAGATATTTATAAATAGCTTCCCATGGGGCCAAAACTAATGGCTACAAAGTAAAGTTGCACAGACATTGGATGTGCAGCTCACTATGGTCAGATGGAGACCCCAATTCAGCAAAGCAGTCAATGTGAGCACGTGGTTTTAGGCACTGCATCTCTTTCCAAAGAACTGCACGTGTGCTTAAAATCATACATGTGCTGAAATAGTCTGCTGCAGCTCACAGCAGATAGTGAACATTTCTATTTTAAACTGTGTGGTTTGTTTTGATTTAACTTTCATAAACTTCAGTAGAAATAAGTCCTTAAGTAGTTACATCATTAGTCATACCAGGAGTGGCCATTTGCTCACTCGGCTGTGAGCATTAGAGAAAATATGGGCATATACATCTTTCATGGTTTCATGTTCCTTTCACTAATCCCCAGCCTCTGTGAATCGTCCTCTGCAGCTCTCTTCTCCTTATTTTTGTTTATACTAGTGCCAGGGAAATGGTTGAAACACATGCATTTTACAATTGCCTAAAAGGGAATTTTTCTGTAAGTGTGCAAGTTGAGTATGCACTATGTGTAATCTCCAATAGTTCATGTCCCTTCAGGAGGAAATTCTCTTGAAAGCTTCATCATACTCAGGTGCCAAAAGTCTTGCAGCTACTCTTCATTGTTTGCTTAGAATATGAATTCCACATCCTTTGACCCTGTATTGTCTCAGGTGCTAATTCTGCCTTTTAAGTGCAATCACAGTCAGTTTGTGTGAGAAAGAGGAAAGAGAAAAAGGTTAAAAATTTACCTTTCCTGCTGCTTTTCAGAGGTTTCATCCCCTCCAGTAAAGCATGGCATATGCAACTGGTTCTCTCCACATTTGGCACATCACAGGGCATTAGCATGCAGTCCAGCAAAAGGATAGCAAGGGACAGCTGAACCTGGAGGAACAGAAACAGAAAATTCCAGAAGCAGCTTAAAAATTAAACTGACACAAATTGCCATCTGCAAAGACAAACAATCAGAAAACTAGTTAATGCCTCTAACATCATCTTTATCCATACTCCTTTCACATATTTTCAGAACATAGTTTGTATCAGACATTTGACACCTTTCTGGGTCTTCTGCACTCAGACTTTCCTAAAATATGCAAATTTGCATTGCAAATCTGTTTTTGTCAGAATCCAGGTGGCATCTTTGCAAAAAAAGTCAGGTTTGGTTTTTAGTTTTTAATGCTCCTCAGCTTCCCTGGGTGCCAGTTACACTTCCTCCCTCCAGAAATTACATGGTCTTTGCAATTTTTTTAGACTTACGAGGAGTCAGACTCCAGGTCCCTCAGAATACATATAAAGAGAGGACAAGATCTTCAGAATTCATTCTTTCACCTGCTCTGTTAATCCACAGGAAACAGTCAAGATATCCTGAGACAGTATCTGAAGACATCCCATGGCAACACCTGGTCTGCAACATTCCTCTTGAAGCTGTGCTGCTGGACAGGAGAAAGTTCTCATCCTGTGACATTTATTTTGGAATATTCATCAGCTAAGGACGCCTGGTATCTACTTTCTGCACTTACCATGCGTATTTGTGGGCAGCTTGCCCTGTGTTTTACCCCGCTGAAATAGTCTAGGATCTGTTACTATGGTCCTCTTCCACGGAGTGGCTTTTCAGGAGGAACAGCAGTCTTCCCAGAGCTGGGGTTAAGGCTAGAAAGGAGTGCCACAGCTCTCTGTGTTCTGGTCCTTCTGTCTCATGAGATCAAGAGCAACAGTGTCTCCCACAGCAGTAGATTTCCTGGGATAATTAGTTGATAATTGTGAGCATTTCTGTTCAGCAGTCCTTACTGTAGTTTTCTCTCAGTACAACTGCATTGAACTTAGTGGGGGATTGTTCAAATAAATAGGAAGTGTCCCAGATTTTAACCCAGTAAGTTCCTGTTTTAGAGCAGCGATGTCATGACAAAGAGATGCTTTTGTTCTGATGCATATTTAGCAGAGGTTTGGAACTTTTGCATCCCAAACATATGCAATTAGTGTGGAAAGGAAAAGCCCTCTTCTATGCATCTCACAACACCTCTGGGTGAGGAAGGGCCATTTTGTGTCAGAAGCTGAAATAGGCAGAAGTAAAGGAGGCAGGGAGAGGCATTCCTCTGCCTTGGCAAAACCAGAAAAGGAGATGGGGGAGAACCCCTCGGAGGAGGACTCAGACAAGCACAGAAGGATTAGTCTGTGATATACTGTACAAGGTAACCAGAGCTGAGCCTGGCAACAGGCAGCCCTGTGAAGCACGGCCCCAGTGCTCTGTGTGCAAGGGGCTGTTGTCCATCAGCTCCAGCATGACCCTGCACAGGCTGTTATCACAGCTGTTGGAAACTGTTATGTCAGTGTACCCTTTCAGTCTCCTCAGGAATAGAAGATGCTGTGCTCTTTTGGATTTCTTAATGCCCTGCTTAGTCTGGATCACAAGTTAGTGAGACATTGATAATTTTAACCATGTACTATACAAGCCTATTTGTTTGTATTCCTGGGATGTGGTTTTTGTTTTCGGCGAGTATTTCCAAAGGAAGTTTGTGCAGAAAGGAGCTGGAGTAATTTCTCTTTCCTTACACCTTTATCTTTTTCTGCTAAACATTTTTTTAAAAGAAACTTCTCTGTATGAAGTTTCCTTTTGGCACTGTGTAATATTTTTTCCCAATAATTTTGTAAGGGACAGTGTCAGTTTGGGTTTTACCTTCATTAAAAATGCACCACAATTTGTGCTCTCAACTCTCACAAATACACTGTAATGCCAACTTTACAATTGTATTCCCTGCTTTTCTATCCCTGCTGCTGCTTGATTTTCAGAGAGAAACAGAGAAGCTAAATATTTATACAAGGGAAATTGTATTTACATAATCAATACATGGAAAAAACAGAGAAATAATTCCACCTCTGCTCTTTAAGTTTCAGTAATGCTGCACATAGGCTGTTTCAAAAAGAAGTTGTACCCTTGTCCCAGCTTCAGCAGACATCCCTTTAACTGCTTGCACTCCTTTTAGCCTCCTTTGCATAAAAGAAAAACTCTCATTGTGTCTCAGAAATTCAATATGATATGGAAACCAGATAGGTTGGGTTGGTTTTTTTTTTAAATAAATGTCTTCTGCCCAACTTTAGTATGGCAAGGAAATTTGATTATCACTTGTTGACAGGTATGCAGGTCATGTCAAGTGTTTCTGACATGTCTATTTTAAGCTAAGCTACAATTTGTATTTTGATTATGACAGAGTAAAAATACTTGGACAACAGATAGTATTCGCCTGTGAATGAAAATTGCAACATGCAAGTTGTGGTCAGACAGGCTTCTGTTGGGGAGATGAGGCTTTGATTGGGTCACTGCCCAGAGGTTCTAATTAAAAATAAGGAAAGAAGCAAAACTCCATACCACCCCCACTCTCTTTGAAACAGGAAAACATCAGAGCAACACAGGAGAAATAACATGAAATGACTTGTGGAAGGCAATTGGAGATTTTCTGCTTGCCCATTTTGGTCAAGTGATAAAGTATCCATCTCCTGCTTAACTGTTTCGTTACACAAGCCTGCCTTTCTGCAGCATTGCAAGATGTTTTAAGAATGAAATACCCTCTGGGTCCTGGCTCTTTTGGCTCACAGCAGTGACTAACTCAGTCAGAGTCAGCAGCTGACACCCAGAAGGAAGCTGGTGTGAAGTCAGGAGCAGGGGTCCTAGCTGGCTTGCCAACATGCTGGAATCAGTTGTCCCTTAGATGCCTTTGGGACTCAGTAGCAATAGGATCACTTCACAGCCCTCTGCAAGCCCCAGGTCTGAAACTACGGGTTGTGTCCCTGTGTGGGGTCTGTAATGTTAGGAGCAAAATAAAGAGCCCGGTTAGAGGCCATTTATCTATGCCAATATCTGGGGACACAGGCTCACAAGAAGTGGAGTCCCAACTTGGCTAACAAGGGCTTTAGACTTTAGAGTAGTCCTCAATAGAACAAACTTTAAGTGTTGCTTTCCAAGCAGTTGTCATGTAAAGTCTGGAAGCAAGGACTGTGTTGGTCAGCGTTCAGCTCTCTCTTTGGAAGCAGACTGGTTCTTGGAAGAAAAAAGTTGTCAGAGGATGTGAATGTTTCTGAAGAGGGGGTTGCTGAAATTTTGCTGGATTCAGTGTCTGTTTGGTCTTTATCCAGCTCTGAGCTCAAAGGCAACACTTGTGATAATACATTTTCTTCACCATAGAGACAAATGCACCTCCTGAGGGAAAAAACACTTGCTTTGACATTTCAGCCTGGGAAACCTGTCCTTGACACATGCACAGGCCCTGATGCATGGTGTCTTGGCTTCGCATGCTTACGGCTGTCTGGGAGGTTGGCACCGTCCCTGTTCAAAGGCAGTGGCATGCCAGCACTGCGGTGGCGAGGTCCCCAGTGGAGATGTTTGCACTGGCAAGGCAGCAGAGCATGGCAAATGGCATCTCTATCACAGGAGAGGAAGTTCTCTGCATTAGCCATGGCGTTGTGCACTTGCTCACCCGTGGTAACGTATTTATGTTAGCAAAAGCTCCAATGAGACAGGGGAGAAAAGAAATGAAGCTTATGTTATGTTGTGGCTGCCAGCAGTCACAAACTGCACTGTGGCAGGAAGCTGAGTGTAAGAATCAACTGTTTTCAGACTTTTTCTAGGAGCTGTACTCTTGATTTGCAGAGCTGCCAAAGACCTGCAGTGCTTATGCTTTCAGCTGGATGGGGGAGTCATTCTGGAAATCTGTCCAAGAGATTTAAAATCAAGCCCCTGGATAGTAACAGCACTGCATGACTAAATACTGGTGTCCAAAGGAATAGATAGCACAGAAAAAGTGACTGGGCACAGAGGTGACCAGGCTGGAACATAAATCATTAATAGGAGAGAAAAGGTGAAGCACAAATGAGGGGAATATTCGTATTCTACAGTATTGCTCCTGTGGTTCTGCAGCCATAGTCACCGTTGCATAACACTGACTGGCCAAGGCTCTGTAAAAACTCAACCCAAACAAATGTACTCTTGGCTTCAGTGGTGAGGCTCTGATAGTTTTGGAGAGTTCAATAGAGCCAGCTTTACTGCCTGTTTGTGTTTCTTCACCACTATAGTTCTTCTTCAGGAGAATAAGTGCTTACTGACTATCTGATTACAGAGTTGAGGTTATAGGCCCATAAAACTAGAGGACACTAAGAGATAATCTCTATGTGTGACAGCAAGATGAGCAATCACATCCAAACACAAACTATGCCATTAGTATTACTTACTTTTAAAGCACCATTATCCCTGCATTTTTCTCTCTCATTAACAATTAGTCATTCAGACTCTTGAGAACTTTAATATGATAATCCCTACAAGCTCATCAGGCAAATCTCACACGGTCGCGATGTTCCATGCAAGATTTATAAGATGGAACTGGCTGGATGCGAATGTGGGAGTAACGGTCCATAAGCAAATGTGACATAAAAAGAAGTCAGCCAGGAATGCTCCCTACTGAACTCAGAAAGCATGGCTGTAGTGGGAGATGCTGTTATTTCAAAATGGCTTTCATCTATCGGGGTGGAAGGGAGTCATTTTATCATAGGAGAAGAAGCAACTGCATAATGTCCATGGTATTTACACACTGGTCAGTGAAAGTCAGCCCCTGGTTTTGAAATTGTGTAGCTGTATGCATTTTCTATTTGAATGCTCTGTTAGGAGAGCCTGTGCTCCTCCACTCCCTCCCCCTTCTTTCCCTTCTTTTCAGCAAAAAGAGACCTCACCAACAAAGAGAAAATAGATTGAAAGCTCTTGCATCCAGACTCTTTCAAGCAAAGCTTGAGAGAGACTTTGGCACATAATGTCTCTAACATTATGTTCACTGCCCTTAGAAAGCAATAACCTAATACATTCTGCTGGCAGTTAGCAAGTGCAGTGATTTCAACAGAGATGAGAGAAGAGAGGACAAAGAAAGAATATGCTTAGAGCATCCCTTTCACTATGAACCTAGGGGCCAGCTGGAGTGTTTACAAAGCTCTAAGGCCAGCCAGCAGGGAGTTGCAATAATCTAATTTTAATTATGTGACAAAAGCATGAAGAATCATTTCAAGGGCTAACAGACGAAAACGTTTGCAGCCTGCCAATATTCCTTAGATGGTAAAAGAAGACAAGTTAACTCACAGAATTTAGTTGTTTCTCAAAAGACTAAGTGGGATCTATCACAACTCCCTGCCTGCTGTTGTTAGAGAACAAACTGGTTGCCAGAAAAAGGCTTTAGATGTCAAAGAAAGTTCCCAAGAGGCATGTAGGAAAAGCTGCAATACCTATGCTCCTCTTATTAAATAAAAGTTATACCCTATCAGCAAGAAAACAAAATCCCATAATCACGTTTAACTGGCTGATACAAAATACTGTGTATACAAATATACGTATACTATACATATGTATAATAAGTATAAATTGATAGACCTGCAGTCTGAGTTCTCCAGGATCACACTAATAAAACAGCTGTTTTGCTGTCCTAAGAAAAGCACAGAAAAGAAAGGAGAGGGAAAGGGAAGGAGAGGGGAAGGAGAGGGGAAGGGGTAACGTGCAAGGGGGAAAGGGCAAGGCCCAAGTCTTCCTGCTTTGCACACATCCCAGCTTTTTGGCAGAAAGAGAGTGCTGTCTGTTGACAATAACAGAACAGAGTTCACAGCAATGAGCCAAATAATTTTGACTCCACTGCACAGAGGGTCATAGTGACAATGTGGGCAAACCAGTAACATTTCATGCTAGCAGAAGATGAATCCATAGGTACTATTGTAGGATTTTCTTTCTGGATGAAGACTGAATCCAAACACTTAATACAAGATTATCCTTAATTTTATTTTTCAGTAATACCTTACGCTCTCCTCATTCTCTTTAATCTGCTGTTGCATAGGGATTTCGTGCTTTGATTTTATTATTGCTTGAGACATCTAGTAGGGAACAAAATTTCAGTCTTTTGGAAAGGAATTATTGGAAACACTGCATTTTCAAGCAATTCACATTCAATAATTTAACAGTCACTGGGGCTTCATGGGAACTTTCACATAATGGCATAGCTTGTTTCAGAGCTTAGTGATGCGCTTGAGCTGTTCCCCTTGCCACAGCATCACTTTGATGACAATGATACACAGGATGCCAGAAAGTGCAGGTAGCCTGGTTTTGCTTCTACTCTTCATTGTCCCATTAAGTGGAATAACATGCTGCTAAATAAATGCCTGGCTTTCAAGTTCAAGAAATGTTTATAAATGGTAAAATCTTTAGTTAAAGTACCTTATCATAATTCAGAACAACTGTCATTTGAAATAGGAGCATAGTGCAATAATATGTATATTTTAGGCAAATTCAGAGTACTCACTATTTTAGGATAGTCCTGTTTACATCTGGGTCTACAGTTTTGCAGAGAGAGTGTATTGTCTCCTGTATAGCCAACAGAAAAGCACGTGAAAGTGATGCAATATTTATTGTGCATATCCTCAAAATCAGTGTGGTTCTCTCCATAGAATCAATTAGGTCTCTCTGTTGAGAGACTTTTATAATGAAGGCCTCTACACAAATACAAATGATGACTAATAAGGCATTATACAAATCCTCATTAATAAAGTAACAAACAAAACTAAAATTCTCTGCTAACATCCTATACTCTTTTCTTCTTTAAAATAGTCTCAGTGATAATCATTACTAAATTGAACCTCAGAGTAATTATTCACAGCAATCCTGCCAGCGGATATTGCCATGTGCAAATTACTTTTCCCCATTATGTGACAGTAATGTTCTTGTTCCTGATCAATATTGCCATTCATATTTGCATAACTTGAGGTCTTTTTCTGTCAATTTAGCCACTCTTGCTTGGGTTTTCCTTCCAACACCAAGTGCTTTTGGCTCAGGTTAATAGTGTCTTTTTGCATTTCTCTGGAGTAGGATTTTAAGGTGTGATTTAGCGTTCCTTTGCTTATTTTCAGCCTTTTCCTGGCCCAGGTTTTAACGCTGACATCTTGCATACACTTTGAAAATAAGGGTGCTGTCACATGTTGATATGTTCTGCCATCACACCTTGAATCAGGACCAGCTTCAGGCACAGATAAAGCAGGCAATCTCCTGTCTCCAGTCCTCCGTCCTCCTCAGTGACTGCCCGTGGTACCTGTGCTGGAGGAGATGAGAATGAGCCATTTGACCACTCTTTGCTGTTTGGGCATCAATTCTTGTTACCGGTGACTGAAGGGGAACAAGGTGAACAACACAGTAATTACTGTTTGTGTGGGCTGGGCTTGGCTCTCCCTTGCAGCTAAAGTCACTGATGCATCTCTTGAGAGGTGCTACTGAGGCTATTGAGAGATGTAGCAGGATGCTACATTGGGTCTTAAAATGCAAAATAAATTGTTTTTGCAGCTAAACAACAACCATTAGCCTGTCAATGCTTGAATTCAGCTAAATGCCAAGTTTACATGAGTAAATGAAACTTGTTTTTGAGTCCTTCTAACCAAGCTGTAAGCTGTTCCTGCCTCCTTGGGGCATATCTTAGGCATAAAGTCAGATGGGTGAATTCTGGGCAAATAATTGGATTCATTTAGGAAGTGCGTTAGGGAAGGGAAGAGTGGGGGGAAAATTAGGAGAAGAATTTGGGGTTGTCATCAGCTTTCTGGTGATATAAATGTTTGTATAAAGGTTTATGACTAACTGCTGACATGAATAATTCTTCAAATAGCTCTCACGCAAACATTATATACTCTCCTGATATTTTCTTAGTAATCTGGTGAGGGACATCTGCAGTTTCTGGAAAACTGAAGTAATTTGCCATGAAATTGGCAAACTAGGGCAGGTTTTGATAAACAGTCCAGAGGGAAAAAAACAAGGACAAGTAAGGCCTTAAAACAATTGTTATTTTCAAAACAATCCATTTAACTTTTCATTTTAGAAGTGACCCTCTTTCATTTTTAGAGTGAATTTTCAAATGTAGGGTCTTGAAGCTAGATTGAATAACTCCATATGCAACCCACAGGATTTTTTTTCTCTTATTTGATGCAGAGCCTGAAGTGAAAAGTCCATTATTCAATCAGTTCCAAAGGGTGTGAGTTTCAGAAGCCAGAACAGGTTACTGAGATGGGAGGACAGGGCAGAGTGGAGGGAGTGATAAGCTCAACACTAGCTGTTGGTTGACATTACAAAGATTGTTTTTGTCAAGGGAAGAGGTGGAAATATTCCCTCCCCTTTTCTACTTTTTGTTCTTTAAAGAAAGATGAAGTCCACACTGGCATTCCCAAATGCTTAAAAGCTATTCACTTTGGCATTCCTCTTTCCCTCCAAGTTACCCTAAGAATCATGAGACTGTTTCCTAACAATATGCTTTTTCCTTTCCAACAAGATAACTTTTTCTTTCACTGGGAAAATGCCTGAAACCCAGACCAGATGCCTTGTGAAAATTTCTCCCCCTTCATATACATTTTGAGTTGTCTAATGTTAGGGACACCCTATATTGGGAATCTTCTAACACCAAGGAAGACCAGAATCTTTGTGCACTCTCAGCTATGAAAAAGCTGTGATATTTTTGTAAGGCAGACAAGGTGTAATGCACTATCCATAATTAAAAAGAAAGGTCTGGTTTTGATTTTGTTGACTGAAGTCCTCAGCAGTCAAATGATAAGTGGGATACTGTGGACTTACAGATCCTTAATGAAAAACTTCAAAAAGAATGCATATTAGTCAAAACTGTTAGACAAAGAATGTATAAAAATCTAAGAATATAACTAAGAATGTGGCCCCCAGTTATCCATCAGTATTAATTGCACTGAATCCAAAGAGCCGTGTAATACGGCCCAATGTTTCAGCCCTACCCAAGGCACACTTGCGTCTTCACAAAGTACTGACCTGGCATCAGCTTGTCAGCTCAGATTCCAAGAGGGCTATCTGGTAACTTCATGGATTGAACGTAAGCAGGGAGAGTCCAGACGTTTACCCACTGCTCCATCTAGTGCTTGTTTTCAGTATCCTATAGGATCGTGAAATATCTTTTTCTTTTGAAGGCTGATATGGATATGCCTAGGAGCAGCTTAGTTGCTGGGGAGCACTTGTAGTCCACTGACTTCCTAGCTCATGAGGGCTATCCAGCAGAAAGTTTTTTCTTTAGTGGCCTCTCTTTTTTTCTTTTTCTTTTTTTTTTTTTTTTTGCCTGTCAGCCATCAAGTGTCCCCAAAGAGTGGTTGAACTGCCTTTGCAAAGTGGTGATCTTCCAGGAACTCTTATGGGAAAAAGAATATGGTAAAGTATGACACTTATTGATAAATTGCTAGAGCTGGTGGTAACAACCAGTATTTGTGACAAGCAGACTGGGTATAGTTTAATGAGTTTCATATTTAATATGACTGTTTATTAACTAATGTAGCCTGTTTCTAACAGGTCAGTGTTAAATCATGGGATAATTATAAGTATTTTGGTAGTATAGATCAAAGGCACATAATAGAGAGGATAGAGGAAGGAGTACTACACTGGTCAGAAATGTGAGGAAAACATTGTTTCAGACAGATGGTGCTCACTCTAGTAATTTAAAGTGTCAAGGAAGATTTCTGAGGATTAACAAACTTGTCATGAGTTCAGTTGTCCGAACAGCCTCTGGAAGTTGTTCCATTGGCCAGCTAGCACTGTCCCAACAGCTCCCAGACACAATTCAGAAGATACTCTGGATCAAGGACCGTTTAATAGGCTATATGTTGGCATTCCATGCCACTTGATCCCAGGAATGTTTAATTTCCCACTGTAGAGGAAGTCACAGTGTAACACAGTCTGTTACTGAGGATTGTGATCCCTTGTAGTCCCAGACTGAGAGCTTTGGCTCAGTAATTCCAACTCTAATAGCTCATTTTTTTTAGCTCTAGGCATCCAGGGAGTGTAACAGGAAAGGTAATGGCTCTCAGAACTAAGTGAGACTACAACTTCAGATGGAAGTTTTAGTTCCAGCTGGACTTTCTGCAGCAGGATCTTACTCATTTGATTTTTAAGCATGACTCTAGTCTAAACAGCTCTCAGAGATGCCATCACCAGTAACCATTACCTTCTATATCACTAGCTGGCTTTAGTATCTTCCAGAATATAAACAGAATGAAAATAATGGAAGCAGTCATATCAACATACTATAGTAGCCAGTCACTACGTATTGCCATAGCACACTAAATGCTCTCATGTGGAGGAGAGAGAAGTTTCCCAGTGCTGTCTTTGCAAATATTTTTCTGAATTTGTTTACCTTATTCATTTTCTTTCCCCACTTTCCTCCAAAACAAAACAATTCTTATGCTAAAACTTCCAGAGAAGAAGAATAGATCTAGCACCTGCCAGAGGTATTCCAATATTAAAAATAAAAGACGGCCTGTTAAACACAGAACAGAGAAGGAACAAGAGAAAACTGAATATAAGGGGAGTGGAAAAGTGGTGATAGTGGGCAAGTTTATTCTGCTATTTATATATCAGTCAGGTCTCTATTTCAGAACAGAATTAAATCCCAGGCAGAAGGGTTAATGGGGTAGCTGTGAGTGAGGGCACACAGGGGTCACACACTTGGGTAGGACATTCTAACTCATTCCTGTCCTCACTCTCTTGGAGATAGCGTCAATCAGCTGGAAACGCATCTCCAGAGCTGGCTGCTTCATGGTAAGGAGAGGCTGTGACCAGAGCTTATGTATGGTATCTTTGCAGGAGAGCTCTGTTAATATCTCTGACAGGATCTCTTTATCCTGTGCCTTCCTAATCTGCAAGTCAACAGGAAAAGAGAGGGAATTCACTATGCTAAATTGAGTTCCTGCTGTGTGTGATTGATACTGGCTTTACTTTGTAAAGTAAAGTTGCCTCTTTGTTTTATCAAAACTTTGTGTTTTGTTTTGCTTTGCTTTGTTTTTCAAAAGGAGGAGGGAAATACTTTTGGCATTGCCATTCTGGGACTTTTCTATCCTAAAGCACCCTGGTGCTTTCTATCCTAAACCACCCTCCCGCTTTATTAATCCTGCCCTTTCCCTATGCCCACTGCTCCCAAAGCTTCCCCTGCACATTAAGACCTGGGCATCTTACACCAATTGGGATATTTTCAGTAATTGCTTCTACAGTCACTGAAGTCTCTTTTCAGTACTTGCTGACTCTGTGCTGGGAAAACATGGTTTCTCTTGATGTGCTGCCTGAAACAAGAACTTTTGGCTCCTCAAAGGAAACCAGCACTTCTGACAGAAGTTGAAAAGAGGACAAGTTGTTTTGAAATGTAAAGTTAACATTGAAAAACAAAGGGAGGTTGAAGGCTCCTGGTTCATTTTTTTTCATTTACAATCCTTCTGTACCCTTAGTACCTCAGTCTGTAATTAAATGTAAAGTTCTGTATATATAGGAAGTTATGACATTATTTACTGACCCTTTCTGGCATTAAGTTTCTTGAAATCATGCCAAAGCATCACATTGTGGAGCACAATTGTGCCCCCACCATTCAGTATTTTGGCTTGGTCTGAAGTGCACTGACAGAGGCAGGCAGCTAACGCAAAGCTCTAAGGAACAAATTTAGTTTCATCATTCTGGATAATATTAGAAGTGAGAACAGAGCAATTTAGGAAACAGTGCAGCTTCACAAGAGAGAGCTCCTGAGAGCTGCTGCAGCACACTGTCTCAGCACTACAGGCTGTTTATAAAACAGAGACTTACGCAACATAAAACCATTTGGATGTTGAGTTCAAATGCTTCAAAATGGGAGGCATCTCAGTTCCTGCCAGCTACTCCAGTCTATTGAGTATTAGGGGCTTATTTGAGAATTTGGTCTAGGTGCGTATTTTGTCTCCCCGAAGATGAAGGGCATAGTGGTCAACTGTGTCTTGCTTTTTGTGAGAAAAATGTTTGTTCTAGCTGTTCAGACATTGTTTTGAAATGGGAAGATTTTGGTGGTCCAGGAGCAAGGACTGATATTTCAAATGGAACATTTTTCTTCAGTGTATAAAGAACTGCAGTGCAGCAAGGACAGGAAAAAGCCTAGTGCCTCCTCTGCATGCTGGAGAGAAGACAAACTGGGTCATAAGGAACAGTATCAGAGGAACAGATGAACAAAAAGAGAAAGAGACAAAATCAATATGAGGGGAGAAGAAACACAGACTCACGAAGGGAGGAACTCTGACCATACCCCACAGGGACCTCCAGCAGCACTCGCACCTGCCCAGGAATGAGCTCGATGGACAAACACGAATGTCAGCCTCAAGCAAAGGGGCCTGACCCTGCGAGCTCCCACCAGCACAGGATCCTGGCTATTGCCTTTCCTTCAGACAGATGCAAACCCCCATAAAAGCAAAACCAGCCCTGACCCACTGATTATTTTGAGTATTTCTTTCCCTTCCTTTGAACTCTTTCATTTCAGCATCACACAGAACATTTCCTTTCGATAGAGGTGACTCTTGTAGGAAAAAGCTGTGAGGATGGCTGGCATTGCTTTCTATGGCAGAGTTGCCTCTGGAGTAAGAGAAAAAGCAAACTGATAGTACATGCATAATTTTACTTCCCTTGAACTTGTCTTTCTGTATTCTTGGAACTCTATTTTTTCTCCCGTTTTTCTTCCTGGTGACAGCATGAACGAATAGTTATTCACATCCTTCTTTTAGCCGGGTATCTTAGGAAACTGACTTAAAAGGGACGGCGGCATAAATACAGCACGCACGGAATATTCTCCCTTCCTGTTCAGAAACTCAGGGGAAAAAAAAAAAAAAAAAGCAGGAATAAACACCTGACCTCCCCAGTGGCAGTGCTGGGGCGGGGAGCGGCGCCGGGAGAGAGTTCCGCGGGGCAGGGTGACCCCTGCCGGGGGCGCTTTGTGCTGGAATTCCGGCGAAAATCCCAGCGCAGGAGCAGCAAGCTGCACTCAACCCTGTGCTCAGAGGAGCTTGACTACGTGTTACAGCATCGTGCACCGACCATTTCTTCGTCATGCAAGCAGGAGGCTCCAAAAGGCCTCCCCACACACATTACCTGAGGTAAGGGCTCGCTGCCTCTCACAGGGCGTCCGTGGTTTAGAGCAGAGACTGAGGGGTTATCCCCAAACAGCAGGGGTAGGAATCCTCTGGCCTGCACCTAAGCTGCACACCAGTGATGCTGATGCACTCAAATATCTGTAGCTCCGACTCTGTTCACCTGGTTGCTCAGCCAGTTCGAGTTCAGTCTCAGAAAGTTGGCTGCCCTCTGGTAAAGCTCAAGGGAGTAAATTCAGGCAAATTACTCCTATGGAAACAGGTCCAGGTTGTGTCTGAGGAGGGCGAGCCCTGGCATCTGCTCAAGTCACCCTTGCCTATACTTGTGTGTCTCCTTCCATTCACAGCTAGCAGAGAGAGATCACCATTGACAGGGAGACCAGTGCTCTCTTCCACAGTTGGTATGGTGTTGTAGGCTCCTATTGCTTAGCTGGCGCCTTTTCAACCTGTCAAGGGACAGGGAGTAGTGCAAATGTGACTGTGACACAAGTCCGTGGTGCTTAGTCATGGGAGTTGTTGAACTGTGCCGTGAGGGTTTTGGTAAGACACCCAGCAGTCCAGCAAGAGAAAATTTAATACTTGAAGGCATTTTAAAAGCAGACACCTGGCACTCATTTGCTGTCCTGCTTTTTTTGTGCAGTTAGCCATGGCTAGGAGCCCTGCAGTTGTCAGCTACATCTCAGTGTAATTTTACACACAGGAATATTCACAATGTACCGTTCCTTTGAACTACGTCAAAACAGCAAGCTGTTTCTTTGCTCAGAAATGTAACTTAGTTCTCCCTGCTTAGCTACTCTCTTAAGCATCAAGAGACAAGTCCAACATCCACTGAAAGTAATGGAAAGACATGGATGGTTTTCAGTGGGAGTTAGATCAGTATTCAATTAAATACAGAATTCAGTAAGACAGGCTTTAACTGCTTCTCTTATTAATAACACTAAAATTAGTTTACTCATCAGAGACATTTGGTCTTTATTTTAAAATTATTTCCAAATCCAGAAAATATTTAAACTGTGTGCCCAGCCAAGAGTTTGTATTTTCTGTTGAAGAAGGATGCTCAGAAACTTGTGTCAAAAAGCATGAAATTGTGGGTTTCAGCAGATCCTCCTAATAGAGGCAATAATTAAAGTTGTTGTAAAGATTGTAAAAGGATAAATCCATGCGCCTTTTTTCTGAAGTTTCCTTCCACTGCTTCTACACAGTGTTCAGTCTCTTCCAAAAAGCACCCTAGAAAGCCTCAGAATGTTACTCCCCCTGGTCTAACGGGGTCAACAACCCCTTCACAAAGCATGTACCAGGCTACCAACCTTTAACACCCACCCTGCCCCATTCCAGATGCATGTGGAAAAGCTACCTGCTCTGGGCTTAAGTTCTTGGATGTGCACAGGAGGAAGAATTGAGTATTTCACTTCTGAAACAGATTTGTGCTCCCCCCAAGTAAAGCTGACAAGATAGACAGCATCACTTCTCAGCCCACCAGCTGAACTACGCTGTGCCCCAGCTTCATCTCAAATCTTTGATTCTAGGAAGTTTTTCTGAGGTAGACTGCTATTAGTCCTACACTTGCAAAGGCCTTCTTGTTTCTTGTTGCTTTTTTCAGGGCATCTTTGCGGCATGGTTGATTTGAGAGATGAAAAATCACGTGTGGCACACAGATGAGCCAGGCAGAATCACATGAGTGGTCCTGTTACAAAAAGGCACCTTTCCTGATGCTGTGCTTTTCTCAGGGGTTTATCAGGCTTTGTGCTGCAGGGAGCTAAAATTCTTGCCCAGGAAATAATGGAAGAAATGGCATTGGCTGCAAACAGATGATCGTTTGCCCTTCTGAAACTATGAGAAGGTGCTGGGAGACTACTAGCACTCGAGTAACTTCATTGCCAGGGCAGGCAAATTACTCTTAACTTGGTGGAACAGTCTATATGGATGAATGTATATACATACATCAGTTTTTATGCCACACCTGGCCAGGTAGCCTTAGCTGAAAGTGCCTAAGAAATAAACTCAGGCAACAGCTTGGGTTTACTGTCGTGAGAATGTACCCTCAGATCTCTTAATTTTCCTATCTGCCAGATTGTTGGAAAATTTTGAACCAGCTGAGTAAATTTTCTCTATTTTCTAAGGGGTTTTTTCTTACTTTCCTGTTTCTTCGTTGCTCTTTCCAGGCAACACAGGGTGATGTTCAGGTTTTCTTCTCTATTGCTAAAAGAATTTTTTTGCAAAACATGCCAACTGAACCAGGCCCGGAGGTAGGCTGAAAGAGTAGGCTCTATCTTATGGGCTGCTTTTCTCAGCTTCTCAGGTGGGATCCCAGCTGCTTAGGAAACAAGATAATCTCTTGCTCCTCCCCTTAGTGATTTAGTACAAGTCTGTCAAGAGAAGAGAAGAGAAAGCAGGAAAGCTTTTTTTATTCCTGAGAGTGATAGGAGAACTGCCATAAAGCTGTAAAAATAGGGGCTATCTTTTAATCTGTTCTGCAGTGCTTGGCCTGTGATTTGAGAGAAGAGTGGTCCTGTGCTGCAGCTGGATTTCCTTGGCTGGGAAAGTGGAAAGGAAGAATGTGTCACCTGTAGCTGGAGGTAAGAAAGTAAAAAGCCAGGCTAGGAGCAGAGGTGAGCATGGTGTGGGTTTAGTGAGGAAGGGAGGTGGGCAGGGCCAGTGGCCCAAATGGTAGTGGGCATGGACTAGGAGGTGGTGGCAGGGCTGACAGCAGGGAGACTGCAAATGAAACAGTTGCTTTACTTGCTTTTTGAAAGAGCTGGCTATAGTAAATGTTTTATGCCCATTGGAGGTAGGGCATAGAGGATTCCAAAGTCAGGAGACAGACCAGACACGCAACTCTGCAACAGAAACAGTCATCTCCTTCCAACTCACCTGTGCTTTGCATATCTCAGCCCATCTGTTGTTTTCTCCATTATACTTTTGGTACTTGTTCTGTCTTTCCCTCATACGCTCAATGCTTGTCAAAGAGATGTTCTTGGGGCCTGTTGTTGCCTTACTGCCTGAAGGTCCCACCTCTCTGCCCGTCTCTCTGCACAGTAAGTTAAAATTCTTCGGGTCCCAACGTGTTATTCTACTGTCCTGAATGCCTGCTGCTCGTAGCTTTTTCCCTGTGTGCTCCTGCTTTTGTGTATTCCTCTGTGTATACAATGTGTTTCCAACCTCCTGATCCTTAGGGAAAGGGAATATTTTTATTGAGCCATTAAAGAAGTTAGATAAATTTAATAATATAATAATAGTAAATTAAATTTGATAGAATCATGATAATGTGTGTGTGCTTGAATTTAGTGACTGGCTTGTTACTAATTTGCCTCTTCCTGGTTCCTCTCAGTTGTTTCTTCTAATTAATGTGTTGTTACACACAGATTAGATACCTTTTCCCAGGTGAGATAGGTACCAGCAAGACTCAGCTGTGCCCTACGATAAATCATTTACTTATGCCCCCAAGAAAGACATTTGCAGGGAACAGAGGAGTTCTTCATATTTGCAAGACAGATCCAGATCGATTCATAGATGCAGCTGTAAGTTATCAAGAGTCAGTGACAGAGTCCTCAGTATAATTGTTTGTGTGTCAACTGCAGTTGTTTTCCACAGCAGCACCCCTGGCTCAGCATCTAAAAGTGAGGGCTGAGGGTGTCTGTACCTCCTTGACTTTCAAAACCTGGGCAGTCCTTTTCAGTCTGTTTCCTTGTGGTTTGGTGAGAAGTTTCTGGGGGGAAAAATGATGTGATGTGTTGTGGCATTTTGTTCAGTTCCTCTTCCCTAACCTAGAACAAAACAACAAAATGAGCAATGCTCTGTAATGAGGGATGGAGGTAGGTATGTGTCAAAAACATGCAGCAGTTCTTTCTGTCTTTTTATCCAAATGTAGTCAGAAGATTATCACTGAATTTAGTCAATTTGTTCTGGTGTCCATGGACTATGAATCTTTTGCTATAGGAACAAAAAAAGACTGCTCCAGAAGTTTCCTCTCTTACGAATATTTTTAGAGTAATCTTCCAGGCTTTCAGCAAAAATAAACCTGGACTTGCAACATCTATGAGATAAATATAAGAGCCACTGTACTGCAGTTAATCAGGTTTTGCTAGTAGGCTGTACATAAAGTGTCTGCATTAGCTTGATTTATAAGAAAGTAGAGGGTTTTGGGTGATAAAGCAAACACTGGAAAAATACACAGCAGAATTAGATGACCTGTTTCTTTCCTTCAGCAGAAGGCTTCATGTCCTTCACTGTAAAATGACCCACTTCCTCATTTCCAAACTGAATTTTTTCCAGCCTAGCTGGGGGTTTCTTCAGTGTCTTTTGCAGGACATCTCTCTAGATATAGAGACCTTAAAAGCTTTCAGCACGGTATATTTTATTGTTGGGATGACACATTGCTGCTTGCCTACTGCTTTTTTTTCTTCATGCATGGAGGTGATGGACTCCAATACCAGTGAAAGCCTAGAAATAATGATGTGCTAATAACCTCAGTGCTCACTCATGAGGGAGTGTTGTCTGCAGTGAGAATTCCCCTTTGCTGGTCAGTGATGTGTCTGTGAAGCTTGCGGTGTTGCTGTACACCCAGCAGACGTGGGGATTTGGTAATGAGGTCCTGAGGATTTAGAGAAGTTACTTTATACTGCTGAAGAGATTTAAGAATGGTTTTGGTAAAGCTTCATAATCATAATACTGGTCTCTGCTGCATACAAATGAGAAGCCCAATCCTACAGCCCTGCTGCTGAGGGCAGCACTTAGTCCTGAAAGATGTGGTGATTATGTGATTAGCCAGGAGGCTGAATTCTGCCATTTTCTATGTGAGGTTTAGCAGTGTTAAACTCACACTGAGGACCTAGGGTTGAGGTAATCACTATCCTGTTACCAGTTTCCTGAGTTATCTGCTCCTCAGCCTTTTATTGCCATAAATAACTCTAGAAGTCAGGCCTCACTGCCAGAAGTGTTAAGTGCTGCAAATAGTATAGAAGATGACTCATGAAGTGAGATGAAGGTGGAGCATGAATCAGTAGCAAGAAAACCGATATACAAAGGAGACATTTTGAATGCAGATGACACAAAAAATCTGAACAAAGAAATGTTCAATCATCATAAAAATGAATCAAAAGGGTTTTTTTTTTCAAAAGGAAAAAGAAACTCTTCTATTTAATGAGAAAGACCATTCCAGCAAAAGCCCAAAGCACGAAGGTGTTGCATACTGACCATGCTATTCCTTAGCCAAGATAAACTGTGGACTGTATAGAAAGAGATGGTTGGAAAATTCTTCCTGGTTTTTCCAAACAAAGCAGAGTATTCAGCAAGCAGGTTGCTTTCCAGATTGTTCTGTGTCTATACAAGCTAAGAAAAGAACTTGTCTTTGAGCTAAACAGTTTTGGAGATCAAGAGTCCTCATAGCTTCAATGAACCCACGCTGAAAGCTAACAGCAATAGAAACACTAAAATAACCTGAGTGCATTCCTTGTAAATGATAACGCATGATAAGAAGATAAAATTCCCACAGACCGTTCCATTTGAAATGACCGCTTTTGGTCCTTTTGCTTACCCTCCAAAAGCTTGCACATGTAGGAGTGTCTTTAAAAGTAGACTTGGAAAAAAGGTACCTGATAGACGATGTCCTACAGCTGTTGGTACACTTATGAACTAAAGGGTCCTGTTCTGCCTGCAATTCAACTCCTGCCATTTCCTGGGAGAAGGGGTGCTTATTAGGAGTTTAATGTAACTCCTCAGAGGTTAGAGTTAAACATTTTCATGTTTGACATCAGCTATGATACTTTAGAAATTAGAAGAAGGTTCCTTGTTGAGGGGGTGGTCAGGCACTGGAACAAGCACCTCAGGGAAGTGGTCATGGCGCTAGGCCCGTCAGAGTTTAACAAGCATCTGAATGGCACTTAGTCATGTGGTCCAGTTTTTGGTAGTCCTGTGAAGAGCAGGAATCTGGACTCAATGATTCTTATGGGTCCCTTCCAATTTGAGATATCCCATGATATACAATCTCTTTGAAGCAATAAATGGTAAAAGGGGTTCCCCAACTTCCAGCAGGTGCTAAAATGCAATAATGGAAAGAAGCCTAGATACCTGTGTCTTAGGTGAAAACTTTGTTTCTGATACCAATTTTAGTAAGAGCCACTGTTAAAATTGTAGAGGCTGGTTTATCCCATGGTATGTATGGCTCTTCCTTGGCTTCGTTATCTAGGTGCATAAAATGTTGCTCTCAAAGGTACTGCTCCTTTAGAGCAGTAATCCTTAGAAACAAGTGTAACAAGACATCCTAACATGTACTGCTTTAAGTTCCTTCATTCAGGATAAAGCAAGGGATGGTCAGAAGACTGAACACTTCTAGTGTAGCTGTTTCACAGTGTTGGCCATGGCAGGAAATCTGGAGAAGACGGGTAATGCTGCCAAGGCTTCAGGGACGCAGATACTTACGTGAAGCAGAACTATGCACAGGAAGGGAAAGCTCTAGCAAGATTCTCTCTCTCTCCAGTGTTACTGTAAAAATAATCTCAGACCTGGTTGTACTCATCTTTTATAGGGTTGTGAGGGCCATGAGTTCATTTCTTCATTGAAGCTAGTGCTAGGAATGAAACTTGGCATAAATTTGTACTTATTCCTGGTTAGTTCCAAAATTTCAGATGTGAATTTACCTGTGTGTTAATCAGCAAAATCCAGAGCTGCATGTTGTAATTTGCAATAAGTCTGGGTACTACACCTTTTCTACTGTGTCTGTGTTAAATGCATTTAATCTGCCTATTCATAGGAAATCTGCTGGATTTGAGCTTTAATGGAATAAGTTATCCTTAAGGAAAGTAGCACAGGCTGAGTTTTCTGTTGCTGCTAAGGGAGAGCTGATAGTTAACAGCTAGTGACAGATTTATGTTTTCACTTGTAGGCTATCCAGCAGTGGGCCCAGCTCAAATATAAAGTATCACTTGGAAAAGTTGGCTTTGTTAGTGAAAAAGATGAGGTTCATTTAAAAATCTGTACTCGTTTTAAGACTGAAAAAAGTGCCTTCTTCCTGTTGGGAGAATAGAAATTCTCTAAGGAGAAATAGCAGAGACTGAGTTGCTGTCAATAAAAGGATCTGTGTAATTTAATACCAGACAGCTTTTAAATACAATAGGAAAAAAAGAGCAGACACTCGCCTGTGTTATGAAGGGGAAAAATACAAAAACCTGCCTGCAGTATGTTACCTAAACTTAGCCACAGAGGGGCCAATCCTCTTGGATACTCAAAAATCTGTCTGAAAGAAGTAAGTAAAGGCTACAGAGAAGCTGTACTTGGAGACCCTCTATCCCCATTTTCCAAAGTGCTGGCAATAGGAAATATGTTAGGCAGCACCAGTGGCCAGACTGTAAGGCAGCCCATGCTTGTTTAGTCCTTCTTGCGCAGAATCACAGAATATGAAATTTTCTGTTTGATTTTTCAATAATATAAGTGGCTGAGGTCAGAGATGCATGAATGGCTTCCCTTTAAATGATAAAGCTACTCAGATGCCCTTGGTTTGAGCTTGAATTGTTCAGGTGTTCAAGCAGTGGTGGGATCATGCTTTGGAAAATGCATATCTATAAACGTGTTAAACTTCTTACGGATGTCCTGCAGACCTCCTCCTTCCTGACATCTGTACTCGAAAGCCTTTATAGAACAGGCATCTGGTCCTTAACACAATGCTTGACAACAGAAGAAAAAACTTGAGTTCAGAAACCGAAATAAATCTCAGGTTATCATTCAGAATGCAAAGAAAATGGACGCTAGCTTCTTAGTCAAATATCAGTTCTATAATTTTTCATAGTTTTTTTACATCGATTTTATAATGGTTTCTTAGGCTGAGATCAGATATGAACTGTAGACTTCTCAGCAGTGCCGATATCTGGGATTTCTGATGTCTTAATTTTAGTGTAATTTAAAGTCCTGACAGCAGCATTTCTTCTAGTTTCATGGGCCTGAGAAACAAATTTGTATCCCTTACTGGCACGCAACTTCCAATGAGTTTTTCAAAGAGCAAGTTATCAGTACTGTTATTTCCTTTGTCCATATTTGAAACAAGCCCAGAAACAGTAAACAACTGGAAACCATTGACAACTTCTGTTGTATTAACACCCCTACAGTGCAGTTCTCTGTTGTTAAACAACTTGCTTCTAAAGTCTAAGAGGATGTATGCTTGGATGTTTATTGTGTACAGAAGCTGCATCTTAGGGTGCTCACAGCAGAGTCAGAGCTGTAGCAGGAGTCCTGTTTCATATGACACTTACCTTGTTCTCATATGCTTCTCCAGTTCTGGCAGTGGTACTTCAGCTCTTGATTATTCCCTGTATCCTTAGCTCTTCAAGAATGATGATTTTTGCCTCTGTTTCCTCTAAGGGTGATGATTTACTGATGAACTCGTTGGTGAGCAGTGTGTCTTCAAAAGATGCAAACATTAAAACTTCATACTTGTACAGCACTTGGCATTCAAACAATGCTTCATGATGTATTTCCAATGCCAGAGTTATTGTTTTAAGAGGTTACATACTGAGACTGTCCAGTGGAGAAGGGCCAGCTGGAGCCTCTCTTCACTGCTCAAAGCTTGCAGTAAACATTTTAGTGGCTTGAAGAATGGTGCAGGCACCTAGTCCAGTTACACCCAGAGGGGGCACGTTCAGTAAACCATGGAAGCATATGTTGAAGACCTGTGAAGTCAATTTTTGAGCATGTTCCCAAAGAGGGTCCATAGGAGCTCTTGATAATTTGAATTCTTAAGGGTTCTGTGATCTAGTTGGAGAAAGCCAGGCTAGGATGGTACAGTACAAGCCTACTAATGGCCATATTGTAAAGATCCGTATGTTCGTCTGTTAAATAAACCCAAACTTTCACGTGTTTGTGTGGTATGTGATTTTTGTTGTAACAGCATTGCTACATTTGAGTCTGATCATAAACATTTCAACAATTATATATTTATAAACAGCATTAGGACTAAAACCCAAGTTATTTGATAACTCTTCTGAGTGTCTGTTTAGTTTCCACATCTTAGACATGAATAAACAATGAGCAACTTTCAGGCCAAGACCCACTGGGTTTTGCAGTCCTCAGCTGACAGTTCTTCCATCTGCCCAATCTCTATTGGCAGAAGTGAGAGCTCTTGTATGAAAAATGCTTGGACCAAATCAAAATTGCAGATACTTGACATCTGCCAGTCTTCAAGAGCAGAGTGAGTATTACAGTGTTGTCTTATTTTTCAGTTGTAAAACAAAAATACAGAACATCTACCACCCTGTAGCTGACTCCGTACTGCTCCTAAAATAACCGAACCAGTTACCCAAAAAGCACTGGGGTTCAGCTGTCAGTCAGAACATGCAAATGTCAGAAGCCAGTATACAGCAAAACACATCCTGGCAAAAAATAAAAGCAGGATGAGTGGGCAACGCTGACAAGTGATGTGAATTTGTATTGGTTTTACTAATCCATTCAGGAGAAAAATGTAGTTGAAGTATCTTGGTATGATATGTCTTTTTTGGTCTTGAAAAAGAAGATTGAAGCACGATTTCAAAACTTTCTGTTCAGAAATTTCCTGTGAAGTTATCCTCTAGAAAGTGGGAGGAAAAGGAGCTTAAAATTAAATGAAACCATTTCAGAGCAAGCAAATAATTTTGTTCAATATGAACTGAAATCCTTTCATCACATCCTTCTGTGGTATTGGGAGTTAAGTCCTCTTTAACAAATAGCAAACACCACTAATTACTATTTTTGCGTCCAATTTGAAATACTTTATTACAACTCTAGTTTGTTATAAAGAGTAAACAACCACTTTAGATATTCCACTTAGCATATTTGTTAAATGTAGTATGTTCACAGCACTTGAAAAATACAAGAGTTAAACTTTGAAATTAGGGGGTTTAAATAAACCAAAAAATGGTCCTGCTTTTCCATTAGCAACTCGTACTGCAATGGTATCCTAAGATTATAGAAAAGTTTAAGTGCTCACTTGCACTTGAAAGAAAAAGAAAAAATTCTTCGCACACCTTTGCGTGTTGTCATGATGATTTCTGGAGTTTTTATCTTTTTTTTCCATATTATAACTGGCCTTGCAACTTCTGGTTGCAAACGTGAAGAAATAACAGGGTATTGGGTGTTTACATCCTATCTCTACCTGCTGCTTGTCAGGGCATTGTATTGACTGTGGTAAAAACTAGCTCATTGTAACACCAGACTGAGAGCCCTCCTGTGGGCAACCTCCCTTGCCAATGTACTGTAATCCCAGTTAGAGAGGGCTGCCCCTGGGGACAAGGCTGGGTTTGTTCTCTTGGTCTGTTCCAGGCATCTGCCAAGAAAAGTATTGATCCTCCTTCCTCTTCTGGTAGTGAGGGTTGAGTCATGCTGAAGAACATAATCATCAGCTACTCTGTGCTACTATGTCACAGTTTTAAACCAGTGCTAAGAGCTCAGTCTGTGTGGTGTCACAGCATGAACGTTTCTGAGTATGGAAACTGGCTGTAGCAATAGACCTTCAAGATTATTTCCTCCTAGGTCTGTGTTTGTGGAGCTGTTGTGAGCTTCAGTTATTGTTTACCTGTGCTTTGGGAGTTGCTGCTTATCTGAAAAGATGTAAAACTTCATGGTGGTTCCTTGGGGAAGATTTCCTCACTGGTCTCATCTTCAAGTTTGGCTCCATCCTTTGAAGTCCCTGTTGGTCAAGCTGCCCCAACCTGTGAAGGTCTGTCTCTCTTCCATCAATGCTGTCATTTCTAGTCTACAGCAAGATGAAGAAACAAATGAGAAAAGCTACTTGGGCTTCTAAACATTTAAAAGACTGTCTAGAGTAGCCCTACAGAATTGGGAGGTTCAGAGTGCAGTGGAAGACAGGCATTCCTGATACCGTATCCATGTTCTGTCACAGGTGGATGGTGAGTGAAGGTCTCTTGGACCATTTCAAAATTCTTTTTTCATTTTCCCTTTTCAAAACAAGGCAATAACTTTAAGGTTAAATGTGTCCATAATCCATTTGACTCTACTGGAGTATTGTTTCAGTACTCTAAGTGCCTTCTGTGTGCAGAACATTTGTTAGAAATTTAAAACTGAGTTTTAAATTAGCACTTAGTAAGGTGTTAAACTGTGCACCTTCTAAACAATAGCTTTGAACCTCCAAATAATGCAGGATTAGAGCCTAGATGTATTCTTGTCTCTTCTCTGTATGTTTGGGCTTAAGCCAACTCAACTCTGTAAGCTTCACAAAGTGGCTTCGCATATATAATATTTGCATATATACAAGCCCCCTGCCTCCAAATAACTTTTTGAGGCAAAATCTACCTTGCTGCAGTGTTGTAATTCATCACTGGTGTGGGAGATAAGTGCCTATAATTGTGTCTTTAATGAGGCAAGTGGGACAGACTGTGAAAAGCAACTTCTCAGGTGCTGTGAAATCAGATCATGCATGTGGCCAAATGGTGAATCTGCCTCCCCTGTACCAGAAGGATTGTATTAAGCTGAGTGAGTGATAGCCCTCTTAAAGAGCTACCCCTAACATCAGCAAAACCATGTCTGTGTGTGTGTATGTCCTCCTGGTACACTCGCGTGCTAAGGCATCTCCTAACGTACTTCAGATGAAGTCCATGGGGAAGAGGTCACCACCTGGCTTTTTACTCCCTGGTTGTTCTGTAGCCCCTCAGAAGGCAGCTGTGCAACTGCAGCCTGGATAGAAATATTGCAGCCCATGGTGAAATTGTGAGCATCTGCTCCTTGCTGCAAGTCCAGGGAGCAGGAATGCCCAATTCTCTTCCTTGAGAGCTTGCTTATTTGTTATCACCAGGGAGTCTTAACTGTTGCCAGGGCTTGTTACTACAATAAATAACTCCACAGAAAGCTTTCTTCTTATGTCCTGGTGTACAGACATCATTGTCCTTGTCCAGACACTCCTCTCATAAGTTGAGAGGGAGTATGTTTCATCTGTGGAGCTGGGATGCTGGTCTGGGAGTACCAAGTCTGCATAGGCCATCCAGGGTGTTAGTGAACCTCCTGTGGGAACTCAAGCTGTTAGATGAACAAGATACTGTCATGTAAAATACACACATTTCAGTGTCTGGTTGAATTTGTTAAGTATACTTCAACACCATTAGCCATGGGAAGAGATCAGTTCTAAATCTGGAATTCCAGGCAGTAAGGCAAGCTTCTAAATGGGAGAAAATGTCATCAGGAGACAGGGACAGGCTGTGACTAGGGAAAATGTTTTAAGCATCCTTTGAGATCGCTGTACAATTTCTTGATTGCTGTTTGAGTCTGTTCACATCCTTAGAAGTAGATGTCTGTAGGACATTTAAAAAAAAGGAAAAAAAGCAGCCATAGCTTATACTTTCAAGAGGTTGTTATAAAAGATAGCAGAGAAATGTTAAGTCAGTGCTTTCAGTTGAAGATCATGTCTTGGGTCACTTGTGCTGACATCATCAGCTAGTTATAGTTAAAAGTAGATTTTTTCCCCCCCAAAATATTTACATGAAACAGGCTCTTTGTATGAAATAAGGATTCAAAACCTTTTGACGGAGAGAACAAGCTCGAGTAATTGTTAATAATGATGAGGATTTTTTTTTTTAAGTTGGTTTTTTTTTTAACTTCCTGAGACCCTGGTAACGAATGTCACTTTTCTGACCTTATCCTGACTTGTAGTGGCAACATTTCTTTAAAACTTGTCAAATTTTCTGTGTGTATATGAGAGACGGAGATGTTTACGTGACTAATGTCTCTTTTAAATAGTAAGACCAATGGACTTTCAGAATCCAATGAACCCCACTGCTGAGACACTGTGACTCCAGCTTAAGCGATCGCTCTGGCTGGCTGGCTGCAGGCAGCTTCTTGTGTTCCTCTTGTGTCCGGTCCAGGCCCTCAGCTGGTCTGGTTGGAAAGCTGAATAAACCCATTCGCATGGCAGGGAGCCTAAAGTGATCTTCCCTGCCCCAGGGTGCCTTGCTTGACTGTGCAAGGCGCTGCCTTAAGGATCCTGTACGGCTTCCAGGCTCTCTCTAGTGAGTGCCTCTGCCGAGCTTGGAGCGTGTGTGTGACTGTACCTACCCGTGCTGGCACTCTCAAATGTGCACCTGCTGTTTCTTGAGAAACAGCTGTCTTCCAAGACATCTTGTTATTTTTTCATCCCTGATCAACAGGGACCTGACTCTTGTGTTCAGTCTGAATTCACACAGAATGCAAGTCAAGTAACCTTTTGGTATGTGGGTATTTTGTTGTTGTTGTTCTGTTTTCTCTCTTTAGCAGATGTTTGCAGGTTGCATGTGGTAATGCTGAAATATGATTGATGCTTGATGTAGGGCAGAACAGGATGTACAGGTTGAGCTTCTTGTTTGTATTTTTGATTAACTGCTTACTGTGATAGTACAGTTCTAAAACTTGGTTTTAAGTAAATAATGGGTGAAATTTTAATCCTTTTCAAAGAGGTGATTTTTGTTTGTTCCCTCAAACACAGATAAGGTGATAAAATGGAAATAATGTCACTTATCAAAGTAAGGAAATTGATTAAATGTAAAATCATAGGCTTTAGCATAGTCAAAAACTAGGTAAGCTTTATGATTTATGCTTTACAAATTGATTATTGGCACATAAAAGACAAGACAAGTGATAGTTTGAAGAAATAAGAGTACATGGGATGTAACAAGTGGCATGAAATTGGCCCTCATTAATATTTATGTAAAAGAACTTTCTCAGATCTCAACAGGATTTGTGCACTTAGAGCCTGAACTTTTAATATCTGACGCACATGATTAAATTGACGTGGTGAACAGTATGTTTTTGGACAATCAGAGCTACAGGCTTTCAAGAGCAGACTGCTCTCATGCTGATGCTGACTGACGATAGAAAATCCTTTCTCTCAGTTTAGCAGCTTTTCATTAATATGTAACATTAAAAATAAGCAAGTTTCAGTACAGTCAAGGCACTGTGGATGTGTGGTATGTGAAAAAATAGAGGATTTTCATAAATACAAATTAAGATATTTGCCTTTAAGAAAACACATGGAATGGAGCCTATGTGAAGCACAACATGGAAACTAGAGAGAAAGAGGAGCTGTGAGAAGGCTAGTAATGGTGAAAAGGGGAAAAAATGCAGGTCTCTCTCTGCCTTATCTTGTGAGAATGAAAACAAAAGCCAGTCACAGGGACGTGCATGCTGGGGAATAATCACTACAAAATCAGAAAGCTGTTTCTGTAATTGCTAGTGGTATGTGGAGGAAATTGAAATGTATGAGTATTTTAAAATGAGGGGAGTTGTTTTCAAAACTTCCAAATCTGAAGCTGTTTGATGGCTTGCAGGATGCTTGGCAAAATTAAATGGGAGGCAGGACATCTTGGTATCTGTGACCTTATCAGCTGTCTCTGATTTATACACCTAAATTAGTGAGCTGCTGCAGAGAGGGGAGAAAAGTACTATCCATGGAATGGCATTTCTGCTATACAGCAAGGCTTTGCTGGTCCCGCTAAGCGACTGATTTCCATTTAGTATCACCACCCTGACATGTATGCAGATAAAAGGCATTCTCCTAAGGTTTGGAAGCTGACTGCAGTTATTAACAAAACAAAGCTTGGCTGATTTGAAAGGGAGAGGCAAATTTCTGACATTTTTAGTCTGGTAACAGTCCTGCTGGCTTCGAACAATAGAAAGTGATGGTGGATTTTTAAGGGACTCTGAGTTGCCATATTTCTCTTTGAAAACAGGACTGAATAGTCTGGTGGCTAAAGAGGAAATGCCCTGACAACTGGTGAGCACAGGGTAGTCATTTGGGGGGGGGGGGGGGGGGGGGGCGAGGAGTTTGAAGCCAAAAAGACTGCAAGACTGCAGCCCATACTGTGCCTGAAGAAGGAAATGGGTGCCCATTTTTGCTGTCTGCTAGACACATGGGTGATGGAGTGGAGGGGAAAAATCCACCCCAGGAGAGGGGCGCTGCAGCTGGGACTGAGTCTGGAGGCTGGTGGGGGCAGTACGCAAGAAATGAGCTGGCTTGTGGAATGGGCAGAAGGAAGGGACAGAGAAAGAGATGAGGAGGTGGGATGAGATAGGGTGACTGGAAACCAAAGGTGTTGGACATGGACCAAAACTAAGCATTTTTGCAACTGAGTCAAAGCCTCTACAGACTGTACAAGAACTGCTGCACTTCAGTGACTGACTGCTTAGCTAAATTCAAATAGGCTTTCACACACAGGCACTATATGATGTTTCTTTCCTGGCCGTTTTCTTCTGTTCTCAACTTGAAATCTTACCTAGGTAGTGGTAGATCAATTTGTGAGTGCTTCCATCTCTGTCTCATTCATGTCATGTCAGGCTCCACGTACTCCCAGGTGAACTAAACAGCTTGCAGAGCCTGAATTTTGACACATAGCTTAATATTTGTAAGACTGGGGTGATGGCTAAAATGGTGGCTGTAGTCAGTGGAGACCTGACTTGGTTGTGCTTTGCTAAACCAGCTCCATGGCTGGCACTCGTGTGTGTGTGTTGTATTTCAGTGCTGTATGTCATCCAAATGCTGTACGTAATCTCTCCATGGTGACTGCACAGTATTTGTTTCTATTTAAGGAGAGAAAGAGGTCTGGGTTTTCTGCCAGAATTCCCACTCAGGTAATTACACTTCTGCCTGCAGAATTTCCCCGTAGCTTCAATTGTAGTAGTCGTTCTTCACTCCTGCTACTAATAAGTGTGAACATAGACCTGCTGCTGTGTTTTGGGAACACAGCAGTGGCTGCTTTGCTGAGGCAAGTGAAGTGACCCTGCTATGTATCCTTTATGCTAGACTTGTCCCTAGTAAAGACTGCTGCATCCAGTCATGCCACTCTGCAGCTCTCATCTTTCTGAGCCTGACTCTGGCATAACAAGTTGGTCTTGATAGTGAGACAGCCAGCTGGAAGCCAATGAAAAGATGATTAAGAGCCAAGAGAAAGCCATATGGAGAGAGAGAGAGAGGGATTTCTCTTTACAGAGTTATAAGTAAAAGTGTTTATGTCTTTGGATCCCTCTAGCTGTTTTTTTCCCTTATTTGCATCAGTTTTATGGGTGGGAAGTGGTTGCAGTTGATTAGCAAATTCTACCAAATCTCTTTAGCTAGAACAAATGTTGTAAACAGTAGATATTTCAGGCAGCTCTGTCAATACTAAAAATCAACACGCCAACATTGTAATGGTAATAGCACATATGTCATCATTATTATGCTACTGTTAACTACAATACTATATATGATACCAACATTATGAAAAAAGTATTGTTTTGCAAAATATAAGAGATATTGAATGAAGGGCCTCTTGCCTCAAATTTACCTGATGTAGAGATTTATTTTTTTCTGAACTTATGACAGCAGAGCTAATAAAGTCCAGCTCAGTCTGGAAAACTCTTCCGCAGATGCTTAATTATCTTTGAAGTCAAAGTAAACACAGACCTTGTTCACTTGGAGTCTTATGCAGAGATTTAAAACAGAGGATGTCCAACATTAATAAGTTAAGACTCATCAAACATAGTGTAGATAGTAAACAGAAGCAAGACAATTGAACCAAATTATTGATTCATGGAATTCATTCTTTCTCTTCACAGAATGTTCACATGCAGATTGTGTTCTCTTGAATGCAGTTCTTACTCAGATTTACTAAATGAATGTTATGGTGAGTGTGTGGGTTTAAAGAAAAAAATTCTGTTAACTAATTCTGTATAGATCATATTCTCAAGATTCAAGCTGTTTCACATATGTTATTGTTTCACTTTCTCTGACTGAATGCTATTCAAGTGAATAGCACTGAAACCCTGCTTGAATTGCTACTAGGAGTCGGGATGCTCAAAGTGTTCTCTTTGGAGTTGCAAGCTTCTCATGAACATGGAATAGTTTAAGGAAAGTCTGGCAAATAGGAGATGGGAATTTCTCTTACCACTTGCTGTTTTCCTTCCTGTCCAGCAAGAAAAAGTTAATTCTGCTAATTACTAGTATAGTCAGGAACTGCTGCTTAGTTGAGAGCAGGGGATGTGTATGAGAGCAGTTTTCTTACTGTAATGTTCAAGGCAACTTTTGCACAGTGCTCTCTTGAACAAGGATTCAGGCTAGCTTCTCATGATTTTAGTTGTAATATGGTGAAGTACTGATTGTGTGTGTGTAGATGGGGGACACACTGATTTTAAGTTTTGAAGGACTGATCTTCATGGTGTTCAGAACCTTTGTGTTGTGTTCCACCTTTGCATCCAATCCTCTGCAGAATATAGCTTGCCTGAGAGGTTCAAGACCTTTTTCTTTCCTATCCAACTAGAAAAAAACATCATAAGCTGAAGGGTGGTGCTTATCTGAAGTGCATCTGCATCTCTCTTTATGCTTTTTCCCCCTCCCAAGCAACAGCAAAAACTTCCTGCTCCTCTCTCAAGTTGATGTCAATGAAAGCTCCTCATGTCTGTTTTCATCCTTTTGCTTTCAGTCCAAATACACCAGGCCTTTTCCATCTTGCTAAAATTGCCTATGAGTCTTTTGAGTATGTCTGCTGGGACCCTATCTGAATTGGTGGATGTCACTGTCTTCTGAGAAAGCTTGTGTTTCTGCCACCGAAGAGTCCTTGCAGACTTCATGCCATGCAGGTATGAAATAACTCATAATGGCATCTGTTCTCCAGAAATATGCAATGCACATTAATTGGGTGGGTTGGGAATAGTTCAGAAGTCTTGCATCACTTTGGACTGAGTTGGCCTTTTCCCCAGGCCTTTTCAGACCCATACCATTTTACCTGAACATGTGATGCCAGGTTTGATACCAGATTTTAAGCCAATGAGTAAGTTCTCAAGGTACAGTAGAAATTGCCAGTTTTTTTCCCCCTAAGCTGTTGAACTGAGCTGAAATACACTTTCCTAAAGGAATACAGGAACCTGGAAGTGCAAACCCCTACACAGAGGCAAACCAAAGCCCTATCAGAATAGGGAACGCTCTTAGAATCATAGAATGTTAAGGTCTGGAGGGGACCTTAAAGATAACTTAGTCCAAATACATCTGCGATGGACAGGGACACCTCTCACTGGGTTGCCCAAGGCCTTAGCCAACCTGGTGTTGAACATTGCCAGAGTTGAGGTATCCACAGTTTCCCTGGGTAACTTGTTCCAGTATCTCACCATCCTCACAGTAAGGAATGTCTTCCTAATCTCTAACCTAAATTTCCCCTCTTTCAGTTTGTACCCATTAGTATTTGTCCTATTACTACAGTTCCTGAAAAAGAGTCCCTCTTTGGTTTTCCTGTAGACCCACTTCAAATACTGGAAGGTTTCTATGAGGTATCCACACAACCTGCTCTTCTCCAGGCTGAATTGGGGACCCCAGAGCTGGATGCAGCACTCTGGGTGGGGCCTCACCAGACCAGAGTACAGGGGCAGAATCCCCTCCCTTGCCCTGCTGGCCATGTTGCTTTGGATGCAGCCCAGGACTCCTATGGATTTCTGGGCTGTGAGTGTGCACGGTGCTCGTGGGTTTTTCATCAACCATCACCCCAAATCTTTCTCTGCAGGGCTGCTCTCAATCACTTTTCTGGCCAACCTGCAGATGTGCCCACATGTATGGCCAGAAGGATATGTAACAAGAGAATCACTTGGCAATATTTCTCCAGTCCTGGGTACAAGCTACAGGAGATGCTGTGCTAATGGAGAAGGACGTGTGGATGTACAGATAGCTTCACCTTGAGATTCTGCTCATTGCTGGGATAAGACTGTGGTTAGGAGTAAGTTACTGTAAAGGGAATGAAATTGGCCTGTGATCCCAAGCACTTGTAGTTGCTGGAATGGACCAGGAATATTCTAGGCATCAGCCTTGCTTTGCATCAGCGTTGCATCCTTGCATCAGCGTTGTGAAGTGATGCTAGAGCTCCTTTTGTGGGACAGGACAGCTCTGCTTCTGGAAAAGTGCTGTCCCAAGAGGGCACCACCTGGCTCTGAAGTGACCCAGGTTGGTGGACAGCCCTGAAGTGAAGCCTGGGTGAGCTGGTGTCCTTGGTTGTCCTGACTGCAGTTTGGGCTTTGTGGAAGGGCTCAGGAGAAATGCTGTTGTTTGGAATCTACATTATCTGGCATGCAGTCAAGTCAGTCTCCCTTTGTAACTTTCCTACACTAGGGGTGAAGGAGATTTGTGAAGTTAATTAGACTCCAGATTTGAACTTTCCTCATGGGTGTTGGAAACTGGCATTCTCCTTTCAGCTGATATGCATATAGAGCTGCTACACATTGGACTTGGGATGCTCCTGGAATGAGAAATGGAGTGTATGACATATCTATCTGCTTTCCAGGGACTGCCTTGTCAGAGTCTGTGATTCAGCTCTTTGCCTTATGGATTAACTGGGAGTATTCATGTAGTTTTAAAATTTCTTTTAAAACATTTTGCTGAGATGAAGTCTGTGCAGTTAATTAGAGCTCTGCCACTGTTCACAGAATGCTGCCTGTGCTGAGCAAAGCTCTTCAAACACCTTTTTCCTGAATTTGAACAGGCAAAGCACTGGGCTCTCACGCTTTCTTGGCAGGCAGAAGTGGTGAGGTAAGGAGCTACTTGTTCCTGGTGGCATTTCTGTGCTGCTGGGAGCCTGGCTGTGCAGTGAGGTGGAGCCAGCACTCCTCCTCTCCTGGGTCTGGTAGAAGCATGGGGCAGAGAGTGGCTTATTGCTTTGCCAAATGCATTCTGTCTGTACTGGGAGCAACACATGAGAGATGTCCCTTTGGCACAGTGGTCAAATACCATTTTAGCAGATGTTTAATGCAAAATTGTCAGAGCTTCTAAGGATGCTGTGCCACAGCTTTGCTCCTCTGCTCAACAGAAAATTCCATCAGACTCCCAAGCTCTTTTATCTGGTTCATAGTCCTGTATCCATATTTTAACTCTTTGTGATCACTTCTTCTATCCCTTAATTCAGTGCGTCCTTTCCCTTTGCCAGGGAGCATCCCTTCAGCTTCTGTCCTCTGAGTGAGCGGCCGTCATGCTTTGCCTATCCTTGCCCAGAGCCAATTCTGTTCAGAATTAGATTGATTCAGTTTTTCCATCTAAATGTGGAATGGTTCAGATTTGTATGTGAGAGCTGAGATCAAAAACTTGTTGTTTGCTTCTACTTAAACAAAATATGTTTTTTAAAAAAAATAATCTGAAGATGTTCCAAAATTTCTCCTGAAACATTTTTCACTTTCTTCTATTTCAAAAAAGATTAGCAGAAACATGGAACTGCTTTGGCAGTTGTGGAAATAAAATTAAAAAAACATGAGTTAAAATGCAACTGCTCAAGCTTGGGGGGGCGGAGGCCGAAGAGTGTTTACAAGAAACATACTTGCTGTGTGGCTGGGACAGCTTTTTGTTTGGGGAAATATTGCAAATCTATTCATTTTACATATGGGCAAGTGGTGATATATCAGTGTGCTGTGTATCGTGCATGTACCCTGAGTACAGAAATGCCTTGTTCTCAGGAAGCTTCCATCTCTGGAGTGAAAGGCAGCAGCTATTTATAGTAGTGTGCTGCAGCATTGCACAGGAGAGCACAGGATGATGCTGTTTCCCCAGCTCACTTCATGGATGACTTTACTAATTTACTAAGTGAGGACTGATGACAAATCAGTACCACCAGAGGAGCACAGACACAGCTTCATGCTTTTTTAAAAGAAGTCAGCAAGGTTGTGCTGGGGAGCAGTCTAAAACAAAACAACTAAAATTATTTCATTGGAGAAGAGCTCATAAAGCTATGCCCTGTAACTGTAAATGCTTGAAATTCCAGCTTTAGAAAAAAGCATTACAATGCAAAGCCTAGGCTGTTTCTGTCAAGTGCCCAGAAGAGTGGGCACAGAGATGTAGAAGCTGGTAGTCAGGATGGAAAATGTCCCCTGTGTAAAGAGACAGCAAGACACTTGAATCTTTACTCCTGCTCAAACCCCTTTCCTGAAGATTTAACAGATTCATAGACCAGTTACTGTCCCCTCTGTATGCATGAGCTGTATGCTGCATTCCTAAGTGGTAGCAACAATCCCACGCTTTTCTGACATGTGTGATCAATTGGAGATGAAATCCTAACATGAAACCTTACAATAAAAGGTTGCAGTGGGCTTACGCAGTCTTGTCAGGTTGCTGGAGTTCCAAAGTCAGCATTTTGCTTGGGTGATGACACCAGGACCATCACATTTACTCTTCTGTTGACAGCTGCTCTGCTGATTTCCCTCTGCAAATGGTTTTGGGTTTTGCAAGTGTAACCAGTGAAGAGCCATGTGAGTGCAACAGAACAGTTTGTTACTGCAGGAGATGGAAAAAGCAAAATGCAAACACACAGTAGAAGTCTTGCCTCCTGTATTTCAATTGCTCATTTTTTTAGAAAAATGGTGTGGCTGATGTTTGGTGGAATTTTTCTACCTTTTCCTAGTGTGCATTTGTGTATTTCTTCACTCCAGACTAGCTTCATTATTGTAAAAAAGAAGTTAGTGTGCCCAAGAACCTGCTGTTGTTGAGGGTGATAATGTGGAGTTTGATGAGTTAGGTACAACAGAACATTATTTCAGCAGTTATCAGAGATAGATATGTGAAATGTAAAACTGTTTAAACTTGGCAAGAGCATCCAAGATCTGCATTTTCCTGATTAGAAGTGCTAGAGTTATTGTAAAAGCAAAGCATAATTGCACCTTACTCTGTTGGCCTGTTTTTCTTCAAAACTGAAATATACAGAGAAAAACATTTGAAAATTAAGGATTCAATGCAGTTTGAAGACCTGTGAAGAACCAGCCTTTATGAATTTTATAAAAGCCTTGCTGGGAATGTTTTAGCAATTTGTACTGGTGCATTTATAACAATGCATAGTGGTGCATAGTGGGAGTGGAAATCATGTTTTGTTGTGCATTTGTGAGCAAGGATTTTCAGTTGTATTCACTTTATAAAGATGAAAAACATTGATAAAGAATTCAGTCGTGTTCTGATCTCTGGAACTTGCATTCTTGCAAAGGAATACTACAAATTGATTTCAGACCATTTGGGGCTGTGATTTGGTTTGTATTACCTGTCACCATAGATCTTCAGTGGTGTACACAGTTTAACATACAAGCAACATAATGGTACTAGTAATGTTTCTCTTCAGATTAAGTTAAGCAAATGTTCAGCCTTTAAATATCCATGATAATTTCTCCTGTTGTTTATAAGGGACTCCCATTGTGACCATTAAAGGAAAACATATGGCTTATCGATACAATATCAGCTTCTCAAGGTATTTCACACTGTGCCTGTTCTAGAACTGACAGTTATCAGATATGTACTCTGGAAAAAATATCTTTAGATGCCAAAACCAGTTCCCAGGTGAGAGCCTCACAGCCAGAAAGAAATAAAAAGTGCCCTTTGGCCTTCCACCATCAATTACCTCCCCTGTCCCCATGCCTTTCTTCCAAGATATATTGATTTATATTTAGCTTCCTCTGAAAGGAATGTCAAGCTTTTAATGCAGTTTGTCGTTTTATGCAAACCTTTACAACACAGTTTGCCTTTAGTTAGAGGGTGTCCATGCTGGGTGGTGAAAGAGTAAGCACTCTGTCCTTCATAAACTTTATGACAGCCTTTAAAATAATAGTGCTAGAATAAATTTCAAAGCGTGGCCTTAGTAGTTTTCTCTAAGAGCTCTGAAAGGTAAGAACTGGCAGGGTTTGCTGTAATCTTTTATAGCCTTATATTCTTGCATACGGCCTTATACTCCTGTCATAAGCTGCCTGTGAGGGCTACATAAAGGAGCAGTATTTTTCCATTCCTATTACAGGAGCAGTAACCTCTGGCTGAAAGCAAGGTGGAGAAGGAAGAGGGTGCAATTTGGATTTACCATGGCTAAATTCAGGAGTGCCTGTTTAAGGGATTTTTAAGCTTTTTGTTGGGTCATTCTGGATGTGTATGAATTTTTTGGTTTGTTTCTGTAGTAGTTGCTGTCTCTAAATGCTCAGCATAATTCTGCTTTGCTTACCTAAAGCAGAGTCTTGCTTCTGAAGTCCGGGAAGTTGTTGCAGTCTAATCCTGGCCTGAATCTGGAATCCATATTGGCATGCTTAATGGAAAATATCTCAGGGCTTAAATAACTAAACTGTAAAGATCTTCCTTCTCGTTACTCTAATTTAAAGAAAAAAAAAAAAGGAAGAAAAAAAGGAAGAGCAACACATTGGTAGGGTTATACTGTATTTTATTTACATGGATATTCTGGTGTCAAAGCTGCTGTTTCATGTGATGAGGGGACCTCTGTTGTGTGGCTGGTTCAAACATGTACAAGTAGATGTGCCTGCCAGGGCTGCAGGCATTCTGGCACAGGTGATACAAGCCAGATGAATCATCAGCTCCAGCTCAGCTGCAGAACTGAAATGAAGTCCATGTGTGTCAACCACCAGTTTGTCGTGGTACAGCCTTGGGAGAAGGGCTGTGTTCTGTATCAGGGGAGCCCCAGCCTAGTGGTGTGGGGGTTACCTTGCTTAGCCTTTTGGACCAAATGATCTTCAAAATCAGCCTTAAGACAGGATTCTGATGTTTTACTGAAGGAAAGGGGTTGGTTTTGTTTTGTTTGGGGTTGGGGGTTGTTGTTGTTTTGCTTGGTTTTTGGTGTATGGTGTTTTGTTTGGCTGGTTTTTTTAATTAGGAAATCAAACCAGATTGACCTTGTGAATCTCTGTCCTGCCTTACAGTCAGGTCAACACATGAGACCTGGAATGGTGCTAAGGTTCTGGACTGCTGGCAAGTAGTCTGCACCAAGGAAAAAGTTTTCCAGAAGCGCTGGCTCTCCCATGACCCAATCAAACTCTACTTTTGTTGCAGAGTACCTGCAATACAGCTTTGAGGGCTGGTTCCTGTAAAACTGTCAGACTCAGCTGAGCTTAGCAGAATGCAAACTTTTGTCTGTATTCCTGTTCCTGATCCAAGTCTGCCCTGAAGTGATCGTATCTAGGGCTAGGAGAAGAGTTTAGCTTGTCCTGTCTTTAGTACATTCATCCTTGGAATACTCCTCTAGCTGTTCCAGCGTACTGCTGAATCTCTAGTACAGAGCTGGGCAAGGTAAGCCTCAAGCCAAAGACAATCCCCTAGGTGTGTGGGTGCCTTCCTTGCTTTGCCAGTCTTCACTGTTCTTGCCAAACCCGCCAGTGGCAAGCTGTGGGTTAAAAATGCTCACTTCTGGAAAGCCCCACTCACAGCCCAGCTGAGAAGCAGTTCAAAGATTGTTTTCATGCTTAGCATGTTTCACTCCTGCCTCTTCAGAGATCATGTTAATATTATCACCTCTCATCAAACATTAATCTGTACATCATTTGCCAATTGAAGCATGAGTAGGTTGCACAGATTTATTCAGCAAGCAGCAATTGCTGCCTAGACTCTGTGGTCTGGTTGTTAACAGCTGGCTGTTTGGGTTGTGTTTTTGTTAAGTGGAGAGTCTATTTATAGGTAGCAGAACACATGCACATCCTTGTCTGTGCTACTGCAGATCCTGGTTAATCTTCTCTGGTACAAAAGCCTAGTCTACCAGCTCGCATAATGTGTACTCAAATCAGTGTGGGAGACTTAGAGGTGTTGGTTTCTGTTGGTTTTTTTCCTCTTTCTATCACTATCTTGAAGCTTTGGAGCAGACCGATAGCACAGGGACAGGCTGCCTGAAAACTGGGGGCAAATGTTTCCCAAGACACAGAGGAAGCAATATATGGTGGTGTCTGACAGAAAATGTCATTAAAATATTCTTGTGTCAAAGGATCTGATTTTAAGCAAGGTATTTAATGTGTGTGTGTGTGCATCACACCCCATTCTTTACCCAGAGGAAGGCAAAGTTAGCTTTTGTTTGCTTCCTGAAAATTAGATGGCAGGCAAGGTATCTGTGGTGACAGGAGCCTGGGAGCTGTGTCATTCCTTCTCAACGGCTGGAGGAGAAGAGGGTGTTGGCTAACACCCAGCAGAGGAAAACCTATCTGTGTCTGCACACTTGACACCATCAGTGGGATGGGGGGTATGGCCTGGTGCCCCTGAGCACCCAGGAGTTTGTCTGTAGCACTCTGCTATTTAGAGGTGCTGCTTGCCTGAGTCACTCTTAAACACTGTTCGTGCTGAAAATGAAACACTGTGATTCTAGCAGAGCACACAATGAACTGCTAATTACAAAACTAAAAACAAAGTTAAAGAGAAAAATGAGTACAGCATAATTTTGCATCATGCTAAATAGCATTTTTTTTCCCCCTTGGCTGCTTTAGTCTCTCTACTATGAGGTATTATGGCAGAGCGGGAAACTGGTTTCTCCCTGCAACACACTTGTGTCTTCCAGAGTTCACACACCTCAGAGCTGCTTTTCTCTCAATTTGTTCAAGAAGGATTTCCCATAATCTTGGACATCATTCTACTGCTCTCATCTTTCTGCAGTGCTCTCTTCCCAACTCATACTTCATATGTAGGAAGTAATATTTTAATTCCATCACAGCAATTATCTATCTGCGTGGGGGAAAAAAAAGTCCACCAGCTGCTGTTCTGTATTGTGAAGAACACACAGCAACCTGGTTTGTCTGTCCCTTCCTTCTCTCCCAGTCACTTGTCACATGAGAGTTTGGAAATAGTTTCAATAGGTGCCTGTGAAGCAGGAGAACAAAGAATTCTGCAGGGCGCTGGAGTGAGCACAAGCACAGACTGGACTCGAGTTAGAATGATGAGTGTGCACTCCAGTCTGCACACTTGCTTCTCACAGTACGGTCCTTAAGTGAGCAGCCTAAGAGACGAGTATGAACTTTTAAATTGTTTCAGACACTCATCTGTTTATACCTCTCCTCAGGGAGTAGGTACTTTGGTAAGTACTATATACATCCATCTGCATTTCATATTCAGGCACACAGGCATAAATACTGATGCATTAATTCAAATATAGATGAGTAGCATGCATGATGTCACAAGGATTTTTTTATAGCATCACAGTACAGCATCCCCTGAGCATCACCTATGAGGAACACAGGAATATACTGGTGGTGTGTTCTACCCTGACTGGCAATCCACTCCTAGCCAAGGATGCAAATGGATAGGCTCCAGTGCTTTCCGTGAGGCGCTGTGCCAGCATGATACAGATGATGGGAAGAGCTGAACAGATACTTAACATCTCTGTGTATATCCTCCCCATTCTGTCACAAGAGTACCTCATATAAATAAATAAAAGGGATGCTGTTAAGTCATGCCAGTCAAAAAAAAGTCTGAAGACAGACTCTGGCTGCCTGCCCGGTTGTGCTAGGTTTTCAAGGCTATGAAGCATACACTTGTGTCTGAGAAAGTATTTAACTGGTGATCCATGAACTGCTGGAGACTTAGAATGATTTCTGAAGGAGATAATACATGTAAATAAGAGAAGAAAGACTCTTGTAATGGGACTTCAATCTACTCTGCAGGAATCAGCACCTCAGTTAAAAAGTGCTGAGGTCTTGTAAGTTGTAAAAAGTTGACACCTATTTTCTCATTTCCATAAAACTTCAAGAATGCTGAAGGGCACTTGGTGCCAAGGTAGCTCTGCCTTTTCTCTGTCACACTGATATTGGTGGGGCTTTGGTTAGTAAACCTGCAGCTCCCACTGTCAGTTACACTTGAGTTTGGTGTTTGGGTTTTTTGGGGGGGGGGGGGGGGTGTTCCTTTCTCTCCACCTAGGGCTAGTAACAGGTCACTATTTCCTCAGTTAAGTGACTTCCTGTGGTTGGGATTTGGAAATCAATAGAACTTTTTGTATTGCTTTATTCTGCTGTCCTTGAATCTCTTTGAGGAAGTCAGTGTCACTGAACCACCTCTAGAGTAATTGGAGGGCAAACGTTCTGTGAGGTTTGTGCTTGTTTAAACAGTAAATTAAATTGCAGGGAAGCTGTACTCGCTCACGGATATGATGATTAGGATGTTAAAATGGTATTGGTAGGCCCACGCCTCCAGCGCCACGGGAGTCCTTAATGGAGCTATAACATCACTGACCCTGTGCGATGTGACCTTGGGGTGTGCAGGGGAAACACCAACCTGCTGCAACCTTCCCCTCCCACACTCCAGCGTGGAGAGTTTCAGTGAAGGTGAACGGTGCTAATTTTTGCTGAGGAGAAAGCACGGGCAAATGTGGGAATGTTTCTAGAGCAAAAGCAAGCACCTGACGGCTTTCAAATGTGTGTAACTTTTAAATGAAAATTAGAAACGAGCCCAAGCTGAATTTCAATTATAGAGTTGAAGCTTCAGATTAAAATGTTCATTTTTTGACTATGTGGTTTCGACTTTGCTACATGAGCTTTTCTTGTGTTTTGATATTGTCAAAATCACTTTACAGCAACAGATCCCAGTAGATTATAATAATATCTTGTAATATTTTAGTTTGTTAAATTAAAGGTTTATGGCAGCAGGATATGGTCTGAAAATCACGCTTCCACGAGTCTGGGAGTGGGGAGGAGGAACGGGGCTGTTGGTTCCCAATGGTAAAGGAGGGGCAGGGCAGGAGGGGGGTGTTGTGGTGTGTGTGTGCCTTGTTGTCACATTCTGTGACTGGGAGCGGCGGCAGAAGCTCAGTACAGCGCAAATCCTGCTGGGGCTACAGCTGCAGCCCAGAAAATATTAATTCCCCCTTTCTGGGTGTGAGTTCAAGCCCTCCCAGGTTTGCAGCATCTTCCCCTTCTCTGCTCCTCTGTCCTCACAGCCCATTATGCTTCGCTTCCCTTCTGACCACCCCTCTTTACCCTCGTCGGAGTTCGCCCTCGGCACAGAGCGGGCTCTAAGGTGTTTTCCCCTTCCCCTCCGCCGTGGTTTGGGGAGGGGGAGACCGTCCATGGGACCGTTTGCTCTTTGACCACCTCCACCTCCTCCTCCTCGCCAGGGCTTGTCCTTGGGCCGCGCCGGCTCTGTGCCGCTGCTGGCGGCCGGTCTTTGCTTTGTGCTGGGAGTCACTGCGGCTTTCCCGCTTCAGCCGCTCCGGCCCCGCTCGCCCCAGTCGCGGGGCGGGTCCCGGGCTGTGGCGGTTGGGCGCTGTCCCGCGGCCACCGCGCTTGTGCCGACAGCGCGCGGCCCGTTCCCTGCCCTGTCTCGCGCCACCTCTCGTGCAGGTGCGCGTGCCCTGTCTCGTGCCCTGTCGCGTGCCCTGTCGCGTGCTCTCGTGCAGGTGCGCGTGCCCTGTCTCGCGCCACCTCTCGTGCAGGTGCGCGTGCCCCGTCTCGTGCCCTGTCGCGTGATATCTCTCGTGCAGGTGCGCGTGCCCTGTCTCGTGCCCTGTCGCGTGCTCTCGTGCAGGTGCGCGTGCCCTGTCTCGCGCCACCTCTCGTGCAGGTGCGCGTGCCCTGTCGCGTGCCCTGTCGCGTGATATCTCTCGTGCAGGTGCGCGTGCCCTGTCTCGTGCCCTGTCGCGTGCAATTTCTCGCGCTATCTCTCGTGCAGGTGCGCGTGCCCCATCGCGTGCCCTGTCTCGTGCCCTGTCGCGTGCAGTCTCTCGTGCAGGTGCGCGTGCCCCGTCGCGTGCCTGCGTCTCGCGCAACTACCCGTCCCCTGTCGCGTGCCCGGGCCTCGTGCCCCGTCACGTGGTGACTCTCGCGCAAGTGCGCATGCCCTGTCGCGTGGCCGAAGCTCGCGTGTTGTCTCGCGACCTGTCGCGCGGCCGGTCTTGACCCATGTCTCGTGCCCTGTCACGTGCTATGTCTCGCTCAGGTGCGCGTGCCTTGTCACGTGCCTGGGCTCGTGCTGGTGCTCGTGCCCTTTCGCGCGCCGAGTCTCGCGCGCGATCCTGCCGGTGCCGGTCACGGCCGCCAGGGGGCGCGCAGCTCCCGCCGCCCACCCACAGCTTCGCCGCGCGCCGGAGGTCGCGGCTCTGAGGGGCTCAGGGGGCTCCCGGCACCGCAGCGGACACATCCAGTGCAATCTCCTGCGTGTAATTCTAGATGAAGGTTAATTCTACCCCCCCAGTTTCTGTAGTTTTTAAAGCTGTTTTAACCTTTTCCCTACGCCCTTGACACGGTAGCGGGGAGCAGCGCCCCGTGTGCCATTCCCTGTTCGTCGGTTGCCCTGAGGTCCCCCTGCGCCGCTGCTCGCGGCGATGCGGCCGCGCGCTGCCGCTCGGGCCGGGGGCACGGGGCACAGATGCCGGGATGCACGGGCACCGGGGGCGGAACGGGCGGGTTCCGGGCCGGCGCGCGGGCCCCCAGGGGCTGATGTGCCGCTGCAGCTGGGCCGCGCGCGAGGCCGGATCGCTGGATGGGGGCAATAAGGAGCCGGGCAGTAATTGCCTGTTTGACGTTTCCGAGATGCGAAGCGCGGCTGAACGGCAAGCCTGGAGTGCCCTTCAGAAGGTCATCCTGTACGTCACCAGCTTTTAGGCAGGATCTGCATTTAACCTCTCTTAACAGACGAGTTTCTAACTTAAGCTCCTCCAACGAGGAGGATACCACGATCCCCTGGATTCTACTGTGTAATATACCTACATCTGGAAAGGCTCTCCTCCTAATATTTAACTCAGTCCTCCCTACTGAAAATTGCATTCACGGTAGTATGTATGCAAAGGGTCGCATACAATCTGTTAGTATCTGAAAGCCCAACTTTTTACACTTTGGTAATCTATTATCATATTTCATCTCTTTTTTCTTTGACTAAGCAAACAAGTGTTTTAACCTTTCCTACTCATTAATGTTTTCCTAAACCTTTCAGTCTTTCTGGCTCTCCCTGTATTCTCTCCTATTTAGCCACGTGTTCCGTAATTTGCCACACTAAAGTGAATGCAAGTACTATGTAGTTGCCAGCGTAACATGTAGTGATCACATCTACTCTGAGTGCCTGCAGTGTGCACTTATGAGATCTCTGGGAGCATTTCAACATTTATTGTAGCGTAGGGATTTTTTTCTAGGCTGGAATCCTTACAGCAGTGTTTTGTATTGGAGGAAAAAATAGCTGAGCTTTTATCCCTAGGTAAAGCCTCTTCCTCGATCACCTGATTTCTAGTAACTAGCTAATAAAATTGAAGTGAATTTGTATCCTCCATGTGCCATGAAGCATTGTTAGGGCTTGGACGAGGCTGTCTCTGTTTAATTAGTCTAGCATGTTAAAAAGGAAATTCTGAATTTTTTTTTTTTTTTTTTTTTTTTTTTTGTCCTGCATTAGTAAAAGTTTCAGCAAGATTTCTCAAAGCGAAGGTTATAGCATCACATAGCTTTGATGTGCTTGTTTCTTTGGAATTCACTTTGCTTGTAAGCAATGTGAGCCTTGGGTCCCATCGGGTTGCTCCTGGTTGTTCCCCCAGTGTCCAGATTGAGGATTCAAAATGCCTCTTAGAGATCCTTCAGTCGATTCCATCGATCATGTCTCTCACAAAGCAAAAGCATCCATGTGCTGTGAGGGGAATTAAATTCCCTCAGTCAGGGTTGGTGGATGTCAAGTTGGCATGTTTGCCTTGAAGGTCTACCTTGTCTTGCACAGGGGTAGTGGTGAGGACGTTAATTGGGTTGTAACTGGACTTTAGGGTGCTCTGACAAGTGACTTCTGCTCTTCTAGGGCAGAACAAGCAGCCTGTGTAAATCTGTAATTGCTGAGAAGGGGAGGCTGACAGCTACAAATGATCTGCCACTTGTTGGTTCCTCCTGCTCTTGGCTGCCCTGCATGCTCGTTCTCTGTGAGAGGGTGGACCTTGTTTGCAAGCTGGGCTTTAGCTCAGGCAGAGCCCCTTGATCCCTGGGAGCTCTTAAGGCTGTGCAGTGGGGAAGGACATTGGCACTGGACTGTGCTGAAGCCAGATGGGATGGGAATACAAGATGCATCTGCCACTTCAACCTCCCAGGCTGGGTTAAACATTTCCTGGGGGCAGTTAAAAATGTGCTTTCTGGTCTGTCCCTTGAGTGTACAATGGAATTTCCCCCAGTTCTGTGGCTGTGAGAGCGCTGCAGCAGGTGCAGCACAAAGCAATGTGCACGATCAGCCACGTGTTGCCTCCGTGTGCACAAAAGGGATCACACGTGAACATCCACACAGCCCTTAACTGTGCTTTCTCTCTGGGTCCCCTGCTGGTATTTTGTGCTGCTTTGGCCACCTCTACCATCCCTGTGGCATTGGGCCTGGGCTGGTTCTGCCCAGGAGTGTGCTGGCAGCATCTCTGATCACTCTGTGTCCGGGATGCTCTTTGGACTGCTGGTGGTTGATGTACAGAGTTAAGGTACTTGCCCTAAAGCGGGTCGGATATTTTTCTGGGAATTTCTGGTCTCTATATTTTTCTGGGAATTTTGTTTAGCATGTCCTTTTACTACATGCCAAGCCTTTCCTTGATGTTTGTAGCATCCCAGATGTTTGGATGATTTATTTTTTCCTGTGGCATATTGCTGTGTAACCCAGCGGGCACAACACTTGATCTTCCTCTGCAGCTTAAAAAAATTTCTTGTCTTTATAGACCTTCAGAGTAGCGACACATCTGCCTGTTATATTCTCTCACCACTTATACCTTGTGCTTTGCTTTGGGTTGCAGTATCTTATTTTAGCAAGCATAGATGCTGCAATGGAGAAATGGCTTGTTACTATCCATGGATTTTATTCTGGCACTGCAGCTGGTTGGTTTGGTTATGGTTTTTTTTACTTAAGGAAAAGGGCTGGAATTTGCCCCTTAAAGGTGCTGCTTCAGAGCAGCAGTGCTGTGCAGGGAAAGAGTGGGGATGAAAGAACAAAGAGAAATGGATGCTTGACAGTTCCCAAAGAGAGTTGTTTCCTGTAATGTCAAGCTCACTTTTTACCTGAATGTGTTCCTCAACCACAACATCCTAGGAAGTAATCCAGAGAGACAGGAAAGATTAAAAAAAAAAAAAAAAAAAAATATATATATATATATATATATGGGGAGGCTGGGGGGGGGGTGTGGGTGTGTGTCCTGAGGCTCCATTTTTCCTGTTAGCTCTCTAAAGCATGAACTCTAAAACTCAGTTTGTTCAAATTCATGGAAATCTGCAAACCACATTGGGTCATAGAATGGAAGGGGACCTAAAAGATCATCTCATTCCAGCCCCCCTGCTGTGGACAGGGACCCCTTTCACAGACCAGGTTGCTCCATGCCCCATCCAGCCTGGCCTTGAACACTGCCAGGGATGGGGCATCCACAGCTTCTCTGGGCAAGCTGTTCTGTTGCCTCACCACCCTCACAGTAAAGAATTATGTGATTAAATAAAGGTATGAGACCTTGTACAGTTTCTAAGCTAGCTAATTATATAAAATATGGTGTTGAAATTAATACAGTGTGAATACAGCAACAAAATCTCTTTGAGTAGTCTCAGAGAAAATCCTCAACTTTACCAATCCTGTACAGATTCTTGGTGTACATAATTAACCACTTAGAATGCTTTCCAAATAATTGAATGAACTACGTAGCATGTTTTTTCCTGAATGTGCAACTTTCCCCTCTGATCTGTGTGGGAACCACATAACAGAATAAAGTACCTTACATGATCTTCCCATTTGAGATGACAGTGAAACACAGAAAAATTTTCTGCTTGTTTCACCACAGAATGCACTTGAAGCACAGAGCTGCTTAGTGGATGACAGACTGAAAGATGTCTACTGAAGAGAAATTATTTGACTGTATGTGTGTCTATGTACATTGCTAATTTTGAGATTAAGCAGCTGAGTTGTGATGATGAACAGTTGCTGGCTACAGTTGTATGTGGCCAGCTTGTGATTTTTGCACAAAAATATGGACAGCATGAAATGTACCTGTTGTTATTACTTTTTTTAAAGGTAGTGTCTAATTAGCAGACTTAATTATTTTGCGTCTATTGAAAGCAACAATAAGGCTTCTAATATATTGCCTTTGAGGTTTTTTCAGTACTCATTACAGTGTTTCCTGGCATTCATCAACACTTCTAAATTACTGGGAAGAGTGTAATTAATCATTCACTTCCTTTTGCTTCCTACTAGACAAACACAGATTATTGCAGGCAAGTTGAAGTAAGTAATTTCAGATTTTCAAAACATGCTGCAGCTAGTGGAATCTTGGGGTAAGCACCACTTTAAACACTCTTATCAACAGATTACAGCACAAAAGGTAACTCAGTGCCTGACTGTAACAGGGTTTGATGACAAAGTGTTTATGAGTTGTCTTTGAGGAAGGATTTCTCTGTCACTAAGTCAATAAAAATTCAGGGAAGAAGTTTATGGAATTCATTTTCAGTCCAGCCCAAATACATCTCAAAGCAACTTGAGAAAATAGAGTTCAAGTGTTAGAAGCCTCAAATTCTGAGCCAAACCTTGTCAGCTGACATTTTTTTCATTGGGATTAATTTAGGTTTTCTGTATTAAATCAGAAGTCATATACATAAAAGTTCTGTTTAGGCCAAAAAGGAAAAGTAAACCAAGTAGACAAGTTCAGACTACAAAGATCAGAGCTTTTATCTTTATTCTGCAAATATGGAACATTTGGAAAGCATTGCGTAAACGGAACTTATGCCAAGTTTTCTGAAATAGTTACCATCTGATTTGTCTGCATGATATTTACTTGGTAAAAATGCATATTGCTCTGTTTCTGGAAGTGAGAGCTTACCCAGGAACTGCAACCTGTAGGGACAGAAAGTATGTTCTTAAGTGGTTTGTCTGCAAAAGTTTAAATCTGCTCCTGTCCCTCCCCACCCAAGCTGCTTCACAAACTCGCATCACCGCTGGAATGAAAGCACTCGTGGCACTCGGAGAACAGCAGCCAAATGTGTTTAATGTGCTGCCCCATGAGGCGGGGAGGGAACAAGCTGGCCAAGAACGAGTACAAGTACGTAGCCCAATTTCTTCTGAAAGAATGAAACAATCCTTTTATGTCCTTGTAGGAAAGTAACAGCTTTCTGTTCTCCCTCTGCAGGCTCTTTTTCTAGAAAACCGTTCTTCAAAAGAGCAGAGTGCAGCGGCATGCTTCAGCCTCCAAGATTCATACTGCTAGATTTAGGAAGTATGACTACTTTTGAATTATTGCTTAGATGAATGATAATAATAAAAGCTCACTAGCTTAAAGGAAAAAGAAAGGATTTTTGAGCATTGTCATGTAACTACTGATAACAATGATTATTTATGTTTATCTTGCCAGTTTTAACCTCATTATCAATTCCCACGTTTCACCCTAGATTCCAGTCTCTAAGAAATCCATGCTAAAATGAGCATTTGTTTCAGCGAAGGCTTTCAACTGAATGTAAACCACAAAGGGTTTCTTTCAAGTTGGATATGAGTGGTGGTTTTTTTTTTCCTCCTCCCTTCTTCTGAAGGGGAGAAGACAAGTTCTGGAAGCCTGGTTCCTGGTCTAAAACATTAATAGCATGAAGCCTCTTCAGTGTTTTTGTGTTTAACGCTGTTTTAGAGCCATTGCTACATAAGGGATTTAGTTGCTGAATACTTACCTAAGACCCGTGTTCCCAGTTAAACATAAGAATTGACCTTACTATGTATGGAGTATATCAACAGTTTTGTTTTGTTTGTTTATTTTGTTTTTTGTCTCATTAGTCTTGTCTTACTAATGCTTATTATACAGTATGTTTAGGTTTTGAAGGGGTAAAATCTGCCATGGTAATGGAAGTAAAAGCAATCAGATAAAGGAGAGTGTCCTTGCCTGCAGGCTGTGGGAAGTGTTTGAGCCTGCTTCAGGCTGTGGTGCCTGGACTCGTCTTGTTGAAGGTGCTTGGCCAAAGACCGTCTCACACCTGTGCTGTGAAGGCTACAAAGGCTCGCCGGGGGAATGACAGGACACGTAGGTGCTTTGTTTAGTCCTGTTACTTGGGCCATAGCCCAAGTACATTATTTTTATTAACCTTCCCCTTTAGAGTTAAATCTTGTTCCTTTATATACCTGGTAGTAAAGGAACTTAAGTGTTTTAAGTACTGCAAGAGTCCTAGAAGTAGATCCAACTGGATCTCCATATGAGGAAATTACAAGGAATGGGTCCTATGGGCTTTTAGAAAGGGAAAGGAAAAAAAGGGGAGGGATGTAATTACCACACTGGCAATGATTCCAGTCCCTGGAGGAATGACTATTGTGTGAGGACTGCCTATCGGATAAAGTGAGTTTGTAATCTGTTTGTAGTGGCAAATTCTATGCTTGGCTCATTATGATACCTCAGTCTGAGTTAATTATAGTTTCGGATTGGGGATGAGGAGAAAGACAGGAATGAAAGCCTCTCTCAGAAAACCTAATCCAAAGGAAAGCAGAGTGCAATTCAGTACCTTTTCTTCTGTCTGACACTTCAGCTGCTGAGAGCACCGCACCCTTATTCACACAGACAGCGCCGTCTGTGGAAGGTCCTGTCGTAAGAACCATGTGAAGCAGCCTATTGTTGGGTGCTGCTCTGAGCTGGGTACACTTCAGGGTTATAAATACTACTGAGATGTTCCAGCATTACTTATTTTCAGATCACTCTCATATTGATGCATTCCCTTGCATGTTTTCTGTTTGTGACCTATTTTTGATGCATTTCACATCTGCTTTAGCAGCTCTTTGACAACCAGAAAACAGGGCTGTTTACTGAGTTCACAGCTGCTGCTAATATCCGTGCAACTAGCCAGAACTGACTGTTTTCTTGCTTAGCTCATCCTGTTGAATGAACCTCTCCGCAGGGTTTGTTACAAGTTTGTTTCAACTGGAATGCTATCAAAAGTTTCCACACATTTATGAAATTCTCATACTTCAGCCTTCCTAGAAACCCAGAAACATATGCACCCTCACTAATTCCAGTAACTTTTTCTGTTTCCCATGGCTTAACTACATCAGCTTTTCACAGATAGTGAAAACAGCCTGTATAGATGGGATGAAATTCCTGCTGTCATTTGTTAACACTAGTGCTACTGACAGCTTTGCACTTGAACGGGGTCTTTAAGGACATGAGTCTTCTCATCTAGTTTAAGGACACTGTTACCTATCACTTCATATTGCAGTGTTTCATTATGGTAACTCAATTACCTTATTTTTCACATATTTTTTTTGTATACAGATGATGTTTGAAGAGGTGTAGGAGTGTAAATTAATCCTGCAGCATTTCCTCGTATCACCTTTAGCGAGTGGCTTGCTCACAGTGCATCATCTCTCAATGAGGCTGCGTCCTGTAAGGCTGAATGCCTGCCTGTGCCGTCATCTGAGTGTTTGTGGGTGGTTTGGTATTCTTGCAGTTCATTGTGCTATGGATTAGTTACCTTCAGGACACTTGTTCCCACCAAAGAAAGAGATTATTGGACCTTTGTGGTTTAGGTGCAAGAAGTCACAGCAGTGTGAGGTCTGGACAGTTTGCTTTTGTTGTTGTTTGGTTTGTGCTTAGGCATTGATTAAACACACAATATTGCCGGCAGTTGGTGTGTGTGCTTCTGGAAGTGAACAGAGGTCCCAGTCTCCATGAAGCAATTAAGGTGGGGACACACTTCTTCTGTTATAGCTGTTTGAGCCTTTCCTGATTTTAAAATACTGTTCAGAGCTGTTATTGATCATCTCCCAAGTGTTCATGTTTTTAATAATTGCGTTTCCTAAGCCACATAGTGGATCTCAACTTTCAAGCCTTTCTGTATCCTTGTGGGGTAAATGTTACCAGGTTAGCTGTGATCTGAATTACAGATGTGGATACAGAGGCACAAAGGGTATAAAAGATCTGCCAAAGTCATTTCAGTGCATCAGAGACAAAATTAGGCAAAAAGATTTCTGACTCCCACCTGTGTCCTACTCTTCCAAGCAATTTTCATGCTTCATTCAATTTTGGAGCTTTTGCTGTCACGGTATCTCACAGGTAGCTTTCATTTCTTAATGGTTTTGAAGATTGATTTTCACCACTCCCACCCCCGGTTCATTTCCAGTTGTTAATGAAGTATATATTGAATTTTCTTTGGTCCATTGTGAAGCGCCTGATGGTGACTCTGAAGTATTTTCAGATCCCTACGTGCTTGTTCTTAGACAACGACAGAAAATGTGGTGATGAGCCTCTACTCTCATTTTACCAGCTACAGTCAACAGGAGATACGAGACCATTTCTTTGGGCTCCTCGTAGATGGACTAAGATATTTAATTGCTGATAGGCTTTTCAGTGGGCGTTGTTCCACTTCAGATGACCAGTGTTGTGGGGTAGCTTAAAAATATTTCTTGTGGTAGTTAACTAAACTTGGAAACTACTTGTTTGTAGTGTTGTGACAATGACAAGGTGAGTGCCTATCATAGGAGCTCATAAACCAGTTTTTGGTACCTAAAAGTTGTTGTCCACTGATGTTAAAGGAAACCTAGATGCACAACAACCTTCTCTGAACGTCTGTTTCTTTACCTGTCTCAGATAGTCACTCTGGGAAGGGAAATCTTGGTTTTCTGAGATATCTGCTTGTTTTGATTTGTTCTAAGGGGAGCCTGGGTGAGTAGCTGATACTAAGTACTTAAACTTGAGATGGCTAAATCTGTCCAACCAAAATCCCACCTTAGTTTAAGGCAAAACATAATAGTGGTGGCATAAATGGATTGAGAGTGGGCATTGTGCAGTTGAAAGTGGGCAGTGAAGTGCCTTCTGTTATTTTACACGAGTCTCAGCATTGCATTGCTGTACTGGGAGGTAGGGACTACCAGAAATTAATCCAGTCAACACAGCTGTTTGTGGAGGTCATGGTAAGAACACAACTCGTTTACTCATAGATTCCTTGCCAAAACATCACCTCTTCTACATCTGTGAGTCTCCTCCCATCTTTCTGCATCAAACCTCATCTTTGTTCCTTTAGGTTTTTTTTGCTCTCTGTGAATTCATTCAGCTGGAGAGATGGCAGGTATTTATCAAGGCAGCTCTCTGCTTCCTACCCAGGTGATTCTGATGAACCCTTAGTACCCTTCCGTATAGACAGGAAAATTTCTTTCTAGGGCTTTGCTGATGTATCATTTTCCAGCTGCAGTAGGGCAGTGTATGGATTGGTAAGCTGACACCTGTAGACTTGACCTGTATAGGCTCATTAGGTCCCTGGGAGGTTCCTGGAGAGGACTGTGGAACAGTGCAGGCAGAACAAATGCTAAAATACAGCAAACATATTCCTCCATGGAGAAATTCACCCAGTTGCAAAGTAGCTGAGGTGAAAAGAGACCACTGGAAATAGTCCACACCCAGTGCTCAGGTACCTTGTCCAGTCACGTTCTGTGTATCTTCAAAGATGGAGACTCCACACTCTCTCTGGGCAACCTGTGCCAGTGTCCAATCATACCAGCAGTAAAAGTTTTATCTATAAAGGGCATTTAAATGGAGTTCCCTGTATTTCAAATTGTGCCCACTGTGATTCAAAAGGAAGAGGCAGTTGTGTAGGTGGGTTTTAACAGAGTCAGGAGAAAGGAAACAAAGCATTAGAACTGCGGTAAAACAGGGAATTCGGTAGCAAAAATGATGAATTTCCATGGCACAGTGCAAATCAGCACACTCTAAAGACTGGAAGAGGGAAATCCTTCCAGCACCAACTGAGATGGATGAGGTAGTTCACACCTTTCAGAATTACAGTTTGAGGCACCCTGAAACACGATGGAGAGTGAGTTATGTCAGCATATGCTCGGAGCATGTTCTCAATTTTATCTGTACATGTGAGCACAAGAAAATTCTCCTATTTTTCAGAGCCGAGCAGGATTTCTCTAGCACAATTCTGTGGCAGTGGGCAAATTCCACAGGAAAGCTTTACAGCCACAGAACATATAAAGTCTGGAACACGGATAAACTGGTTAGGATAAAATAGAAACCAGCAAAACCCTCTGCCAAAATCTGAAGTGAAATGAATAGAGGTTCAAAAAAAGTTCATTCAGTATGCCTGGCTCCTTGTTTCCATAATTTAGGAATAATTACATTTTTGTCACTAACATTGTTTTTAAATGTCAATAGAAACCAGGCAAGTATATTTGTAAACCCAGCCCTGTCACATTGAATATATTATGTTTTCCAGTACCAGCCTCTTTTAAGTAAGGCTGAGGAAACATTAAAAGCTCTGTAACTCTCAAGTGTTAGGAAGCTATTGAAAGAGCTTGTTAGGCCTTATGACAAGCAGGTTGAAATATAGGCCTGGAGCTTTGTGAAGGAGCTGGAAAGCTGTGGTTGAAGAGAGGACAGTGTCCAAGAGTTTGTAGACCAGATGATTTGTGCAAAGAGGATATTGGAAGATTCAAGGCAAAATACACCAATGGGACTACCCACAGGGACAGTGTTAAACTGAGACCAAAGTGCTTCCCTAGCTTGGTTTCTAAACATCAGTTAGTCTGTCTAACCAAAGAAGGCATTTTCAGTTAAAGTTTCTTCCTGTCCACACTCAGGCCAAGGGGCCATTTTCTGTTACCTAATTGACTACATTTGTTCTGACCCAACTTTCCTTAGCCTTTTACCTAGTGAGACTGCGGGTCTTTCTGCTAATCCAGAACAGCACATGATTCTCTTCTGACAGTCCTAGATGGATTTAGTTGACGCTGTCCTTCCCTCCTGGTTCCATTCTTATCCCTCTGCTTTGTATTGTGCTTAAATAGGCCACCTTCTTTACACCTATCATTCATTTTCTGGTTCTGTCATCTTCTACTAGACCAGCTTGGGTACCTAGGAAATGTAAGTTAGCCTCTGGCAAGATAGATCCTACTAACAAAACAGATATATTTTCCATGTTCTTGGATCCGCTGCCATGGCACAAGCAACAAGAAAAAATAAATGAATAAAGGTTGTTCCTAGCATTTATACTTTTGAATGCAAATTTGAAGATGTGAGCTGAGCACAGTGATAACTTATGTGACTTGCAGGCCTCTTTGAGCTGTAACTTGGAGGTGTGTACCTAGTCTTGTTCATATCACCATGGGATTGAGAGCTCCCCAGGAATATTCTTTTTAAAAAACCCTTGATCTTCAATGAAGATGCATAGTAAAGAAAATGTAACTCTACAGAGACAGCTTGTAAGGATCACTGCATCCATTTCATGGGGTTTAATTGTATGTAATTCATAGTCCTGTCAAAATGTAACTGAGCTAAAGTTATCTGCCACTTTAAAACTAGGTTCTAGAGGCCCTGAGCATAGGTATCATCATTAGGCTATGTCAGCTCAAGAATGAGTTCCTCGAAAAGTGGATCAGGAAGCTGTTACAGCTAAGCAGTTGTTATGGCTGTTGACGGCTAGCTAGAGAATATTACATTACAGTAACTCAATTTTTTCCCAAAGGATAGGAATTTTTTACGCTTATTTCCTTTTTTACAGATATGACAGATCTGGGATATGTAAAACAGAAGAGAATAGGGAAGCAGGAACATTTAAAAAAAACCCCAGTGGTTTGAAATCCTAGCTTTCTAATACCTTTTTGAGTTATATATATGTTCTCTCTCTTTTACATAACATAGCTGGTTGGGAAAAAAAATCTTTCCAGTTAAGGTTGTAATCTGCCAGTATTTGTTGCTGAACTTTCCAGATCATCCCTTGTCAACCTAAGATTATTTTCCCTAATCCCTGCTGCACCTTAAACACATCACCAGGCATTCACCAAAGAAAGGTTAGTCCCAGCTGCCTCTGCAAACACAACATCTCTGAGTCACTACAGACATTCTTCATGTAATCCCATGGTCCCTGAGCAGTTCCAAACAGGCCAACTCATTCCAGCCTTACCAGCATATTCCTCACTGAGTCAGGAAGGACACAGAGCCTTTGCGTAACCCCGCTGTCATGCAGAAATGTCACTGTCTGTGAACAATACCAGATTACACCAGACAAAACCCAGTCTGAAGAGTGAAGTGAATTTCGTCATTAAAAACCAGAACAAAACTAAATGATAACGTGCTCTACTCAGAGTACCTGACAGATCCTGGGTATATAAACCTACATTCCTCCAAAGTCACATACTTGGGGGTGTATGGAACCATCCTGAGCAGCAGTGCATGACCACACCACAAAACAAGGGCAAATTTCTTCACTCCGTGTTTATTTATATCACATCTCTTTGGACATTCTCCTCTTACTGAGTGCAGTAGCTGGAACCTGTTCTTCCAGCTTCATTATATGAAGGTAAAAGTCTCAGCTTTAGAAACCAGCATCGCTGGGCTTGAAAAACATTATCTTCTCCCATTTCATGGCTCAGGAATTCATACTCTGCTACTCACCAGCTCACTGACTTTCCTGTAGCTGAAGTTTTGTTACGGTAAGTTGAAGAATTCTGTGAAAATCTAAAATTATCTTTTCTTTTTCACATTATGTATTTTCTAGGGTTTCTTTATTTTACTGGAGGGATAATGAAGTAATCCCTGAAGGGCATCTTATTTGCTGATTGTGTTGTAATCATCATATGCCTAATACAAAGTGTGGATTCCTCATCTTAATAATATTCTCCTGGAGGGGAGGCTGGAGTCAGGGAAAACTCCCGTGTAGCTAACCTTGGCAGTATTCAGTGTGTCTAGCAGATGCCAAGTGCAATGTTCTGGAATAAATCATTGCTAGCTAAATCTTAGGTAATATAGCAAGTTAAATATATGAATGTGTTATTTTAGCAAATGCATGCTGTCGGCTCTAATCCTGGGTTTCCAGCCTCTAAAAATGCAGGTGGTGCATATTAGTGATGAAGTGAACAGTTTGAGGAGGAAGGAATTTAAAAGTATCCTGAATTCAAATAACTTGATGTAGAAAGTTGAAACGCTTATATCCATGGGAAAATTTTCCTTTTTCCTTTTTTTTTTTAAACCACTCAAGTGTAGATACACTTCTTCCTCTTTTACTACCACTTGTTTGCGGGGAGCAGGAGGTTTTGGAAATTTGAGAAAATAACTTGTAGTTCTGTAGAACTTTCCCTAGCTCTGTTTGGGCTGTAATTTGCAGCCTGAAAGACATAGATATAAAGAAAACACTACCAGGAAATAATGTGGCTTAGATTAATCAATGTTGCTGCACATGTTTAAGTCAATTACTCAGGGGAAACACAAAAATTCTTAACTGTTTATGGTACCTAAAACCAGTATAAATAAAGCACTGCTCTCCAAAACTTAGAGAATTTTTTATCTTAGGAGGATTAAGTGACTTCACTTATTTTCTTTAAAGAAAACAAAACTAGTATTCTGTCTCTTTTCTAATCTTTTTCAGGATAATTTTTTTTCTTTATAAAAAGAAAGAAAATGAATGAACACAGTTGATACTAAAGATTAAAGTATCTTTCTACATTTGCTGAGCAGTAATTAGTTTATTTTTCACACTGATAAATTTTGAGGTAAAATTATTAATCTGTCCACTTTCTATTATTAGGTATATTCAACAGTAAAAAATGTAGTGGAGAGGACCTAAGAAAGGCTGGTGGGGGCGGATGGGAGAAAAAATTAAGTGAACTTTAAGGTCAGTGTCATAAAGATACCAACCTAACCTGATTATTGTCTGCCCTCTGGAGAGGGGAGAATCAACTGCATTAAAGTTGAGAAAAATGAGAAGCTGAAGAGGAAATTGTATTACTCACTGAGGTAGATTATGTTGTACAGTTAACAAATGATGGCTAGTTAGATTCCTTAAAAAAAAAAGCACTGAAGTCATGTAACTGAACAAAGAAAAGGTAACTATAAAAATCTTGCACCTTAGCTGTGAAAGTGAGGTGAATATCACTTCGTATACACCTGGCTTCTCTTTTGTAGGAAGCCAAAGGCTTTCCACTAAGACGAATACATTGTTTACAGGTTTGGAAAGGTCCATTCTGTATCCCAACAGTCATCTTTTTATGATGGCATGGCAAAATCTAGATAGTGCCCTACTGTTTTCACTGACTCCGCAGCTTCACTTTCCTGAGCCACCAAGGTTATTTCTAGGTAGAGGTGCATTTCAGCAAAGAGAAATTGTGAGGGAACTGAAGAGCAGATCTCTCTCGTACATACCCTGCATCATCCACATGAGCTGCAGGGCTGTGTCAGTCAGGGGAGAAGAGCACTAGGGATGGTGTGACTCTGTCTTACAGGCTGGTGGCTCAGCCTGTGCCTTCCCTGCTGTCAGGCATTATGTAGACTTTTGGATAGGGGTGATGGGGTGCTGAGCACTGAGTGTTGGAAAATGGAAGAATCAAGGGAGCGCACCTTCACCTGACCTTTGTCATGATGGCTAAGGACAAAGGGATCTCACTCTTTGATTTTTCTGTGGTAATGGGCTTTTTAATCTTGAGTGGCCTACCTGTATGTGAAGCCTCTATCCTTGTACTTTATTCAGAAAGCACAAGATGTTTTTTGATTGATTCAAACTGAAGTGCTCACATTGAAAACATTTCCAGAGTTACACAGTGTAGAAGAAATACAAAATTAAAGTCCTTCAGTGTAGAAGTATACATGAAATGATGGGTATTTCTGTGGCTTTGAAAACCAGGTTGTCCTTCAACTCCTACTTCAAATTCATTTTGGGAAACTTTTTCAGTAAATGAACACTGTTAAAACTCGGTCTCTTTGCTGGGTAGAAGGGCCAGCAACATTTTTATGAGCTGTCTCACAGATGAAATGTGCTTATTAACAGCACTTAAGTTGCTTGCCTGTTGCAAAGTAAAATTAGGTGCCTTTAATCAAACAATTTTTCATGCACTAAATGCCCTATTTTGACTTTTATCTATGCCTGGACTTCAAATGCCGAATTGTACAAGGTGCTAATTTTGGCACATTTATTTGAGAAATAGCATGTACATTTCTGATATGTACATTAAGTTTCATGTCTAATATTTAGTGTATATGTTTTCCTTAGTTATTAGAGGGGCAGGCCAAGAGATATCCTGGACTCAGTAACATGGGTGCTAATGCTTTGATTGGGTGCACTGACAGAGTAATAATACTGTTGTATTTCTTGAAAGTGTTTTTGGTGCAGAGTACTTGAAAATAAATTGAATAGAAATATTACTGTACAAGACACCGTAATGTTTTAGCTAAGCCTGATATAAAGAGAAATGAGTTGTTTGCTGCACTGCTTTGAAATGCAAGAACTTAAAATAGAGGCATTGGTTTATTCTGCCTTTTGTTACACTCAGAGCTTTGGAAATGTGCAGAGCAGGGAACACAGACTTATTTTTTTCCCCTCTTTTAACAACCGAGGGTTTAGAGTGGCTGCTGGCGCAGGAGGAAATGCCATTAGATAGATACAAGAAAAGCCAATATTCCGTGTTATTCGTGCAGACAACTAACATTTGAAACTTGCACGAACTGCTTCCACTTAAAAGCTGTCAGTCACATTGGTTATAAAAAGCCCAGAGCACTCAGGGACTGTCAATCAGTTCTTAGGAGAGAGAGCTGACATCTTAACATTTACTTTGCCAGTATTTACCAGATGCAGAAAACCAAAGGGTAAAAATTCAAATGAAAACACACATTCTCGCTGATCATATAATACAAGGGAAACATTTAGATCAGTTACTGTAGCTGCTCACCTAGGAGCCTCCAATCCCGAGAAGGTTTTTCTCTCTTGCTCTATGAATAGATCTGTTGCAGGCTGGCTCCGCCGTGTTGCAGGGAAAAGGCTTTTGCAGACACTGTCTGCGGAGGGTTGTCACAAAGTCGTCAGGTGAGGAAACAGTTTAACTCTGGCCCATTAAGTCTAGAGGAGTAGCATGATATGTGCAGAGGACTTGGAAAGGGCACATAAAGGGCATCTACCTTGCTTTTTTTCTTATGGTAATAGGTATGTGGGTGTTGTAATTATCAGGCTGATGACATGTTCTCGTGCAAGAAGGGGATTGGCAAGGAAAGGAAGAGGAGGAACCAGTTAATTCAAATACGTCTTCTGATCTTTTTCTGTATGTTTCTAGATCTAGTTATCCCTGGATTACCCTGATGCTTTAGATACTGATCCTGGTGCTTCAGTTGGCCTGCAGCTGTGCGTAGCACTGTGAGTTCAGCAGCTGTGACCTCTGGTCAGAGCCACTGTTGTTGTCACAGAGCAGGAGGTATAGGTGCAGCTGGGAGCAAGGTGCAGAGCTGGTGTTCACATATTGCAAGCTTATACACGTGCTGCTCTACTGAAGGTAAAAGGAGTGTTGTCCCTGAGGGTGCCTCCAGCAGTTCACTGGACCTGAGTGCCCAGTATTGCATTCCCACAGCTGCATGCATCTGAAGGCATCCATGGGACTCTTGGTCCATCTTTGACCAGACTGCCAGTCTAAGTCGGCATGGCCAAACACGGCAACTATGGAAATGTTCAGAACTCTGCTTTAAATAAAGTCATTCATGTGGGTGCCTTTTTACCAGAGTCTTCTGGAAGCAAGCACCTTCCAGTGTTTGTCTCTTGGAGTGGTGCGGCCAACATCTGCAGTGAGTTGTTCACCAATGATCCCAGAGGTTTTGTTCATGTGTGCATCCAAACGTTAAGTCTCACAATCCTAATGCAGCCTTTGGTTCTGTCGAGTCTTCCACATCTTCTATGTGGAATTCCTCCTGTCATTTGGAGAAGAATTTTGTCCCAGATCAAACCTCTAGATAAGGTTTTTGGAAAACTACTGTAACTGTAGTACTTATGTATAAACTCCTAGAACCAAAGTCATGTTCTCATTCAGTTTCCATTGTAGTCAATGGAAGTTAAATCAACTTATTATGGAATCAGTAAGTTTATGGAATCAAGTGATTTGGTTTACCTTGGAGTAGACACATCTCAGCTGTCAGCAGAATAGTCCTATAAACTTCTTTGACTATATTGAGTAGATCTCCTTTGATGGTAGTAGGAATTCATATGCTTATTGCATATTAAGTGCCTTAATCTTGAACCAAATCCCACCCTTGCAGCCAGCTGCTTAAGTGATTCTGCCAATTTGGAGGACTTCCCTACTGGGATTATAGCCTTGTCTTGAAACTTGTGTTCCCACAAACATGGAGCTGCCATATTTTCTTTCATAGCAGGGCTGTCTGACATGGTATATACACACTTTAACCTTTCAGTTGTCTTTAACTTGCATGCAGACAGCCCTACAGCTGTGGCAGCCCAAAGCCCACTGTGGCTAAGCAGACCAAGTATTTACCAGTTACTCCAGATCTTTCTCTGTGTATTTGTGTGTCAGGTTTATATATTAACCAGTGGTATGAAGAATACCAATTCAGGTTATGGAATATGGGTAAACTAATTACGTGACAATTAACAAGGTCTTGCTGCTGTAAGTGTGTATAGGTGCAAGGAAACTGTGTTATCTGTCACAGATTACTGTAGGGTTCAGGTAGTACAGTAGGATCAAACAATGTGTTTGGGGACTTGATTGGAGATAAAAGCTTCCTCTTTTCCCCTTGGAAAGGGGGAAAAACTGGAGCAGTATACACCACTGCTTGTGACCTTTAGTTACCAAGGGAAAAAAGCATTTTCCCATTGTTCCTTACATGTCTATCTGTTTATACATGGGCCAGGCCTGTATTTTCTAGTGCTTTATTTTTGTGTTAGGAAATTGTTTCTTCCCCTTGGGAGACTCTTCATCCTCCTTTTGAGGGTAAATAAAGAATGCTATTCACCATAACAATAAGTCTAGAAAAGTAACAGAAAACAAAATGTCCCTGTGTACATTTTGAATAGCTGAAAGTTGATTACATCAATGCTCTGTTAATCATCTTCAGATTTTAATGCCAGAAACCAGAAGGCTGTGATTTGTATGAACCAGAGGTTGGGACTAAGAGAAAGATCAATAGGTTAATCTAAGAAAATGTAGGCTGAATGTGTCTTGAGTAATTTCCTAATAGAAGTAACCACTGGTATGCAGAACAGACTGCTGTGGTCCACAGAGGATGTAAAATAAAATGTGTATTTTTTTTTTATTTCTCAAAATACTACAGAAGTTATATGTGAAAAATACAGAGCAGAAGAAAGAACTTGTGTTATATCCTCATCTCCTCTATGTCTTGTGGTCCATGTCCTAGGGGTCCTTTATTGTACAACATTTAAGATACAGAGCACACGGGGTCAGGAAAACAGTTAATGAACTCCTGTATGTACTGGTTATCCCTTTGCTCCCCTCCTCTGATAATGCAGAAGGTCAGAAAACTCTTGATGATGTAACCTGGAGCTCTACCAGACAAAGAGGAGATTGTAACAGAGAGAGTCTAAGACTTGCCTTCCTGGGCAAGATATGGCATTCCCAGAAGTGCCAATTTCTTGTCTGCAGATCATGAGCTGGAGACCTGTTCCCGTGCTGTGCAAGTTACTGCTACTGGCTGAATGCCAGCCTGTAGTATGGGGGATCCCCTTGTGAAATTTCTTCCAAGAACTAAATATAAACTCCATTCATTCACTCTTACCTGAGAACATTGGAGTTAACTAGTTATGTGCATTAACTTTTAAAAATCCAGTCTGAGGTAGTTCAAAGAGCTCTTAACAGTGAAATAAAAATAAAGTCCTCTTCACCTCAAATGTAGTGGTTTTAGGGTAAACTTCAGGTATTGAATCATCCATTCCTTTGCAAAAGTGAATGATTCTAAATTGTTGGAGCAGTTTCCCTCTTTTCATCTAGTGATCACAGCAGCATACAAGAGGAATTCCGTTAATATTATGCAGGTGAAGGAAAATAGGAACTGACCTAAAATAATGTAATGTTGGGTAAATCATTGGCTAACAAGGCAGCATGTACTTAAGACTGCTTCTTTCTCTGAACAACATCCAGAATTTTAGACATAACCTTAAAGATAAGGAAATGGCTTCTGGAATGGTTGTTTTACTGGATGCTTGTTGAGAATGAACAGAGTTTTACACCTTTTGGAAATCCCTTTTACTTAAAGCAGCTGTGACTGTCAGTCATTGGCAATGCTTATAATGTTTTGGGAAAACTGATTATAATTCTTACATATGCAGATATTAAAAGGAGGCAGAGTTTTCCCTGCTGTCAAAAGCTAATTTTGTTTTAAAGTGACAAATAAAATGAAATTCTAATACATGTGGGAATTTGAGAAAACCAAACATATTATTAAAAAATCGTCGGAAAAAGACACAAGGCAAATGTGAGTATTCCATCTGCAAATTTCAAATTACTTCTTAGACTGTTGCAGTAAAACAAAGTTAGTACTGCTAGTGTAAAGGCATGACATGAGCTTGGCTTTAAAAAAAATTGTGGTAATTTCTTGTTTGTTTTATGTTGCCTTTTGATTTCTCCACTTTTTTTAAATCTCTGGACTTCACACTTTCAAGTTTTCTCCACAACAGCAAGGCCTATGTATTTTATAAGAATTGTATATGTACGTATATATTTGGAAAAATATATGATTATTGGAAAACTAAATGACTTGAGGAAAAGGGCCTTCAAGAGCAACATCAAATACTCTGAGATTCATAATAAAGTCTTAGGAGCTGGCAGCATAAAATGAGGGAATATTTGCAAAGGCTCTTTAGCAGTGAATAGAGGGAAGGCCTCTGGGACAGTTAGGTTGGGCTTCTGTTCTGGATGACCTTGTTCTCCATTGGGGTCACTTCTCCACTGCCTGTAGAAAGAAACATGGTCTCACCAGGCTGGAGATGGGTTTTGTGAACGGCTCTTAAAGGGAACATGAAAGGAGACTTTTAATGTAACAAGCTGCACTTCTAATCCCACGCGTCTGTAGTGATCTCAGGATACATGAGGGCTGTAATTCTGTCCTGAATGAGATGTGCTGGTCCAGCCTACCAGAGAGCTAACACCTACCGTGTGCATAGATCTGTACTGAATAGTTGCTGCTGGATACCTGCCGGAGTTTGGGAAAGGGTGATAAACATGTTTGTGACAGCCCGTTTGATACACTGTGACACTAATAGCTGGAAAGAGTGCTCCGTAGGTAGGGAACCGCTGTGCGGAATTAGTCAGTCACCAATCTGCTCACAGCGCCGTACCAGGAGTAGGCTGCGAATTTGAGCCAGACAGTTGGTGCTTTCCTGTAGGCATCCAGACAAGCCTGTTCCGAGATGACATTTGCTATGCTACAGATATGTCATGGATCATTTTTCACAGCCCTGTTGAAGTGGCTTATTTATTATCATCTGTTCTGGTGTTATATCCTGGACAAGGGAGAACTGTTTACCACAGTGCCAGGAATTCCTTGTTACTGTGCAATCTGATTCCAGGAGAAGGCTTAGGATAAGGCTCATTGCTTTCCTCAAGGCTGCCACTGCTACTGCAAGGCACTCCAGACTGAGCCACTGAGTCAAATCCCAGGAGTTACAGCTGAAGTTAGTGGTTTGATATTTAAGTGAATGACCTCTAAGTGAAGAAGTACTGTATTACAGCTGGTGGTGGGGTCAGTAGCTCTGACCCAGGAAGAGGTGACTGGTCCGGAGAGATGGTCCCGAAAGGGATCGCCTTCCCGAGGCCCAGTGTCTTCCTCTCAGCTGCTGGCAGAGGGGCCCTTGCAGAGGCTGTCAGCTCTTAAGTGATTCTCAGCTCGTGATTTCAGCTCAGCTCTGCAGGGCACCTCCAGGCCAAACCAGACCAGAGAGAGACGAGAAGGCCCGTGTGGCTGGTTCCGCACAGAGGTAGCTTTATTGTGGGTCCCCTCCGGCGAAGGGGAAAGCCAGGGCCGAGCTCTCACCCCCCACAGAGCCAGGGGGCTTCCTTTTATAGGGATACAGGGGATCAGTGGGGGACCAATGGGTTACAGAGGGTCTGGGACAGACCAGGGGGTTACAGAAAGATCTGCATAGTGTCTCTCAAAGGATTGTGGGTCCACTTTTCCTCGCCATGACCCAAGAAGTGGTTGCCTTTCTAGGGAGTCCTGCTGGGTGATTGCGAAATCTCTTGTCTCAGCAGAGATCCCTCCAGGGCAAGGGCTGGGCATATCCCACAGTACTGGATTCGTCATCATTCCACTTGCCTCAGCTTTAGAAATCAAATACCAAAATTGTTGCCAGCAGAAAAATTTGACCTTGGGGGTAGGCAGCTCTGTCCACTCAAGATTTGCTGAAGTCAAATTATCAAGAGCAGTGATTCTCAGCTATGGTTTACAGATTGCTAGCGGCTCGCAAAGCCACGCTGCCTTAAAAGGTTGGTGTTACAAGGCAGTATGATAGCCCAGAGTGCATTCAGAAAGTTGACAGTGATCCATGAACAGGATGCCAAGGAATTGCTGCCATTACTGTGCTAGAGCATGGAGAGTTTTCAGTGTTACTTTTCACAGGGAGAGGAGCTAATGACTTTCAGAAATGGTAACAGGACATGGTGGTTGTGTTTTCTGGACTTAGTGTGTTATTCTTACAATTTCCTTTCCTTGCCCTGTCTCAGAATAACACTTGCTACTATTAAATACTGTAAAAACACATTTCTGGGCAAGTCACTCACTTTTCTCAGGGTCTGCTTGTCCAGTTTGATTTGTGTTGCTCTCATAGAATATTATTTCCCAAAATTTCTACCATTATGGTTAATTAATTCATTGGCTAATACCTGTCATCCAAGATGACTCTGTTGTTATTAGGTTTATAGATTGATCTTCATGGAAAGGAGATGAGTGCAAATGGCAGTTACTGTGGGTAAAAGTGCACTGCTGTATGTGCTGCAGGAAATCCCACTGAATCTACTGGAGAACACTTATATTCAGTGCACAGGTTTTAAAGCGACCCAGCATAAGAATGCCTTTTCTTCCAGTTGTTGTTATTGTTGTCTGTATGAGGGTAGGACTGAGAGACTCCAAACAATAACGTGGCCCCATTGCACCAGGTGTTGGTGACCATTGGAAGAGGGTTATGATGGAAACAGCAGATAAAAGCAGTCATCTTTAGTCTTCAGCTGGAAGGTAGGATAGATGGTTTGCCTGAGACGGCATGGAGGTGAACCCACCCCTGTTTTCCTTAAGTACAGAGATTCAGCCATTTCCTTCTTCCTGTTAACAGCCCAGCCTAGGACTGGAACAACACAAGATGGGACCTGCTGGGGAGGAAGCTTCCCATGACTTGCCTGCTGGCTTCCAACTGGTGAAATGAAAGGCTAGCAACCCACATGATTAAGGACAGAAGGTGAGCAGACTGCCTGGGGGAGTTTTGTGTTCTTAGGAGCCCTTAGGTCAGACCAGGAGAGGGTGCCCGTTTGCCCCAGCAGCTGAGCACCTGCTGGGGTGTGACAGCACAAGTTCCCCCAGTTCACAGTTAGGAGAAGCTGCATGCCTGGGACTGGCTTCCCTGCTTTCACAGGAGACATTAGTGGTGCCCTGACCAGCAAGGTGGCTTTCAGGGCAAGTGGAGGTGCAGTCTGTTGTGTCAGGAGAGGGCTCATAAAGCTTTTTTAAACATCGTCACATCTTGGTTATCTGTTGGCAATAACAGGTTTTCCTGTCAGAACAGTCAATGCAGAGGTAGAAACAAGAATTCAGCTAACTAGCTAGAATAAATGATCTGGGGCCTGTGGCAATGCAGTGGTATAAAGTGTTAAAAAATGGGCTGAAGACAACTTCTGAAGAAGTGTTGTCATTTACTGAGAAATTTACTTTGCCAGCTAGTGTAAGTCCAAATATTAAACTTGTTAAGATTTTTTTTTTTTTTAAAGCAACTGTAGCATGAAGGAAAAAAATATAGATGTTGAGACTTTGTTCTTTTTTTAAAATGGAGCCTTGTTACTGAGCCAGAACATGAAAAGTGTCTAGAAAGAGAACGCAAACAAATTAATCCGTTCTAATCCAATAGAATACAAAAGTAGGCATAAAACAATGGCTGAACAAAATGAACTCAGTTTTATAATTCCTTTACTATGATGTAGCAGTAGTCAATAACAAAGGAAATTCATTTTGCTTTGTTCACTTTGTGATGTTTGTTAGATTGGCAATGTCCTGTGAAAATGCTGTACCTCAGACAGCAGAATACAGCTTTTTCTAGGATGTATATCTAAATATTCTTATTTCTTGTGTGCTTCTAAAAAGGGAAAATTAAGACATGCTATACTGTACTCCTAGTTCTAACCTGCTATTTCAGATGTTTTAATTTGCCAGACACAAGTGAGGACTCATTAAAAGATTTAATATGTGCTGCCCCCATTGTTTGTGATAAACATGCACTCTTGCCTGCTAGTCAGAGAATTGCAGTGCTTAGGTGGTGTGTATATGTCAGTCTGGTTTGGTGCTTCAGGTTATTTTTCACTGTTGGCTGAGGTTAACTGGTGAATCAGAGCGATTCTGTGCTTACAGCTATATAACCAGAAGCATAAGTTGACCTGTAAATGGTTGTTAATAGAGCAGGAACATGTTTATATATTTTTGTTAGACCTGCCTCCTAATGAAAAAGTCATTATGCATTAGGACAGATTGTATTAATTGTTTATCTCTCCTTCCACATGGTGAAACCAATCTTTTATGAACTCACAGAATGTTTCAACCAAATTTGACAGTGGCCTAGGCTTTATTTAAGTGTCTTAAGTTCTCAAAAGTAGGTGGTCAGGTAGAAGGGAGAAGGCAGCAAGAAGGTTTCCAGGCTGCAGGACTCAGAACTCGGAGCCTATCAGACCTCTGAGTGCCCATGGTGGAAGGACGCCCTGAGATGCAGGTTCTCGTGGAATCTGCTGCTCACAGAGCTACTTGTCTGTAAGGAAGACAAAAAGTGCTTACCAGTCCTGATAAATTCTGCTTCTGCTCATGATTCTAAATACTTTTACATTTTAAAAATATCTGCTGCTTTCGGTTAGAGGGAGAGAGAAGGAACACTTAGGACTTTGCACACACCAGTGCCATAGTTTTGTAAATGTCTGCGCTAACCATAGCAGTGTGCTATCCACAATGGGAAGTCCCCATTCCTGGCCTTCCCTCTGCTGCTTTCCACCACCCCTGTCCTGGCTGCACCAAACTGTTTTCATGTGAACTCTGGCTCTCAACACCTTTCTAACCTCTTCTTTTTAGCTGGGCTCATTTTTCTGCAGATTAGTGAGTTGAACCAGCACACAGAGATAGGAATCAGTGTCCTTACTGCACTCTTCCAATTTCACAGAGTCTGTTCCCAGTCCCCAGCATGGTGAGACATGTGAATGTCTTAATTCAGACCCCTCTGCTGGCCTAAGAATGGGAAGCAGAAACAACCTAGTTGGGATATTGTAAGGCCTGTTTTTGCAGCTATGTCTCACAGTTAGTTTGAACAGAATCCAACTGAACAGGAACTCTGAGGGTGTTTTCTTCTCTACCTCCTCATTCTTTAACAATGATTGCTATAACCTGCTGCACTGGTGGAAATTACTCAGGTCCTCCAATGGCCCCAGAAAGGGGACAGGGATTAACTGAAGCACTAACAGCTGAAATGGCTACTCCACCGAGCAGAAACAAAAAGAGACATAGAAAGTGACCTTGGTTTCTGTGTGCTCTGCGTCTCGCAGCTTAAAAAGCATCTCAGTGCTGGTTGTAGGATGCTTAAGTAAGTAACAGTGCTATCTGCTGTGACCTCACAGGGGTTCTCAAACAAAAGCTGGATGTACACATTTTGCTATTTGTGTGATGTCTGCATGCATGATAGTTGTCTTGGCAAAGCAGAGAATGCTTTCTTTAAATCTGTTACTTTTGAATTAATTTTTCAACTAATTGCCTTTGTGCAGCAAATTGCAGTACCTTTCTCTTGTATTCAGGGAGCAATATACTGCTTGTGGCTAATTTTAACATCTCTGTTCCTGCGCACAGAAAGCTGAAAGATTCTGCTTTCTTGGCAGAAAACAGCAGCAAGTTCAAATCCTGTTAAATTGAGTCAGTAGAGTGATTTCTATTGCAATGGGAGAAGCATTCGGAGGTAGCAATTGTACCAAGCTCACACCTAAGGCAAAGAAAAAAGACTGGCTACTAAAAGATCCTGACTGAGACATTTTCAAAAGTGCCTTAATCTCCTGGGTGTCCAGCAAACACTGGGCATCTGCAAGTGAGGTCTTGACATGTAGAGCTCATTATTGCTTTGGGGTGGGATGAAATTGAGTCTAGAGCTGCCGTTCAGCCCTTCAGCTCTATATGTAGGGATGCTGAACCCATGGTCTGGGTGCCATATCTGCTGTCTGTACACAGCCTCCTGTTGTGTTTTTTGAGTGTCTCATAGGTCTGTCAGTGTCACCTTATGAGGAATTCTCTTGGTCCTGGTGACCCAACTACAGCAAGTAGCTTGTTTTGCAGCACCAGCCTTACCACCCAGTTTCCCACCCACCCTACCATCTTTCCAAGAGTGTGCCCACCACATAGCTCACTGACAAAAAGCTACAGTATCAACTGCAAGGACATTTTAAGTAAACACTTGGCTTCACTAATGTGGAGTTTTGAACGATGTACACTGACAGTGCCAAGACTAGCCACCACAGCTGAAACTCGTGTACTTTGTCTTTTATCACTTTCTGACAGTGGCTCTAAGTAAGGTTGTTCTCACAGTCCCGCCTCAAAGCTTGTGTTTACTTCATAGGGCATGGAAGCATGTCACAAATTGATTTTGATGGAAATAAGGGGACAAAAAAGTACACGTTCTCATGTTGTATCTCTTTGCTCTGGCGCTATGCTAATTCACTCACTTTGCCGTGCTTCTGTTTTGTAATGTATTCCCTGTTCTCTTACTCTGTTTTCCTGGCTGGCCCACCTTTGTTAAACATCCATATTCAATCAACAAGTAAACCATCAAATGAGGAATCCTGCAGTTCAAATATGAAACTCTGATTCATATGGGAAGTGGGTTTTTTGAATTTGCTTTAATGAAAGCAGTCTCAGCAGCTCACAGACACAAAAAAAACCCCCACACATGGAAAATATGCGTAAGCTGTTATTGCTTCAGCTTTGAGGAAAATGTTTATGTTGTGCCGTGGTTAATACAAATTAAATTGTTGTTGTTAAATCCCCAAATGATTTTGTTTTGTTTTGTTTGGGATAGGCCCATGCCTTTCTTTATTTGTAGGAACAAGCAGAAGACAGAAAATGATCTTACTGAAATGATTTATTGTTTTGGTTTACAGCCATGAAAGGGAATGGCATTTTCAAGGCTGTATGTGTGCCCAGCTGTTGGCAGCTCACATTTCTATGGTCAGAGGATAAGATTATTCACAGAAAAAAATATTGATTTATCTTCTATCACACTTTAAATGCTCATTAGAAGTTAGCTCCCAGCACTACCAGTCAGGCTTTGTTGTTTTGCGAGTGTGAAAGCTGAGGTGCACGTGCAACTTCTCTTTTCTAAAACCTGATCATCGTAAGCATACTTGAACACATTTCTGCCCTGTTTTCCATAAAGTTTCTAACATTTACATTGAATTTCTGAGTGAACAGAATAAGAATCATACACAATTTAGTTTAAGTACAGTCTACCTGTATTGCTTCCAAAACTATTACTATTCCTTAAAAGAATAGCAGTTTCCAGATTTAAAACACTGACAGAGGTTGAAACATTAACATACCATTTTCCCCCTTTTGCTTTGTGAATTCCAAATTCAATTATGCTTTCTGGAGACTGAGTACAGTCACATTTTAAATTCAAAGGCACAAGTACAATTTATATGGGCTGACTGATTGCTGATCAGAAGAGAAGGATACCATTTCTAAGTGTAATTTTCATTTTATTCTTCGCAGTTACTAGCTTCTACTGTGGCTTTGGAAAGAAAATGTTAGCAGCAGTATCAATATAAAAAACGGAGGAAATAGCATTATTGGGAACAGAGTAATCTGGTCTCCTTCCTACCTCTACTGTCCATCTGCCATGGGCTAGAAGAAATTATTGGTGATAAGGAAAATTATACCAAGAGAAATTTAAGTGCCTCTCATTTATGGGGCATGTAGAAGTCAAGCTGAGTGTCCAGGTCACTTCTAGATAAATAAAGAATGAATAAAACCTGCAATACTAAAGTAACAGTAGGAGCAAGCCTTGTCACTATCCTTACCTTTTGCCATAAACATGTGTGAGTCAGGGCAGCGAGGTAAACTTCATAGCATGACCTGCAGGGTCTTTGGGGCCAGCATAGAATATTAGTTCTGAAACCATGGAAAAATCTCTCTGTCGCTACTTCTTTGTCCTTCATTTTGCAGCAGTTTGCTGAACAACAGCTCAAAAATCATGAGCTTTTCCTAAATTTTTCAGAATTGTGTGTATGTGTTAAAAAGTTACTTGTTTTTTTCTTTGTTACTTCTAGCTCTCAATTTCCTCTACAAACAGAAATAATAAAATTTTCCTTTTCAGTAAGGTCCCTGAAATTTTTCTATCAGTGCAGTAACTTATGATCTGGAAAAAATTTAGACTTGTTTAAAATTTCAGTTTTGCAAGAAACAGAAACAGAGTCCTCAGACTTTGGGGTTTATTAATGTCAGAAAAAAAAAATCAAAACTTCAATTAGTGTTTTGGAAATATGTTTGATAGTGTTTGATTAAAAAAAAAATCATTATTAAAATAAGCCATCGCTTTCAGGGCATGCAGGATTTTATAGTGTAATAATTTGAGAAATTAATTTGAGAAATTAATTTTCATTCCAGTGAAGTTTAAAATCAGCAATTAAGGGTTGAGCATACAAACTAAGCAACACCATGGAAAATATGGAAGGCTTACAATTTGCTTTGTATTATCTGCTGGACATGTGGAGCTAGGAGACTGCAGATCACAAGGGGTAGTGAATTCAGTTGTTGCTTCTAAAAAGGACTTCTGATTCTCTAAAGAGTTGTGCTTTTGTCTGAGAGAACCCTTGGCATCTGCATGATGTACTGGAATGTATCGCCTTACTTGCAAAGCTGGAACTGTGTGTTATGTTCAAGAATTCATTTAATAATATTTTTTCCATGCTAGTTTTCTGGAAGCTTCAACTTTACATGTTTATTTACAGATTAATTGAAAATAGCCTTGTATACCTTTTCATCCATGTATCATCTCCTTCAGCGTTTTAAGGGAACTTAAGTATTCTTATTTGGTGTTATTTTCTTTTTCCTTTTTTTTTTTCCCCTTTCTTTTTTGTTCTTTTCCTGGACTCAGGTAGTCTTTTCTTAAATGAGAAGAAAGTTGTTTTGATTTCCTCCGTTTTCTTTCCCTTCCTTCTCCCTGTCTATACCTCTCCATGGAATTTGACTAGCAGAACCAAGATTTTTGTCTCTGTAATCATACATTGTCAACAATGACAAGAGATGTAATTAGGTTCATAACCAGATTATATAATAGAATCACAATCTCTCAAATGTTTAATTCCATTGGCTGAGTGTCCAGACAGCTGACTGTAATTGCCAAGTACATAAATGTTTGCAGGTCTGTTACTGGTTGCCATAAACTTAAGTAAGACTGATTTGTAAAAAAAGTGATATTCTCCTGGCCTAGATTTTAAATAGACATCTTTCTATGGCAAAGATTCAGTCCTTCTAAAATCGTCATATATGCAAGTATCAGCCTCAGATTTCAATAGAGAAGGATTCTTAATTTTTAGACTTGTCTTGGGGTAAGTTCTCAGTCTGCAAAGTTAAAAGTTCTGTCACTTAAAAGGCAAGAGAGCACATAGGAACATAGCTTACTGGATTCATCTGAACAAGGCTGAGTGGACTGGAGAAAGCCTAATGAATTAAACAGGCTTTTGAAATCGCTGGTATTTTAAATAGCAACTTTGGGCCAGTCCAAAGACTTTAAGTGGTGTAGTAGGCCACTGTTGGAGGCTGTAGTTCTTAAGAGTAAGGGTGAAATCCGGGTGCCATGGAAATGAATAACAAAAGCCCCAGATCTCAGAAAGGGGCCATGATTTAACTCAGCATCCAGCTTTTTCCCCCTTGCCAAAGAAGACACTAAAATGCAAAGCAATTTCAAGAGAGAGCAAAGGAGACGAGAAACTTTCCATGCGAACAGGCATTGATCAAGCAGGCCATTTTATAAAGAAAGACGTATAATGAGGGCTTACTCACAGTTAAGGGAATTTTTATGTCCCAGGGTTTTTCCAGTTTTCCCAGATGCTAAGTCAAAAACAAGGCAAGAGGAAGAAGGCGGCCATAGAAAGAAATACTTTGGCTACTTGTACGTTGCAGAGAATCAAGTTCTTGTGCTAGTTTTTAAGTATTATATGTCCAGAGGGAAATAGCAGAAAGAAACACAGAATTGTAATGAAAGTATAAGTAGACCCAGACCAACGGGAAGCTCAGTGTGATTCTGACAAGCTTTAATTTGCCAAAACCTTGCTTGTGCTGCAGTAGTTTCCCTTTATCCCCATAGTGCAGATGTCTTTAAGAGTAGGAGGCATGCTCCTCCCATTCCAGTTTCCTAGAAATGGATGAAAGCTTAAAGATTTCCACATGCAGAGAGTTATTTATTTATTTATTTATTTATTTATTTATTTATTTACTTTCCTCACACCAGCAGACCTATTTCTCAATCATAATTTTTCATTTCTCTCTCTTTGCCAAAGTCTTTTACAGTTCCTTGCCACTGGGGGCGATCCAACACAGATATTGCCGTGGCCAGTCCTTGTGCTTTGCAAGCACAGTCCTGGGGAGCTCGTGACAGTTCAACCAGCTAACTTGAAGAAAGAAATGAATACAGTCAGGCCACATAAAAACAACATCTACTGTGTTTCACTAGAAAATGAGATATTTATCTCTGAGGAAGAAGGAAAGATGATAGCAACTTTAAGATTTAAATTGATCCAAGTATATGATGCTAAAGATCCTAAATGGTTTCAAATTGCGGAAGATTATATTGTAATTTGTATATATTGCTTCCGTAGGCTGCTGAGGAAGCTAATTGCTATACATCCTGTGGTTAAGTTATCATCTTTCTCAATGACTGAAGATCATAATTTTATCTTTAGGTGAGTTTATTGCTACCTGTCTGTTATGTTCATTTGTATGCTGGAGCAGTGCTGACAAGCGTCCTGTTGTTCCCTGCACAATTTGTGTCAGCCAACCAGGTTAGTGAAAGAGTCACCTCTGGGAAACTGCTATAGAGGAAATAAGCCCAGTACCCTGAGAGAGCAAGTTTTCTTTTTCTTTTTTCTTTTTTTTTTCCAGTGAATAGAGGCTGAGGCTGGAAACAGGGTCTTGGGCTGGGTTCATGTGCATTCCAATCGAACTGACTGCACATTCACAAACAACAAAGTGTGTGATATCAAAGCAGGTGTTTAATAACTGTACAGCTGTAAGGGGAGATGAGATATCCCCGTGGTGTTGGAAGAAGCTGGTGGTTTTGTTGAGCAGCTTTCACCCTGATGTACAGTGACTCCATGATAAGAGCAGCCTACATAGGATGAGTGCTGAGAAGATGGGATTGCTGTTTGCCCCCATTTGCCCTCACCTCAGCCATGGGAGTGCTGGCACCTGGAGGAGCAGTCACACACCACCAGCTTTGTTCAGTCTTATATTTTATTCTGTAATTGGTGTGCTAAATACAGATCAGAGAGACTGCTAAGGAAACTTTTGTTTCCTTAAGCAGAAAGGTAAATGAAACAGTGGAAGGATTTATTAATTGCCAAATGAATTTATTCTTGTGATACACAGTGTGAAAGACTATGCCAATTCTGCATGTGGAGCACCCTGTTAAATGGTTGGGGACTGATGGTAGAGACAATAGGCTCTTTTGCTACCTTGTCTGCTTTTCCTTTTGAAATGTTCTCATAGTCTTCTTTTTCTAGCACAAATTTGGATCTCTTGCATATAAGAGGCTTTTCTTAGCTTGCTAAAGGGAAAAGCACATTGAGAATGACAAAGGGAAGATGCACATAACTACGAAGAAAGGGAAACAGAAGACCACAATCAAACCCCAAGACAAAAAAGAGAATAAAGTAAATGTGTATGGTTGGTTTTTTGTATTTCTGATTGACCCAAATGAGACAATTCTTCAGAGAGTGCTCTGTAAGGAGTGAAATCTGAGGAAAAAATGCTAGAATAAAAAGAAAAACATATCTTAGCACTCTTGGGTGCAGAATCAGTTTACAGGGGAAGTGAAATCAAACCCCCACATCTGAGTACAGCCTCCAAAAATGTTAAGGAGTATTCAGTTTGGGTTTAGGCCTAACTTCAGATTGGATGAAACTCCAGGTTTTCTCCCAAAGTTTACCATTATTCATGATAATTAAAGGTAAATGCCAGGGGTTGTTGTCTGTATTCACCAAGACAAGATGAAGTGAAGGAAACTCTTCTTGATGCTCTCCTTAAAGTCAATAATGAGATTTGATGTCAACACACTCAAGCAAATGTTGTATTTAGAGATTAGGGCGGGAACATAGCTGGGCATCGAGCTGTGGGAATTAGGCTGGATAAGAGGCAGTTTCCAGTGAAGGTGGCCAGATGTTTGGGCTGCTGGTTGAGAAGATGTGGGCTGGAGATGGATGTGGGATAAAAAGAGGGGAGGTGACTTAAGAGGTGTTAATTCTTGGCAGAGATAGTGGCTGGGCATGGCACCACTGTTGGACAGCTTGTTGATGGGAATCATGAGACATTGGGAGAAAAGATGTCAGATAAAACAACTGCTCATGTTTCTGAACCTCTGAATAGGTTTGGGGTTTTTATGAATGTTGATGGTGACTTGGCTGTACAACAATTCTTGCTTTTGAAACATTGAAATGTAAGACTGTGTCACTTTCTGCTAATACACTCCATTTTAAGTAACCTTTACAAATAAATAGGTATGCTAATATGTGTGTGAATAACAACTTCCCACACTGGCCAGCCCTCCAGGCAGAGAGAGGAAAGCATGGGTGAGACTGTCCCTCCTCACAGATGGGATTCAGTTAATGTAAATGGGTGATGCTGACAGACGTACATTAGTTTGGCTAAAACTTTGGAAGCTACCTCTGAAATCCAAGTGTCAAGGTTAATCCTGTGAAATGCGAGATATCTGCAAAAAACAGAAGTGAGCTGTTTCTCAGCCAATTTCTATCAATATTCACATCCTGGGCTGGATGGAATGGCTGCAGACAGATTTCTATCCAGTTGAAAAGTCTGGACAAGCTCGTGCATGCCAGCTCCTAGCTTGCCCTAGGAAGCTGTACAGCATTTTTCTACATGCACAGCATGGTAGCTGATCCAAGGAGTACCCAGAGCAGCTCCTGTGTTGATTAAACCAAAGGGTCCAAGGGCTTGCAAAGGCTTAAGTGAAACCTCACTGCACAACGTATTGGGATGGCAAAAACTTGGAGCCTTTCAGCTTTGGAATGAAAATGCTTCTGATGTGGCTGTCTTGCTCACTGGCTGTAGCAAGGAGCGGGTTGTTAGGTGCCCTCCTGCCTTTGCTGCGCCGTTTGGGTTGCGACACGCCTGGGCCGTGGTTGGAGGGGAAGGAAGCCGAGCGCCCTGTCTCTGACTTTGCACCACATGTTTCAGAGCGCGGTCGTTCACTCTCACATTTTACAAAATCAATTTCCATTCTGTCATGGTATTTCACACATTTGTGTTCTGAATAAGTTAGAGAATATTCTACAACTTACAAAAATAACTTTAGTTTTAATTTTTCCTGTTACATGAAGAAACCTATCCATACTTTATCTGTTACAGATGGAAAAACTACATATGGAGAAGTCAGATCTATTAATTAGTTTATAGGCACAAAGTCCCCTAAAGAGTGCCATGAATCCATGTGTTATTCTTAAGAGCTGTCTGAAGTACTTGCACTGAATAATTTATTTCAATTTAGCCCTGTTTCTGCTGTTAATTATCCAAGATCAGATTTTGCTTTTTGGAATTTTATTGTTTTGGGGTTTTTTTCTTAACAATTTTCCCCATTTACCTAAATTCACTGAAATGCTCTCTGAATATATTTCAGCCTACTGAGGTATTCAAGCCGTCAACACTCATTGAGTGTGTTCTGTTTTTTCTAGTTCATGATAGGATGATTATTAACTTCTGTTGTTTTTAATCTTTCAGCCATTATTTAAATCCTAGGAGAATGAAGAAAGGGTGAGGAAAGCAGAAGAATCGGAAAATCAGCCACATGAGAACTCCAAACTGTATTACTGTCTATTTCATCTTTGAGGACTCTTTCAGGACCGTAGCTAAGAATGTGGCTCTGTTGCTCTAGGAAAAGAGGGCCAAATAGCATCTTCCCAATGCTCTGTAGCTCTGTGGTGTTGGAGAGAGTTAGACTCAGGTAGGCAGGAGCATGTAGTGGGATCAGGAAGCACTTATTTCCATGCTCAGCCCTGATTACTGTTCCCTGAATTCAGCAACTTTAGGCTCCACTGTGAGATTCTTTCAGCATGAGAGACAAGAAGGGCCAGGGCAATAGGTTGGGAAAGAGTTGGACAAAAAAGGGTGAGGTAGAAGAGTGGCAGTAGTTTGAGGGTTTTGGTTTTCGTTGTGGATTGTTTTACATGTGAGGTTTTAGTTGGCCTGTTTATAAAATAAAACCAGCAAAATGTATGGCCTAGTTAAACCTTCATACAACAACATAACAGGGTAATGTAATCTGTACCCTTATTGAATTGCTGTTAATTTTGCTTGCTAAATTAGAATTATTCATGCACTCTGTGCAAAAATGCTTTTTCAGCATTTTTGGTGCATCTGCTCTTGTATGGTGTAGCTGTAGTAGTAGTACTGGAAAAGCTATCCTGAAAAATTAGATTAAACTCTACTGAAATCTTTACCACTGTATCTTTTATTCTTCTAACATCGCCCTGTGAACACACCAGCAGCCCTGTGTTAGGTAACGTACATGTTGGTGGGCACTCATCATCCCAGAGCACAGGGCCAGATCTGGTGAGGATCTGCAGATACTTGGAGATAGGATATATTTGCTATTGTTCTCAAGGGCAAAATGAAGTAACTGATGGGATTGGCAAGAGCACTGGTTGCAGCTTTAGCATCAGAATAACTTCTAAAACCTGTCCCTGATCCTAGATAGACAAGAACATCAAAGAGGACTGGAGGAAAATGTGTGTAACTGTGTCTTTCCCAGAGGACCTCAAAGGAGAAAGTAACTTTCCCAGAATTAGCCAGAGAATCTGAAGCAGCGTTGGACTTCGGACCCAGATCTTGCAGTATGTTGCCATAAACACAGAACATAGAAATGCTTTTGGACAGTGAATGGGGAAAAGGGTCAAAATTCAAAGTAGTTCACAACTGTGTCTGAGAAAATATTTGCAGATACATCCTCTTACTCATTCCTCTGTCAGTTAGTAGTAAGTGTTGCATTTGGGGCTCTGTAAGAGCTGAAAGATTTATTTGGCTGTATATGATTTATTTATTCAGGTAACTCCCTCTGGTACTATTTATGTAGTTGTGCATTTTCATATTCGAGTAACTTAGTGAAATGCAACGTGTTGATGTACAACTGGAATGTTAAGCAAATAAACAGTGTGTTGGGCCCCACTTTTGTTGATTAGGTCATGCTTTAATTAGGTTTTCTGTATGAATTCATATCTCTTGCTGGATATTAGGACAGGCAGCAGGCTCTTAATGCTGCCACAACTTGGCACTGGGACTTCTGGGTTACCGCCAGTCCTTGTACACAAAAACTGTGTTGATAGAATGGTGATAAGGGCTTGGGGGAGATAAGGGCTGTGTTTCAGCCCAATGGCTTGACCTTGCTCTTGTTGATCCAACAGCAAGAGTCCTATCGATTTCAGAGTGTTTGGGACACACGAATACATTTTCATTCTGGAGAGCTGCATGCAGGCAGATGGGAAGAACTGCTGGTGCTGATGCAGAGTGCAGTTTGTTGATATACAGGTGCCTGTTCTTGCGCGAATCAGTCCTTCCTTTGGCACGGCAGCTTTATGTATCCGTGTTTTGTGTGTGAACGCAATGTTTGTCAGGCACTTGTTTGGCAGTCCTGGAGACAGAAGTTCTCTGTGTGCTGGGTGTCTGCCTTGGTGGTGCTAATTCACAAGCTGTGTTGCAATGCTTGCCTGGGTATCAGAAGGCAGGTCCGAGACACTGGGGAGTGTTCACCAGGCCTGTTAACCCCATCACGCTGTAGCCACACACTTGAGTTTGGTATTCTCATCACCTAAATTCCTAAATGTACTTCTAAGGCACACTCCCTTCTAACACAAGCTGCCCAAACATCTGTGGCGAGACTAAGGAAAACATGGAGAAAAAGACCCGAAGATGAATATTTCAGCAGAAACGTGGGAAGGAATGCAATGTAGCTCACGCAAAACCTTCTGTAGTGTATGCCATAAATTAACACAATATAAATTTATACATATTTACACCACATAGACTAAAATATATAAATCCTCAATACTCAGCCTTCTGTAGTAGGTGTAAGCAAGCAGTCCATATGTTTAGCTGATTTCTGAGGAGCTCTAGGGAACAAAATGTATCTTTGTGGAACTTGTGATATTAAGGAGATTATAAACTAGGGTAATCAGTGCAGTTCTCAAAAAGGGTTGGCTTTTCTGCAGGCTGAAAACAAGCAGCCATCTCCTGATTTGCTATCTGAGGCTTTAATTCAGCCAGGTGCTAAAATACACATGGAATATTTAAATGCATGAATAGTCCTATTGATGTTGAAGGCCCAGAGATCAATCCCCACTCGCTGGATTTTCCTGGCTTTAGGCTGCATGAGTCCATTTTCCTCTTCCATTTGTGTACTTTCATTGCAAATACAAGCTTTTAACATCTCGTTAGGTACCAGGTGTTTCCTTTTCCACCATATCATACTGACTATTCTAAGCCAGTAACATATTAGCCCCCTTTTGTACAGCTGTACAGCAGAGAACTGGTTATCTAACATTTGTTCTGTCTCTTTTTTAAACGAGAAGAGAAAAATTTTTGGTATGTTTAAGATATGACATCTGAAGTCTAAATGTCAGGATTTTCTTCCCAACTATACCTAGTTTCCAGGAATTAAGAGGAATCATGTGATTCATGAGTAATCTTTTGTGATTTGTGTGTCTGAAATGCTGGGAAACCCTCCTTTTAACAGGGAAGAGGAGGAGAATGAAGGAAAATGGGGCGAAGAAAATGGAGACATTGTTTGTAGGTTTTATGATAAACTGTCCTGCCACTTGTTCTTCAGCAGAGAGACAGGTTATTGGCAGCCTCTCACTTTGGCCACCTCCTCATACCAGTGCCTATGATAGCCTAGAAAGTCTCTAGAGATGGAAAGGAGCCCTTCCAAAGCCCAGTTTTCTGGTGCTGCTGTACCAGCACAGTTTTCACCTTACACTAATGTTCTACTTCCCCATTAAAAAACGCCTCCAAAAGTATCTGATCAGGCCCAGCATCTCCAAGCCACACCACCAAGCTGACATTCTAGCAACACATGATAGTGTGCAAGGTATCAGCACAGAGGGGTGCAGCCAGGGCCTAGTGGGGATTAAGACTTCATGTATGTGCGATGACTGTGTCCTGCTTTGTGGCTCTGGTACTGGGAAAATCTCTTAGTAGAAATATGAGCAGATACCAGCAAACCTAGAAGAGTCTGGGTTCATGCCAGCTGCTGTATGATGCTAGTTTAAACTTCTAAAAGTATCAAAAGCTATGTACATTAAAGAAAGTCTCAGAACCTAACCTGCACTGGGCCATTTCAAAAGGCATGTCAGTATTTCCTGCAGCTGTATACCTCCTTTGGCAGGGCTGCAGACAACAAGCTTCTCATCACCTGTGGCTCTCTGCAGTCAGGGATACGGATCCAAGACCCAGATATCCTTCTCAGTCACTTTGGGAATAGACGCAGACAAGGACCAAATGGAGGGGATGCTCTTCATAGGTCAGAGCATCCTACCCTGCCCTTCTTTCCGGGCTGCGGAGAAACTGTGAAATGTGTGAGCAACAAAGACTGCCTTTCCAGCATACCACAGGAGTGCAGCCCTAGTGAGTGTCTTAAGGTGTCATCTCCTCCTGATGGAAGGTAGGGTGATGGGAGAGAAGCAAAGGCAAGTGGACTTTGATGAGGATGATATTGCAAGGAGTACCTGGCAGTCAGAAGTTAAGCATCAATTAAATTTTGGGCCTTGATGGAAAGAAGTAGTCCCTATTTTATTACAGAAGGTGAAAACCATGGCCAGTATGCTGAAGAGAATCACAAGCCTTTTTTTTTGCAAAGCACTAGGAGCCAGTGTCACTCTACATTACAACAAATCTAATTTTCTGTGTTGCTGATGGCCAGTCATAGGATATGTGATTGCAGCACTCAGCACTGCCCTGTCACCTCCCAAAATACCTTTTTTTTCCCTTTCCTATTTGTCTATATGTAAGAACATACCCCCCTATCCTCTGGCACATGTTCATGTACAGACCAATTATTATGGCTGCACTGTCCACACAAACTGAGATGACTAAATGTGCTCTTCTGACTTAGAGGATTTGGACCTTGTTGGGACAAGGCTGGTTATGCAGAAGTGAAAAACTGCTTTTGCACAGACCTCTCTTCTCTTCCTTGCTTATACCCCCATTAGCTCAGTAAAGTACAAGACGTTTCAACAGTGCTGGGAGAAATAAGGTTTCTAGTTGCTCTCACCTTTTGCCAGTGTTGAGTAAAAACACAAGTCATTTGCTCTTTCATAAATATATGGGCACACAACCTTTAATGGAATGCTTTGGTTCTCCTGGTCCTTTATGTGGACATAAGTGCTTTGCTTTAACTGGGAAGGAATCAGCTAGAGGGGTGAGAAGACCGTTCAGTCATTTGTTGACTTTAGCTCATCCTATCTGCAAAATTATATTGGGCCACCTTTGTGCTATCTGAACACTCCTAGTCTGGTGTCATCAGCCTTTGACCTCCAGTAGAACTGCTAGCAAAGATGGTCACGACTTGGAAATTACTGAGGCAGAGGTTTTATCCCTGCCAGCTGGACTAACAAACTTGCTCTAATGTCAGCACCTGAATGAGGCATGCTTGCTAACCTCTTTTGGTAAGAGTCTGACCGATAGAGATCAATAAAGTATGCTTATTTACCCATCATCTTATGAATCTGATAGGAGAGGATCAGTTTGACACTTCATGTCTAAGTGGATGCAACCTCCTTGAAGAAAAGCAAGCAGCACCCAATGAAAATGCAAAAGAGAAGGCTAGTGTGGTATATCTTTTAAGGCATTAAGGCAAACTAGTTAACTTTTTTTTTTTTTTTCTCAAAGAAATATCTTTGGTGTCATTCCAGGGGTACTAATGGAGTCCCAGAGGAAGTAATTTCAACCCTGCAGTCTCAAGAGTTGGGCTTCCAGCTGGCTGTGTACAGATATACTTAATCTAAATGTTGTCCTTACTGGAACAAACTCCCCTTGGAGTGATTCCCATCTAGTCCATAGGGAGAACCCAATGTCCAAGTGTGTTCCCACAAATGACCCAACATTAAGTGTCAAAGGATAAGACCCAGCAGTGTTCAGAAACTCTCACCCACACACATTTCCCTTCTGCTGCCCATCCCTTGCCAAAACCTAAGTGCTTCAGCATGATTCTGTTACCTGTGTTTAGTTATGATTTGCTGTTCTATTCTGAGGGAGATTGGTAAGCAGCATGAGTTTACATGGAAAAAATGATTTTTTACATTTTTTTCCTTTAGTAATGTTTCTCCCCTTTTTTCTGCTCTGTACAATTATTATGGTATTGTTTGATTACTTTGCCCTTTTTTAATCCCTCTGTGCAGACCAAGCATGTTGAAAATGAAAGGCAGCATGTAACCTTCTGAAGTCACTAATTGTAGTACTGCAGGTGAGTTGAATAACAGACTGGTAAATTTTGCTCTGAAGTTCTTTACTGAAGTTTAAATTGGACAACAGCAGGACAGAGAACAAAAGCTATTTCCTACCTGATGTTCTTGGAAACCTGTTCACAGTTCATCATGGAGGACTGCTGCTGTACTTGAATATATTAAAATATGGACACATGAATGACATTGATACTCCACAGTGGAAATAGCTGAGCCTTTTGTATTTTTACCATTGCATGAGACGTAAAATAATCTGCTTCCATCTCTAAATGGAAACCCTCCAGGGAAGTTTTGTGTACTCTAAATAGCATCTCTGTGTGATCAGAGACTTGGCTTCGTGTGCATGTAATGCATAATAGATAAAGATACAACAATATAAATGCAGATTAGAGGTTATTCAGTCAAGGCAAGCATGTTTTGGGGGTGGGAGGCAAATTATAAAAATGCCAAACAATACAGTATTGCTGCTATCCTTTCTGGCAAATCTCCATATTTTGCCAAAACGTTGTTATAATTCTTAGCAGCAAACAGGATCTATCTCATAAGTACATACGTCTAAACCACTTACTGTCCTTATGTGTACACTCGGCAGATAATCACATTGACTTTTCTCTAGCCTTGTTGCATTGAATATCTATAGCTATTTTGAAGTGATCTCAGTGCTGAAAATAGTCTACCAGCAGATATGGATATAAACTTTCATAAGAATATTTACATCCTCGAAACAATGCATAAACATCAGTTGATCAAACCCATTAGAAGCACTGGAATATGAATAAGTAGTATTAATCTGTTTTCTAGAGTCACACAGAGAAAAGGCCCCCAGCTGTCTGAACACAAAGAGATAGGTCTCAGCTTTGACTTCAGCAGAGCCAGTGGCTTCTTAGTTGGGTAAATAAACTCCATTATTCTAGTTGTTCAAGAGATGATCAGAGAATTTTCTTTGCATTGGGGTTGTCTACATAAAAAAGTTAGTGTTCATGGTGCTCAGATGGAAACTGATAGCACAGTAGCTGTGTGGACTAATTCTTTCTGTAAATTCAGTGATAACTCCCTTTTTAGTGGTAAGAAGGTGACCTCAAATTAATGCTCTTAGAGGAGCATCTCTCATCTTACTGCTATTTCTATCTTTTTGTGAAAATGAGTTTTCTTTTTATCTCTGTAAACTGTATGATGGAAGAACCAATGATACACTTCACATATGGTCATACTGTAATGAGTATGGAGGAATAAAGGTAATTTCCTCTCCTTAGATGAAAATTATGGTACAGTTACTAAAAAAGAAGATGAGCGAGAGAGGCTTGCTTATTACTATTCTTAAACACTTCCCTTTTGACCCAGTTGATGTTTTAGAGGGAATCAGTGGTTACAGCAAGAAACCACTTCCTACTTCTGGGTAGGAGGCTCTGTAATAGGAAAAGAAGTTGTTTTATGACCAATTGCAAGGGAACACACATCCATTCCTGCAGCAACAGCAGATAGACATGTTTTGTTTGACCCTAACTACATGATACAGATTCAGGCAAGTAGTGAACTTAACAGTATTCTCTAGGGATATCTCACACTGAGCTCCCATTATGAAATCCTCGGCCTGGAAAAGTGTAAGTCCCAGCATTAAGTGTAACCAAGGACCTGCCTGTATGTGCACAGTGGACTGGCTATAGGGAGATAAGTGAGTGGCTGTGAGGTTTTGCTGTTTAAAAAACTTCTGTAGTTTGTAATCTCAAAAACTACACCTTTTTTTTTTCTTTTTTTCAATTGAAATTCTTTTTGGCTTTGTTAGGGGTCTTGCTGCAGAAGAAGACATAGGCACCTCGACCTCAAAGCTTTGTCCAAGTCAGGATCTCATCACAGACTGAATTTCAAGATTTTCTTCCATTCTGTAAAAGGCTTTGCATTCTTAGCTTTTTACCAATTCTACCATGCTATTAGGCATTGCTAGATGAAGTGGTACATTATCTTTTTCAAATTTACATAAACAAACTTTGGTGGAACAAGAACAGAACGTTAAACACACATCCTTGGGCCACTGGCTCAGCTGTCATTTTCTGTGTGCCCTTTAGCCCAAGAAGCAGTTAAATGTTTACCAGTAGCTAAAACAAGAGGCTTTACTAGAGCTTTTGATTCTGCTACTTAGAGCAGAGGCAGAAAATTGAACTGGTGAGAGACTAAAGCAAGTTGATGGTTAGGGCTCTCCTCTGCTAGTGAATGTGTATTGCACAAAGTAAAGAGGGGAGTTTGAGGGTACCCGGGACAGTGGCAACAGATGGTAGGTTAGTAGCAAAGGGATGCTCCCAAATAAGGAGTCTCCTGTTCTTAGGCAGAGAAATGAATTGTCCTAAGTGCTTGGGTATTTTATAAGTGGGGTAAGTATAAGTAACAGTTTTGTGAATAGTTTACTGAAATAGGATACCCATAGCTAGTTGAAACTGCCTGATGAGCTCAGCATACATTTACATACAGTTTGCAATAATCCAAGCTACACTCATTGGCTAAATTTGTTAATTGCTGAATTTTGCGCCTAATTCCTGTTTCACCCCACTTTATGGTAATTTTGTGCATTGTAATATTTTGCCCTTCTCTGTCAAAGTCATTTAAAAATGAAAGCAGGGATCCAGAATGGCTTTTAAAGCCCTTCATACATGCAGAGCCTACTTCCAGTGTATGTGGGGGGCCAAATTCTGCCTTAAACCACAGGTTTTTTTCTGGCCTCTATAGGAATCTAGGACTTTTATCTTGGAGGAGAATTTACCAGTGAATAACCATCTCAGTCATGCCCCCTGAGGTTGCAACAGGTGTGTGTAGTCACCACAAATTACAGCTTCATGGGAAACCAGGAGCAGACAAATGAATGCAAGCCTGGTTTGCCACTTAGAGAGGCCAGACCAAGAGTAGGGTGAGTTTGATTTAAGAGGCTCTTAGCACTAGTGCAACCTTGAATGTTGAAGACAATTACAAAAGCAGGGTTCATTCATGCGGGTGCAATTGCTGTGTGCTTGAATCAGTTTTGAAGGTGGAACTTTAGCTTCTAGATCTTGTCAGAAATTTTTGAAAGAATCTACCTCTCTGAGCTACTGCCGGTTTCCTATTGTGTGCATATACAAAAATCTCATTTTGAATCTTGATAAGCTCTTGGCTTTAATAATGTCTCCAGACTGCAGGTTTCCTAGCTTATTTATCATGCACTGAATAAAAAAAACCTCTTTTTGTTGTTGGTAAATTCACTGCCTTTCAGTTTCCTTGAGTATCAGCTTGCTTTGTATTGTCTGAGGAGATAAAGGGGAACACCCCACTTAACCTCTCAGCATCATTCTCTGCTTCCTTTTCAAGTAATTTTTGTATGCCTGTAATACTGTATAACTTGTATAAATGCTACCTTTTAAAAGAAAATAATGAAATCTCTCTGTATCCATATAATGAACTCTCTCTCTGTTACATTTCGCTCCCTAATAACATTGTGTTTTTTTCCATTGAGGGATGCCTTATTCGGTCGTTCTGACAAACTGCTGTTGTCTTGTAGCAAAATTGTTCAACATAGTGTTTTTACTGTTTTGTCAATAAGCAAAGGAAATAAAAACCTTATGGGATTTGAACAAGAACATTCACACTCCGTATGTGAGCTGCGTTTGAATTGGAGTGTGGTGGGGAAGCAGAGTATAGTATGCAACCTGTTTACTGAAGTGCATGCCAGCAAGTGAGATTTCATTCCTGTTTGCTAGGATCTCACTTTAGACCCATTTTCTCTCTCTTTTCCTTTGCACTGCTCCCTCACAATATTTGATGCTAGCTTTTTAAATTGCTAGTTTTGGACAATTTTTTTTTTTTTTTTTAAGGGCTTATCCTTACACTGGACTTCCAAGATCAAATTATGCAGTATCCGCTGTAACGAAATGATCTAGTAAGACCTGCTGTTCCTCGGGCATTATCAGTCAGTTGGGAGCTCAGCAGCAGGAAAGAGGTGGATGTATCTCTGAGCTGAGTACTTGAAATCTCTCTGAATTTAGGCCCTGTTGTCTTGGGGTGACCTTACGATGTGTATCCCATATCGCTGCCTATGCCCAGAAATTAATTTTTGTGCCTTTCTATGCCTCTAAACTGAGCCTGAGAGGGAGAAGAAAAAACTGAGCAAAACTTTCTCAAAGCAGTTTGCAGCTTGTTCAAGGTCACATAAAGATAGGAGGTTTTTTTTCCCTTCCCAGCCGCAGCAGGGGAGCGAGGAAGCACCCGGCTTGCGGTGTTCCAGTCAGCTTTTGGCCAGTTGTTTCAGTTTCTGGTTCTCCGGAAAGAGAGACTGAGAGTTGGACTTTGCTTTTTCCTTCTCTAGAATTCCGGATTTTTCTCCCTTTGCTACTGGACTGCTTTTCAACCTCAGAGCACATCGGGAGGACTTTTCGTCGGGCACAGAGGGCCTGGCCCTGGGCCAAGCCCCAGCTCCGAGGAGACCAAAGGGAGGACTCTAACGCTTTCCCAGGTTTTTCCTCCACAGCAAAAGATTTTACCATTTAACCTCATTTTCCTTTCCCGTGTGTTTGTTAAATAAATAGTTTTATCTTCTTCACTTTCCTTCGAGGAAAATTTATTTTTTTTCCCGAACCTGGTGGGGGAGGGGTGGTTGTGCCTTCTCTCAGAGTATATATTTCTAAATTTGGCCAAACCGGTACACCTCTCTATAACTGAATTTCAGCTTTTTGATGATGAATTAACGAATGGTTTAAAATTGTGAATTGGAACTATTCATATTTTTCTAATCACATGAGGGAAAGATTGAATGCGGGAAACCTGAAGTTGATTCAAGTGACGCAGTGTTATATAATATGTATTAAGCCTGTGGAAGGCATTGCCATGAGCTATCCACAGATGCTTCTGAGGATATAAAGAACTGCCTTAGATAAGATTTAAACTGTTTCAGGGGACTGTGAGTTCAAATGGAATAAGCCTTTCATCAATTATCTGCTGTTCCTATGTGCCAATTATTCATTAACTGACCACATCAGGTAATATTACTTGCTTGTTTCTGGCCACTCATTGGAAGCACGGAATCAAATGGAATAGATTTTATGCCAGTTGTCTGCTCTGATGCTGCAGCTTCTGTGTTTGCTATCAATCGTGAGTTTAGACAGGTTCAAATTATGTTAATTAGTCTATTTTGATGTCAGTGTTCCCTATCTGTTGAGACTGACACAGCTCCACCCACCTATTAATGAATATGTTAATTAACTCAGACACCTAAATATGGCTCTGGAGCCAGGGGAATAGTGACAGCTGATGGCCCTTCAGAGCATAAATGGTTTCTCACTACGATCAATATTCTCGACTGCTGAAAACGCTTCTTACTTTTTTGGACTTCCACTCACTTAATCTCCCTCTGGCAGCTGTTTACAATACTGAAGTGCAACCAAGAGTTCAAGCAGAGTAGCCTTAAAAGCTGCCTTACTGACATCTATAGAAAAGTCATCCAACTCAGCTTTCATCTTCAGACAGAAGGTCAGAGCTCACAGATTTTGTCATTTGGCTGCTTCCATTTTGACTCCCTTTCCCCCTCCCCACCCCATCTAGCCAGTGGGTTAAAAGGCTGCTTAAAACACCCAGTTTATTTCTTGGGGCATCAGAAGTCCCAGATACTCTGGAGATCAAGAAAGTACAAAAACAATGTTTCAGCGTTCTCAGTTCCAGATGGACCTGTTTGCTAAAGCTGTTTGCTTGGTTTCATGGGAGGAACAAGCCCTGTTTGGAGCCGGTATTTATGCTTGGCTCAGAAAGGGACAGGCAGGATTTGGGGTTAAAGTGATTTCACCAAGAAGACTTCTGGGTGGGCTCTGGATTAGGTCACCACAGGTGTGGGCACAGACAGAAGGTGAGCTGTGCTTCAGGCTGCTGTCTCTCCAGGCATGTGGTCCTGTTTCTGCTGGGTACAGTGGTATTCCCTCTGACTGAAAGAAACCTGGAAAGGAGGCCATAGCACACATCTTGTTCCCTTTCCCCTACATCACAAAAGTACAGGAAAACAAATATAGCCAGGGCAAGGTGGGCATCATTCTGGCCAGAAGCTGTGTGGGAATTTTAGCTGATTTGATTGAACTCTGGTGATCTCATTGAAAAGTTTTCTGACGTATTTACGTGTCTCGGACTCAGAATTTTTGTTTTCAGAGATGCATTAGGCATGATGGAGCTCAAGACCCACTGACAGGGAGATATAGACTAAATTTTTATCCTTGTTATTATATAGATCTGATTTTTCAAGAATGCTGCATGCACAATATCTAGATCCAGAAACTTTAGCTGTAAGGATGCCGATGTAAAATCATATGCCATGTGCAGCAAACCAGCTATAGCTGTCCCACCTCTCGGTCCCACAGTCCTTCTCTCTGCTTCGTGCTTCCTTTATGGAGTCAGTTCTTAGTATCTATTAAAGACTCTAAATCCAACTACCCTTCACGTAACTGTAAAAAAGTCTGCGGAGCAACAGGACTCATTAGGGTATAACTGGGATATCCTGGCACAACTATGATACAAATACCATCTTGGAGATACGTAGGAGATAAACAACAATTTTCCTGGATGTTTCTATACAGGAAAGTTATAGGACTGGCAGCACTGAGGTTATTTACTCATTACAAGCTACACTACTCAACTGTGTTTAGTGTAGCCTGAAGCAACTGCTCTGTCATGGGAAAAGAGGTGTTAATTCCCTTTCTGTGCCACAGCAGCCCAGGCTTTGAACAAAGACACTGTGTACACTGAACTGTGGAAACTGGGGGGTGAGGGGGGGTGCAGAAGGAGGTGAATGGGTTTGTTATCTGGTTTGGATGAGGCAAACCTGTAAATATGAAAGTTAATTGGTAACTGAGAAAAGGACCCAGATATGTGAGTTTTTAAAGTCTGTCAGTGAACTTGATGGACACAGGAGTTTTGGTCATTTTGTGTGGAGCTGACCTTATGTCTGAACTGTCAGCTAAAGGTGAAGGAGCTTCAGAACCATACAATGTGTAATAAGAAAGATGATTCATTCAGGACACTTGGAAGTCAAGGAGTGCCAGTGAAAGGAGGCAGGCTTTCTTGGTGGGTACAGGCGCATTAACCGAGGAAGATGTGTTTGCTTTAGGGCATGACCAGTCAGACTTCAAGTAACACATGATTTCTCATTTGGAGGAAGAAGGAATAGCATTAAATGTTCTTCACAGAGGACAATGGAAACCCTTGTTCTTGTGTCAGAACACGGTAGTATTGTTTAGAGCAGGGAAATGTAAAGACATTGTTATATCTGTATATTCTTGACGTTAAGCTCTGGGGCGTTCTGTGTGGGAGTTGCTTTTGGTGCCAAGGAGCAGGCAGTGGTTTCAAGATTTTGGCTAAATAGACCTATCTGGTGAAAAGAGACTGAAAAAGGACATAGGATGAGATGATTGCAGTACTAGGAGGAAGAGAGAGCCTGTGAGTCCTGTGTGGATTACAGCAGAAGTAGGGCTTTCATAATCCAGTAAATATGTGGGCTGTTTCTAGCAACAATTGTTTCTGCTTTGGTGCTTCCAGCAAAAATTTCAATACTTTGTGGTTAAAACAGCAAAACAGAATGGAAGAAACCTGTATGCTGCTCTTTGGAGAAACTGATGGGATGACATTGTTTCTCTGTGTACTGATCAGGTTTTGGCTTAAAAATGCCAGCACTTAGAGCAAAAGGCATCAGTCACGCTGCAGCATTAAGTCAAGAAAGATGCAGCGGTCTGAATACCTGACCAAGGACACTAATGTTTGACCTTTCCTACAACAGAGGGAGAGAGTGAGTCAATATAGATCAGGTGGCCAAGCAGCACCCAAGCTTTGTCAAAGCCAAATTACACATAGTGAGGATCTACCTGATAGAGAAAGACTGTAGAGCACTATTTGTACACAGCAGAGAGTCTCACAAAGGCAAATATTAATTCACTTAGTTATTTTTTTATTGTGACTAAGAAGTTCCAGACCAGCTGATGGCTTTGTTCAGAGAGTTTTACAATACCTCTGACCACATTTAAAGTTTTTGTAAAAGAATGCACATAAAATCCTAGAGACATGTCCTGTCTCCATGTGGGGTATGTAAAGCCAGAAGAGGGTGACATTTTAAAGACATTCCAAAATAAATAAAGAGCCTAGATATAAAAATATTCTGTAAAAGGATCTGTATTAACTTAGAATGCGAGAACTTCCATTTCCATCTATAAGGATGTGTGCATTATTCTTGATACCCAATTCTGTGTGTCCTGTTGAATCAGCTGTATAGGCAGTTATAACTTGGAGGAGTTCTTTGTAATGCATTTCTCTTTGCAGCCAATCCTATATCCTTAATGAAGGCATCTAAAAGGGAAAGGAGAATTTGTGATGAAGTCAAAAATCTCCTCAGACTAGAAAGATATAAAAGTTCTTTCTGTATAAAAACAAGTTTATAACATACTCCGTGTGTGTGGCTCATGCTGTAAAATAGAATGATTGTAGAAACTGTGTTTGCATCAGATAATCAGATAATCCACCTATTCTGAAAAGAGCTACTGTTAAGATTTTTAACACAGATACTGGTATGAGTCTTGAAGAGAAAACTCAGGCAAAAGATTGTCAGATGCAGAGAGCACTTGCATTGAAAGCAAAATCTGTGTTTTGTATCTCTTTATTTTAGATTTGACCAAAAGTTTGGATGCATGCAAAACTGAAGATTTTTTATAAGTTTATCATCTTGAGTCTTGCAGATTCTGTTCAATGAATAGTCAGATTTACACGTGCATAGAGGTAGGTCAGAATCATTTTTCTGACTTCTTTTGAATGTGTCTGGGAATCAGGGTGAGATTCTTCAAAGTGCTTAAAGAAGAATTATTTAGTAAGGAAAGTAGCAATTCCAAACAGAATGAATTATGCTCCATTTTTCTTTGTCTCCAGAAACCACTTCCTTTCCTGAAAGCATCAAAACAGCCAAAAGGCACTAGTGACCAAACAGCATAATTACAAGTAGAACTAATTACACAAATTAGTCTTCTGAGACCTATTGTAGACATAGGGAATGCATATGAAGTTAAAATTTGTACTCCCAAAGTTCGGATATGTTTGAGTCTCTGGTTTTGGCATAGGCCTGTCCTACTTCCAACTAACTAGTTTGCTCATGTTTTCTTTGGATATTTTTCCCAAGTGTGCTTTTTCACTGTGATTCATGCAGGATGAAGCAGACAAGGTTGGAGTGTGTGAAAGCAAGCTTCCGGAAGAGTAACAAGTCACACTATAAAAATCCTACACATACGAAAATCTTGTTGTCTTTGCAAGCCCATAGAGACATTCTCTGGATGGAGCAATGCCTACAACTTACAATTGTTTGGGTGGATTTTGTTGATTTTTTTCTTCTTCTTCTTTTGGGATCTCATTAGACAATTTATTCTGCATTGCAGAGAAGGGTGGCTTGGAAAAGAACAGAGAGAAATACAGTCCAGTGGTTAAAAACTAAATGAATCAGGAAGGTGGGAAAACTGGACATTTTTTAACAACCCTCTTGAAGCTATTATGTTTTTTTCTTTTTTTCAACTAGTAGGGGAAATTTATGGTGGCATGCAAAATAAGCCCATAACTGAACATTTTAGTGGGCAACAAAATGGAATTTCATTGGCTTTTGATGCCTTGTTTTGATTTTGTGTTATTCTAAACGGTGAATTTAGAAAAAAAAAATTTTTTTTGTATCTTTTAATTGTTAGGTAGTGATCAGATATTTTATCAAGGAAATATTAGTGATATTTAAAATTTTCGTTTACAACTTAAGGAGCTGCAATGCTCCAATCCTGCTATAAGCATCTCTTAAATTCACCAATGACATCTTAAAACTTGGTGTCAAATTACATTTAGGTACTGGGGTTTTGGGGAGGAAAAATGTGTGTATTTTTATTAAAAGTATATTGATGTAGTGTTTGTGGCTAAGGCCTTTTTACAGGCTAAAGCCTGTAAAAAACACTGGTGATTTTATCCTGTTCTACTGTACCAAATCCACCAATGACACAGCTATTAGACTACGAAGTTTCCCCTTTATTTTGAAAATACATCATGCCCTTCTCTCTCTGTGGGATAATCAGGTGTTACGGCTTCTGCATTTGTTGGTATTCCTATGATTTTGGGACTGTCCTCCCACTTACTCGAATGCCTTCTAGCAGTACGTGTCCAGTGGAAGAAGAAAACACAATTATTAGAAGTGATTCTTTAAGTCTTTGTTGCATTTTCCTTAAAGGTTGTACCATCTGGGATTGTGGGACCAAGGAAAAAGAGCAATGAATTAAAACTTGGGGGGGAAAAAGGCAGTTTTTAGTCCCCGTGATTCTGCTGAAAAAGCTCTGAAACTCTAATGCTTCAAAATGCAGGGAACGAAAAAATCCACAACTCATAAAAAGCCCCAAACTCCTTATGATTTAAACCAATCTCATTATTTGAGTGTGTGTGTGTCTCGTGCTTGTTAAGTGCTTCAGATTATTGTTTCTGAGGTTTCCTAGGTTGTATTTTTCAGTTGTATTTATGCTATGAATTATTTTATAGCTTGTTGGGGTTTTTGGAGGTGGGAGGTTGTGTTGTTTACATTTGTGGATTGATTGAGAACAGTTTCCCAGAGAATATTCAATATCTGAAATTTCAGCTGGGTTGATTAGCTGTGAATGCTCACATATGTTGTGTGGCTTTGTTCCAGTTCCTGGATTCAATGAGCATAACAACTGTGGCGGTCTGGATTTTGAGAAGTACTGATGGTATCTGGAAGGCATCAGTTTTCTCCACTTTGCCCATTGGCAAAGACAGAGATAGGGATAGGTCCCATTCTGGAACAGGACATAAGGACTCTAATGACACTTCCCTCTACTTTCCCAGGTAGCTGTATACGCTTTCCCAAATACAGGTTCCTTTATGACCTTGAGCAGCAAAAGGGGCTGGTGCTCCCACTTGCTGCTTTTTCCAAGGCTTACTCAGCTGTCAGAGGTGAAGCTCCAAGACTGAATTTAAGTAGAAGCAAAGTGGGATGTAGTGGAACTAAGGAGAAATGCTGTAATGAACACAGATTTCTGCAGATAAAAATTATACTTCAAGCCCTTTAAGCACATGTTATTCTTTGAACATAAAGGGCTGTGTTTGTTAATTTTCTTTCTTTGGCATGATTGGCAGCCTATCTGTTGAGACAAGACAGAATAACAGCCAGGGAGAGGTTTGGTGGGTCAGGACAGTAAGCAAGCAAATCTGTCCAGCATATGGAAATCTGAATGTTGCAGCACACAGCCTGGGACAGGCACTGGTCTCTTAACTTCCCAGAAATCCAAAAATCAGTGCCATTCCTTCAGTCCAAAGGAAAAGACATTTGGCCTAAATGGGTGGGACCTAACAACAGTAATCAGACTTTTTGTGGATTTATTTCCTTTCCTGGAGCTTACAAGCACAAGTGTTGATAAAGGGTCTAAATGTAAGTAAGCATGTTCTAAGAGAGGGCAACCAAGAGCTTCGTATTAGAATCAGCAATGTTCGCCTTATTTCAGTGCAGAGCTAGTTGCATTTTCTTTTGTTCTTTCAACAGGTTAGTAATTACTGTTGCAGTAATTAGGCTTGATGGAGAGTATATAAGACAATAAATGGTTATTCTGTGCAGTAGTGGGGGATATTTGGTGCCAAGCTTATTATTTTCAGTCAAAGCTAATTATCTCTATTATAATACATGACTCTCTTCCTTGAATTATGAGTGGGAAACTGCTGAATAGATTTTATTTTTTTTTCAAAGTGCCCTGAACCATGGAGAGAAATGAAAATGAAAAACAATGAAAAGCTTGTTAGACAATGAGACGACTCATCTATAAAGCTATTTCTGATAGGTTTTTTTTCCCCCCTTCTCTCTCATCTTCAGTTATATAAATATCAAATGCTTATCAGGAAACAAATTGTTGCATTACACGTGGTATGGGTATAAAAGTTTAGTTCAGACATCAGAGAAACCACTGTGGATTCAGTGGATGGCAAGCAGAGAGCTGCACGGCCGGTCGGGAGCGCTGCCGCTGGCTGAGGGGAGCCGTGAGGTTGCCCCTGGAGCCAGATGTGCGGCCCTCAGCCCGGCCGGCCTCCGTGAGCAAGGAATTTGCAGATGTTCCTATCAAGCGCCTTTGAAAAAGACTGGCTGCCCAGAACTGGCATCTGTTTTGCTTGTGTTTTGGGCCTGGCCTGGAAATCTGAGCAGGGAAGCAATGTCAGAAGGGATTATACCCTCTGGGTGGCTTACCTCGAGTGAAAAGGCCGGCAGAGAGCGTGACTTTGACTGGTAGGGTTTGTCTGCTCGGCAGATGCTATCCTGTCATTGATTAATAATGCAGCCGTCCCTGCTCCCCTTACATCATGGTTTCAATTTGTAGCAGTGACAAGGCTGATCACCTTTCCAGTCTTAGCCGGCTTACAACATACCCTGGGTCTGCTTTGCCCCACACATCTGAACCATGCTGTAACTTGACTCCCTGACTGGTGAAACCCGTAGTAGAGCTGCAGCTCACTGCCAGCGCCGGCGGCCGCAGCTCAGCCGGCTTCCTGCACCCCTGCTCCCAGCCGACCGCGTGCCCGAATTGCCTTCCCGTGGGAATTGGGGAGCGAGGCTGAGTGGGAGGAGGCGATACACAACCACGCTTTGTCTGAATGCACTGACAGCCACCGATAGCGTGGACAGCTGGACCCAAGAGCTGGGGAAGCGCTTCTGGGTTTTGTGTTCGCAAAGCAATCATTGAAATACCCTCGTCAGGCTCTGTGGGGTGATTGATGGGGCAGTGGGAAAGGCAGCTGGTTGCTGTTGCTGTTTGCTGTTGAATGTAAATACTCTTGTGTTAAGAGGGCATGGGGCAGGGAAGTGTGTGTATGTGTGTGTGTGCAGAGTGCTGCCATTTCCTGCTTTTCACACAGACTTTTCCTAATTTTAAAAATTTTGGTTTTAATTGAATTCCCTACAGAAGAGAATCAGTAAAGCTTTCCTACAAATTTACAAGGCATCTTTCCTTAGCAATTCTGTAGCATGCTTTTGCATGTGCTACACAACAGATGTTTGAAGCTGATCAGTGTCATGTGTTGCATTTTGCGGTACTTTAATACGTGCTTTTGAGAGACAAGCAGTACAAAGAGGAACTGAGACTCTAAGATGGATATAATTTTCACAGTGCTGTCTTTGGTTACTCCAGTAAAACCACATCAAACTATCACTGTGCTGCTCATCTGCAGTCTTGGCTAAAAGCTGCTTGACACCTGTCAGAAATTTCATCCTTTACCTGCACACTAATTTTTCCAGCAGTCCCTTGCACCACATAAAAGCTCTGTTTATTGACTTCATAGATTTTCATACTTCTCATAAAACTGCAAATCAGACTTTCTCAGTTTTCTTTGGTAGTGCCATTATTAAACAGAGGTGATGTCACTGGACTGCTGTTTTGATGATGTAGGTTTTAGTTATTTAAATTTATGGTGCAATACAAATTGTCTTTCTCAAATTAAACATGATCTTTTGACATCTCTGCAGTGAACTTACACAGAAGATTACTGTGTCTGATGTTCATCATTGGGCTATCCCAAATCTTAGTTCAGGTCAGTGATAGCATTTTGAGAGCTGCCTTTTAGGAGTGGCTAAGCTGAGCCATAGCAAAGATACCTTCCTAATTTGCTTTCATGGTGTCACTGAATGTCCAGTTTGATGAAAATCAAAGGTGCTTACCACCAAACTGTTTATAGATCCTGTAAGGCTGTAGCCATACATTCAATAGGAGTGGCAGAGAATTAAAAAAGAAAAATAAAAGTAGATGCTATTCAAAGGTGGTGCTTCAGTTTTTTTTCATAATGTCCCTATCAATTAAGGTAGTCAGTGGGTGAGGAAGAATTCACATGTATTAGCATTCAATAATGGTTATTTATATGAAAGAGGGTTTTAAGATAGGGCCTTGAAGTGGCTAAAGGCTAATAGAGGCTGTGTAAGAGCTACTAAGAAAGCATTAGTATGTATAGTTAAGACAACACAGTCAGCTGTACTTTAAGTTGCATCTAAATGGGATATAAAATATTTATGTGAGATGCAGGAGAAGTGTAAGGCTCTTGACTTTCACAAGGCAAATATATCTATAGCACAAACAGATGAAAATAGAGATAGTTTTCACATAATCAAATGTGTAGCACTCAGTCCTTCATTCCTTGGCCTGAGAATCCAAAATTTAGTAGCTAACAAGAAAATATTGTAAAACATGGTATTAGCTGATTAGATCTGGCAAGAAACAAAACTCCAGACTAGGAACCTGCAGTACCGGAGAAGAAGAAAATTCATTAAATATACACAACAGTAACTCATAATGATAATCTTGTAGAGATGTGTCTGCAAACTGTAACTCAGAAAGCCAAACTAACCCATTTATGGCTTCCGACATCTCAACAGAATACCCTTAGATGCTATTAGCCTATTTTTGTTTTATGTCTCTTTTGTGGTGGCAACTTAACTGTTTTAAAGTGTCTCTCTGTGGGAATTGATTTATTATGTATGTTTTTGTACTATAAGAAAGAGGATGATCGATTTTGTTTATGCTTATGCTGGTTGTTGTTGTTTGGCTGTGAGACAAGGTTGCTATCAACAGAAGGGATGAAGCATGAGGTAATGACTACAGCTTAAATGAGAACACTTGTCTTACCTGCTTTTTGCTTGGACGACTGATCATCAGGTATCAGGGCATAGTCAAATGCCATGTGTGTTTTCTTCCGTATTTACAAACTGGCAAGCTTAATGGCATTAATGACATTTCTTAACAGTTTTCTTTGCCCTTGAAATACAAGCTACTAGTACCATGCTAAACTATTTAGGACCTGCTGAGAGTCAGTGGAACAGTTTATATGTCCAGTTTGCTTAAGTATTCCCTGACCTGATTCTCCTCTGCTAAGGGTGTTTTTCCCTTGTTCAAGCCTTTCTCCATAGTCTCTAGGACCTGGGATTCCTGAAGGCCAGTCCTGCTATGAGATGAAGGCAGTGTTTGGTACTTTGGCCTTTTCCATATCCTGTGTCACCGGGTCCCCAGTCTTGCTGAATAATAGGCTCACATTTTCCCTAGCCTACCTTTTGTCACACATGCACTTATAGAAGCCCTTCTTGTTGTCTTTGATATCCTTCACCAGATTCAATTACGTTTGGGTTTTGGTGTAACTAACTTTGTCCCTGGTACTCAGACGTCTTCATATTCCTCCCAGGTTGTCTTCCACCCTCTGTATACTTCGTTTTTGTGTTTGAGTTTGTCTAGGACTTATTCTTTCATCCATGCAGGCCTCCTGACATTTTTTGAAATTGTTGGGATGGACCTCTTTTGTTCTTGGAGGAGATGATCCTTTAATATTATCCAGCTTTCTTACACCTCTCTTCCCTCCAGTGCATTGTCTCGTGGGACTCTTCTGAGCAGATCTTCGAAGAGGACAAATTCTGCTCTCCTGAAGTATCCAGTGTTTTGAGCTTGATTTTCACCCTCCTCTCTGCCCTCAGGATCCTGAACTCCCCCATCTCATGTTCTCTTAGGCCAAGGCTGACCTTAATCTTCAGATTCCTGATGAATTGCTCCTTGTTGGTGGGCATGAGGTCCAGCAGAACATTTCTCCTTATTGGCTCTTGTCATTCATGCTCTCTAGAAATGTCCTGGGTTGCTTACTGTCCTGCTGTGTTGTCCCTCCAGCAAATATTGGGGTGGTAAAAGTCCCTCAGGAGGTCCAGGCCTGAAAATGTGATGATAAAGTTGCTTGAACTGTTAGGGCAATCCAGTGATGGAATGGAAAGAACCATACTGATGATAGAGAATATTTATGTTAGTGCAGAACCGTGGAAATACGTTCTGTCTTGCAAACTGCCCTGCCAGATGAAAAGGTTACTACAGATATCCCTCTCTATACTGGAGACTTACTACCCACACTAGAGGTCCCCTCTGACCTGTGGCTCAGTGTCATGGGGACCACTTAAACCTGTTCACATCAGAAAAAAAACTGAGTGAACTAAGACTAAATATTTAAACATTTTCAGCCAACTTCACTCATTTTGCCTGAAGCACGCTTGCTCCCTAGCAGGTCAGCTTGCTGTAACCTCTGGCAAGGGTGAGAGGCAGCTGGGAGGATCATCATCTTCAGCTGGCATAGCTAGGTCTGTAAAAGGACTTCTATCTTTGGCTTTTCTCCACTCTAGACATACTCTGCATATGACTAATTTGTTTTTTAAAAGAAACCCACAGAACACTTACCCAGAGAATTCCGCTGCCACAGCATTCCTGCTGCGAGGAAGACTGAACTATGGTCTTGTCTTGGTCTGGGAGGTGAGAATCTGATGGTCTTTGCAGTTATGGGTCTAACCTGGAGTGTAATGGCCAGTCAAGAATTATACAAAGAATGAGAGAAATGCTGCTCAGAAATGAAACCTTCAGCATTTACTTATACCCTTGAACCTGCCTGAGTGTTGAGCAGTGGAATCATGAAGAAGAGACACCATTTGAAGAAGATAGAAACTGAAAAAGAGAGAGAAAATACTGAATAAACTGGAGTCTGTCAAATGCAAACATGAGAAGGCAAATGCTTTGCGGAAGGGTCTTAAACTTTTGCTCTTTTCTTTGACTGACAAGAAGTGCCACCATCGCCTAAAAACTTTATTTCTTGACCCATGTGGACCAGAAGTTCTAGTTTCTTCTTCTAACTTCTTGGCTAGTTGCAGTTTGCTGGGTTTTGCCTAAAGTTCTTATAAATTGTATAAATTTTAATTTAGGAAAGAGTTGGACTCCATTGGTGAGACCACATCTCAAGAAGGATTGATAAAAATAGACTCAACTACAGGAGAACTCCTTCTCATGTTAAAGCAACACCTGGTACTGCTACACCAATGGCTGGATGGATAGTGACTTCCTGAGGAGTCTGCAAAATCTGGTGTAAAGAGCTAAAACTTCTCTGGCAGAGATCCATGACAAATTGCCAGAGATGAGAAGAGAACCACCTGGGTATGTTGAAGCTCTGCACTCCAGGCAACTGAATACAGGGCTCTCGCTTCCAAAATGAACTGTTGAAGAGGAAAAAAGTCCTTCAGCCTCTGACATCTGTGACAAACTAGGCACAGTCTGACATCCTAGCAGCCATACTCCCCCCTCTTTGCTCTTCTGCTTCATCTTTTGTGGGTTGTGGATGCCACAGGCCTCAGAAGTTCACTTGCAATTTCCATTGTGCTCCCACCACTGTCACCCCTACATCTTTGAAGGCTGAATGTTGTTTCAAGGTTTCCTGAAATTCTGTATTGTAAATCAGAGAATGGTATGCTTTTTTTCATAATCCAACTTTTCATAAGTTTCATAAGCAACTGGCTCTTAATTCCACACTGTAAGTCAAACATGCAGAATGGTAACAGTAGGTGAGGAGGTGCCTTAGCACACCCATTAGATGCAGAAATCAGATTATTTCAGAGTTGGAATTTGCTTTTTAATAGATTCATGTGGTAGTACAAATGATGGATGTTGTTGCAGTTATTAAATACACATTCTATAATAATGGAAAATAAGCATAAGCGGGATCTGATGTGAACCCAAGAGCCAATGTCATTACAAGAGTGAGGAATAAAGGGAGAAGCAATGAGTATTAAGGACTCATAATAACTCAAGCAACTGAGTTGTGCATTTCTGGATGTGTTGGAGATTTTCCACAGATATTTCCTATGGAAAGAATTTATGAATCAAAGCATAAGAGTTGTCCGGGGAAGATTGGTCCCACATGGATACTGTTGCTGTTTTAACTCATCCAAATCTTCAAAACTATTCACTACGAACAGATTGTATTCATAAGTGCAGGAAGCATTTGCATTTAGCATAGCTAAATTAGCTGAAGCAGAAATGAACACACTCCATGTAATGTTTAACCAGAAAATAGAACAGTTGTATGGTCAGAGTGAGACATTTAGAGGGGGAAGACAGAGCAAGCCAAACTTTTCTCCTGGCTGGGGTTATCATAGGATTGCAGCAACATTGTTCATAGCAAAACATGGCTGGATTAATTTGCTTTCTATTTGCATTGGCATTCCTGCCAGTTATTATTTCCTACTTATGCAGAAGGGGAGCTGAAACCTCCATTTTTAGCATCATGGAAAATGGCTAAGACTATTTACTCTGAAGGGACCTATCTAGTATATATTTGAGGAAGGAGATAGATCATTTATCATATTTTATTTTAAATAATACTACCTGGGTAGCATTACATATTATCAGTACATTTCCCTTCTGTCTTTCCTCTTCAAAAACACCAAAGCAATACCATTCTTAGAACAACTTTTGACTCAAGACTGTGAGGTTACGAATCACCTCGACTCTTGTAGAAGTAAGTAGGGTTAGAAAGGTTTGTGGATACCTTTGCATTCTCAGACAGTTAGCAATTCACATACTGAAACTTGAGATTAAAAAAAAAGGCCATGGAGTTCTCTTTTAATTATCTTTCCTGGAATAAAAATTTTGCAAGCAGCTTATCTGTATTAAAAAGGTTGTACATCTTCGAGTTTATTAGATAACACACCTACACTTGCAAGAAGATTAAGGATGGGCAGAAATATTACCAAAATTTTATAATGCTTATGCAAGTATTTTTCATCCAGAAATATCCTGCGTACTAGGATCCCTATTGCTTCCCAGCTACATCCTGGACAGATTCAGTAAAGCACATCATTTTTATGACCAAACCTTTGGAAATGTAAATATACTTCAGGTTAGAATTCTAGGAGTTAAACTAAACTTGTTTAATTTGTTTGAATCAGTATTCCCATCATTACAAAGTTTACTGTTTGTTGTCAAGTCATGTAGAGAATTGCACTGAAAGGTTCAAGGTTGAAGTCTTCCTGGGGTAGAAGCAAATGTGGTTCTCTGATGCTGTTTAGCTCTGGTGGGTGTGTCAGTCACATTTTTAGTACACCATTTGTCCAACACTGGGCATTTTCACTCAGGACTGAATATGCCACAGGTTTTTACTGGCCAGGTCATCTTGAACCGTCTGGAGCTAAGCATATGCATATGGATCTAAGCATATGCTAGTGTCACATTAGGAGGACTCAGGGGAGTATATCCCTGCCCTGGTTCCTCCCTTCCTACAATCCCTCTTGCACTGTGATTTTCATGCCCACCATGTGAGCTAGAAGAGAGTGGCAGTGCCCAGTTTCCCTTGACCTGGAAAACAAGGTGACTGGGACTGAAAAGAGCACTGCAGTGTGTGCTCCCACAGTCCACCACCTCGTGTTCAGTGTGGCTTTTCACAGTGAAGTTCTTGCATGCTGATGCAGCGTCATGAAGTGTTTACTGCTGTTGCAATATATTCTCTAAGACACAGGATATCATCCAGTTCCGTGGGTTTGTCACTCCAGCATCTCTCCAAGAGGAAAACCTGAAAGCCTGATATGGCAGTATTCAATTATTCTTACTGTACAATGTACAAGCAAAACATCTACCATTAATCATGGATGTTTTAAAACCATAAACTCATTGTCTGTATTCTTTAACAGTTGGGGAAGAAAGTTGATCTTTCCTGAAAATATTGAAGCAGATGGGAGCGGTGTATATGCCAGAATAACCCTACAAATTCTACTAACAGGAAACCTTTTTGGACAGTTCAGGACATCTGGAGTGAATATGGGAGAGGGAAATGAAAAATTTCTTGAATGTACTTAAAGGCTGAAATAGAATTACAGTGGCACAGACATGCAGAAACTGAATGAAATACACACATGGATATGGCAGAAGGCTTAAAAGGAAGTCAGCCTGCTAGGAGCAGAACTATTTTTAGTCTCCTAATGAAGAAAGCAGCTGTATTTGAGAAAGCTACTCACTGCTTGGAAAATCAGCTGGAACTCTTTCTGGGTCCTGGTGTTCTGGTTGTGAGAGGAAAATCTTATGTGTAAGCTGTTTCAGCCCTGGAGAACCTTAAATGGCAGTCATCTTGGCTTTTGAAGCACAGTTGGGAGCTTCTTGGGAACAGATTCACAGACTTCTGTCGGAGCCCATGGTCACTTTGTGGTGTTCAACCATTCTTGGAATGAGCGTTTCTTCAGGAGACAGCAAGGATCTGGCAAAGTCCTCTGAGATGTGCACTGAATATAACATTGAATTCTGCCTTTTTTTTTTTTTTTGTTCTGTGCTGTGCAGTTTGTTATACAACATTTATTTCCATTCTTAATTTCCCCAAAGCTTTGCTGGGGTGCAGCAGGCTGTTCAGTTTGCTGTAAAAGCCCAGTTTCCTTGTCTGTGTACTGCTTGCATTAGGTATGGGAATGGAAGAGAGCCACTTTATTTTACTGCTCTAGTGAAACTTGAATTGTGAAAAATTGTGTCTCTGATCTTAATGTACCATCTTCTTTGTATAGAATAAGCCCTTTTGCAAGGTTTCTTTGGTATAAAAGAGAGAGATGTCTTTTTCTGTTACATTGCTGAATTAAACAATCAAACTGAGTTATGTGTGTCCTGGCTGTGACAAGAATGGACAATATTTATCACCATGTCAAAACCATCGAATGTGCTTGCTGGAAGTAAAAGAGACAGCTTGATTTTTCTGCTGGCTTGAGGAACCATTTCTGAACTAGTTAAAGTAGATGCATCATAAAAGGAGGAATTGAGAGAAAAGGGATTTTTGCTTCAAGCCAGTGTCGGGGAAGCCTGACCATAGCCATCTGCCTGAGATGGCCTGGCATTTTTCAATGAGAGGATGAGATTAGTGAGGAGGGCAGCATGGGTTTGGAAACCTACTTCTGCAAGTGATCATTTCCATTTCAGTCCATTTCAGTCAATGGTCACCTGCCCATTCCCACATCAGGATTTGAACAAGATCTTAAAGGTGGGAGGAAGGCAGGGTATGGAAGAAGAAATGCCATGGAGACAGAGCTGGGATCTGGGCTTCCTGAGTATCCCAGCCCCTGGGCAGGTTTGCCAGGCTTCTTCAGTCACTTTCAGCTCCCAGCCTTGCATTTGGTCTCTTTAGAAATACGATTTTTCTTGTCTGTCACATGCCTTAATACATGAAGTGTCTTATACAGTGGGGAAACATCATGTATGTAGGTACTTGAATCCTCAAAAATTGGAAGGAGAGAAGGGGTTGTATGCACCTGATCTTCTTTTATAGTAAGAAGGTATAATAGTAAGAAGATATACTATGACCTGGGGAAGAAGTTGGTGCTGTCCACCTCTTCCCATTTGCTTATCACCTGCCACGTGTTTGCAGAAGACTATCCCTCTTTGATTTCCTGGCACAGTTTCTTGTCCCTAAATCTGTTTCTGCTTGAGCAATATAGTTTTAAAAAATAACCTCAAAGTATTGAAAAGCAGGAAGATCATCAACTGAATTGCATAAGAGGCAATTATATGGGTATTTATTCTGGCATCAATCAGGCAGCTTGGGGACAGTGACCAGCAGCTAGAGAGGGAGCTGAAGCCTCCTTGCCTAACTCGAGGGCAGTCAGTGCAGGTCTGACCACAGCCTTTGCTTTCTGACACAAATACCTGAAGTTCTTAGATGGTTTCAGCAGAGCCTGTTTTGCATAAACCATTTCTATTTTCCCATTACTCATATATCCCTTTGTTAATAACATAATGTAAATAATTCTGTGCTGGATTTGGCATTCATTTAAACAGGTGTAGCACTAAAGGAGTCGTAATTGGTTTCGGTGTTCCCAGCCTTCTCTCCGGCTGCAGTTTCCAAAGGAGTTTACTTGTTTTTGCTTTTGAAGGTTCATTATTACCATAATTCACTCATCAGTCTGCTGCTTTTCATGTTAATTCACTTTTATAACCTGGTAGGAGGCAAGATGAAATGTTTTAGGCTGCATTCTAAGGTTATTCTTTGAGTGGCCGGTGTTTTAAATGGTTGGGATGGGCATTGGCAAGAAGAGGTTTGTGGTATTTACAGTCTTCAAGAATCTGTGTAAAAGTAAAAAAAATGCTTATCCTGATTCTGTATAAATACCACATCCAAAGCACACCTGTCTTCTGACATGCGGGCCAGCTAATTGGTTTTTGATCTATTTTTACTGTTCTTAGCTGAAAGGCAGTTTTTTTGTTAAGTTTCTCAGAAAGCTCTGAAGCTGTTTTAGGGGTTTGTTGCTGTGAAAAATAGCCATGGTTCTGTTTTTTTAAAAAGCATTCTCAATGAATAATTACAATGATTGAGAATGCTCCTTAGAAAAAAACAGAAGCATGTACATTTTTCATAGCTACACATCTCTAAAATGTCTTTGTGGGTTTCTCCACATATTCAGGAAACTTAAAAATAAAAAGGAGCAAATCTATCTCTGAGCTTGGCAACAGCTGAAGTTTATATTTCACAAGTATCTGAAAATGGGTTCCTCCCCATTTGCAGACACAGATGCCAAAGTTTTAAACTGACAGTGCAAAGTTTATATCGTCAGCTTTGTAAAGGCACAAAGCAGCATTTTTCTGCTCTGTGCCAGTCCTGCACTTATGCATGGCTGGGATGAGGCCTTGTTGGACAGTTATTATTATTGTTATTGTTTATGAATTCCTAGCTTTGCAGTCGTGCAGAACAGCAAGTTGGCATTGTTGAATTGGGAACTGTAGACATGAAAATAGCAAAAAGATTGCCCCATGCTGCTAAACTTTTGGCAGTATTTTGTATTCCATTCTTGTCTGTATTAAAACACAGAATGTAGTGAATGGGCCAAACCCTGAAATCCTTATTTGGTTATTATGAAAAGAGAGAGAAAAGGCTGTGATTCATTAGGAGAGAGATGAATAAGAGACTGTAGAGAAGGTCTGTGCAAGGTAGCCCAGAAGCTTCATTTCCCTTGTGTTACAACCCAGCAACACAAGGGTTGTCTGAGCACAGCAAATAGTGGCTCTATCAGAAGTAATGCTTTAAATAGTCCTCATGCTGGGGCAAACAGAGGAGTGATGTAAGGAGATGCCTGTTCCTTATGTGATACATCTAAGCATGTGTGTGCAGGGTCAGTTGGAAAAGCTGGGTAAATGCATGGCCCTGCAAAGATGTCTCGGGTGGAAATCATTGCATGGGATGCTCCTTCTACTTCAAAAGATTAATTCAGAGATTTTTAAATGTTTTTTTCTTCTTTTGTTACTGGGAGCACAAAATACCTGGGGTTACCTATTATCTCAAACAAAAGGGGTACTGGAGACGGAGAAAAACCTGTTGTTCCAGCACCAGAGCAGTTTCTAAGTGGCAGGTCACTAATCCCGCTTCAGTATATTGCTGGGAGCAGCAGAAGTCACAGATGTTTGATTGCATCATCACAGGATATTCTCTGATGATGGTGGTTTGGGTTGTTGTAATCCCACTGAAATTATACTTTGGCTTCAATGCTTTGGCCTGCCTGAGCATGACTGATCGTTATCTGCTCTTCAAGATTAGCTGAAAGTGCCTAGCTAAATGCTCTCAACTTTGTGTCAGAAGAGCATGAAGTTGGGGGCCAGGTCTGTGAAAATGCTGCACAGAAAAGGCTGCTGTGTTTACTCCCTTGTGCTCCCTGGCATAAGTGGAAAACGGAGAGCAGTGCAGAGCTCAGCCTGTCTGCTTGGGAAACATTCAGCTACTTAACTCATGGCACAGGCCACTACAACCATGGTAGTCTGCATTTCAGCAAAGGCCAGAGGGTGTTGTAAATAATAGTGGGATGTGAGGTTTTGTTCCTTTCTCCCCACTTTTCACGTCAGATGCTGAACGAATCCCACGTGCAGGCTTGTGAGAGGGGTGGCTCAGCTGCTCTGCCTCATGCTCCCCAGCCCTCCCTGATTTTGTGTCCCAGAGACTCTCAAAGATAATTTTAGTAAAAGGCTGTTCTGGGTGCCCTTTGACTCATCTGTTTACAAAGTCACAAAGTCTCTTCTCATTATTTTTCAGGGATCAGAGGGGGCAAAAGTTTAAATATTAGCTCAGTTATTTAAACCCTGTGGCAATGCCAGTCTGCTTGGCACATAGTGTTGAATCTAGTGATAAGATATTCAGTCGACTGATGACCCTTGCAGCGCTGTAAGAAATATGCTGATTAATTCTCTGTGAGGGATAGGAGGGACAAAGCGTCTTCCATGTTTTATGACAATTGCTAATCAAAAAATCTGCCAAAAACGTGGGCTTAGAGATCTATGCTGTTGCCCTCCAGCAAACCCTGATTTCCCAGAGTCTTCTAGAGTGTTCCTAGATAAGCAGTACTGCAGATGAATAACAAAATAAAAAAAGAGTTCTCCAGCTTTGTGCTTCAAAATATTTTCTGGTATTTAATTACATTTTTGTCCACTAGATGGCTTTTCTCTCCCTGCCTGCAACTTGATAGAGCAATTGGAATTAACTAAATGTAACCTATCTAAAATGGTATTACTTACAGCTGAATTCAGATATTTGTAGCACTTTGGTCAAAATTTTCTATTTACATAGAGCATGCAGGGCATGTATATCCTGTGATGAAAATTTTCCTACGTGGAACAAATCTTCTGTTGGCACAGAGAAAAATGCAAGTTAAGATGTTTTACCAAATTGTTTGCCAACAAACATTGTTTGCTTATTATATGAAATTATTAAAGACCACAGGGCACATAATGTGGTTATTAAGTCTCTAGCAGTGACACTGAAAAAATAATGTAAAATCTTCCAGACCTTGTTTTGGTTTGATTGGGGGTTTTTGGGAATCAGAAACAGAGGAGTTCCTCCCCTTACCCACCCAGTCTGTAGTATAATATTAATTAAGGATGTTTGGAAGCAAATTTAGGTTCTGCAATCATTATAATTAAGTAGGACAGATGGACAGAACTCTGCATTATGTGGCTTAAGCCAAATCAAATGGCTTGCCAAAAAAAATTGTGCTATTTACATTGAGAAAAGTCTCAGTTTTAGTGATTGTGTGAGTTCCTCTGACCACTGATGAGATATTAGCCTTTCCTGTTGACTTTACCGCATGGATGAGATAGTGGTCAAGAGAAGAGTACCCTGAATAAGTAAAATATGTGGTATTCAGGTTATGATAACAAAAATATAATAACACATCCCAACAAGCATTTTATTATTATTTTATAATATTTACTCTCTTAAAAAACATAACACGGTAAAATTAAAAGTAATCACCAGGCTGATGTTCACAATTTCATTGACGAAAATAAAAGAGAAGGTACAATTTTATATTAAAAAATTGTTCCCAAGAAACATGCTTATACCAACAAGTCTGATGTAGGTAAACAAACTAGATGAAGACAAGTGAACCAGCACTTGGGATTTGGGGGATTTCTGAGAGAAAGTTACTGCAGGAGCCTGCTTGGAGATGCAGTTCTACCTTTATAGCTAGTAAGTATTTGTTCAGTGGGAAACTCTCATTTTTAGCTGTTGAAGCAGAGCAGCTTGTTTTTTTTCCCTGTCAACTTCCTGATAGTCACGGGAGGAAAAAAGAAGTAGTGTTCTCATTTCAGCATCCCTAGCCCTCCTCCTTGCTTCTCTGGAAGATGAAGCAAGCAAGCTATTTCTGTTACTCATCTTTTCCTTCAGCATCCTTCCTTCAGGATCTTTCTCTCTTGTGAATCATTCCAGTGCCCATTCCTGTCCCCAAGTCTAGCTTTTTTAAGCTTCAGCTTAGGGGGCTGTTGGGTTTTCCCTGCACGGCATGGAGAATAGGCTGGGATCTTGGTAATCTCCATCAGTAGGTGCTGGTGGATTCCAGTCCACTGGGATGGAGGAGCTGAACAACCACTGAAGTTATTTCTCTATGATTTGGGAAGCCAGTGTTGCTACAGTTTGCACTCAGTTTAAGCTTGGCAAGGCAGTTTTTGCTGCCATGAAGTTTGGTTTTTATTTCTCTTTTTCTTAACAAAAGCTTAGATTCTGTGAGAATCCATGACTGAGACCAGTGTACATACTTGCCAGGGAAATCTTGCAACTGCAAAGCATATGAGTGGATTTTTAAGCCCCATTTGACTAATACCAGAAGGATTGGTGTGCTATTTTATTTGATGCCAACACAAGAAAAATGCCATGTGCTTTAAACTGAAGGGTTACATTTACTTGGGTGGTGCTAAACTGAGGTGAGTCACTGTGTTAAAAGCCCTGGTATGGTCATGGCCCTGGGTCATGGAGGTCTTCAGGCTGAGCCAGCTATTGTGCTACCTGTCATAAATGAACGAGGTGGAGGAGCAGCTCTTTCGGCTCGGGGGAGAGCTGACATTGTGAGTGCAGGAAGTGTGAAGCACTTGCTAATCCAGTGGCGGTCAGCTAAGCACTTTGGTCAGAAACGGTCGGGGTAACACACAAGCTTAGATCTTTGAGCCTCTAAACTACCTTCTGACATCAGTTACAGCAGTATAAACCCATTGACTTCCGTAGTATTACTACACCAGGCTTATTCCAGTGCTCCCAACAGCAGAGTTGAGGCAACACTAGGGCGGAGAAAGAGGTGAACAGAACAAAACTGTGCTCTGCAATTTTGACTATGCACACTTTCAACCATTTGTCTTAGAAGAGGATGTTCTTTCTGGCCACCAAGAATGAGGCCACAGTGAAGCCTCAGTAGCACTTCTTCAGGCTCATCAATGCTGACATGGAAACCCTTCTCTAGTGTGCGAGTATGTGCATGCTACTGAATATGCAATAGTAACAATCCCATTTTTTTAGCTCCACCATACTCCAGTCTAGGTATCTGCTGATCATAGCCAGAAGAGACCATGTGAAATCCTTCAAGCCTAACTAGAACATTCCAGAAACCATATTAAAAGTAATTAAACAGTAGAAATGCTTTAGCTCCGTTTAAAAACTGTCTGGGAGGTGATGTGTGGGGTTCCTGTCCCTGACACAGTGGGTACCTGGAACGCTGTGAGACCACAGCTTTTGCCAAGTGCAAAGGTAACTGGGAAGAGCCAGGTCATGCTATTCTTCAAACTTACTGCAGCAGCAGATCCAAAAGGCAATAAATAATAGCTCAGTCTTACCTGTGCTGATCTTAGGGAACTTGGGATAAGGAAGCAAAGGTTGACTGAAGTCACCTTTAATCCATCTTCAATCTTAGCATTGCCCGAAGATTTCCTTTAACCAGCACCAGTTCATTAGAGTTCTGCAGCACTTGTTCCAAAAAAATCCCAAACTCTGTCACAGCAAGTGCTCAGCTGGAGGCAGGCAGGTCGTGTACAAATCAGCTACGTTAGCTCACAGTTTTTCTGTGCCACTGTGCACCTCTGTAAAGACCATGCTGAGGTCCTTTCAGCTTCTTCATTGGGCCTTTGATCTCTGCTAGCTTTGCACATTCCTCTCTCCATGTCAAAGAAAAATGGTTTTTATGACTGAGGAAATCTGTAAAAGAGATGTTACTAACTCAAACACCTCCACTCTGTGAAGGAAATGTAGATTTGATGACTTTTATGCATCTGAAATGCTGTTGCCAAACCTGTGCTATGAAAAGTGAGGGAAAACATAGAAAGCTAATAAAAACTAATTGGTGACACCAGAGCAAGAAGATGTGCATGTCACAGATAATAAATTTGGCTCTACACTAAACATAAAAGGGTTTGCCAAAGTTTTTGTCTGTCTTTTCAATTCAGGCAAAGGTTTATGTTGAAAGTTGCCATCCAGGTTTGATCTCAGGTTGGCCCGAGCATGGAATGACTCTGCTGACCTGTCCAAGCACAGCAGCTTGGCTAGGCCTCAGGACTGATTTTTCTCTGAGTAACCCCAGAGACCACCCCCCTCCTGACACAAAGATTTCAGATACACAGGACTTGCTGTTGCTGCCCTGCAGTATTGGATCAGCTTCCTCAACACAGTATCACCTTGCTGTTGTTTCCTTTTAAACCTGCAGAAAGATTACAGCGTTTGTTCTCTGGGTTTGATGTGATCTGGTTTTGCTTACACCCTAACGATCAACCATGAAAAAACTGAGTGACATATACTTGTTATGAATTAGTATATGCTGTTAGTTAAGCTTTTGAATGTGTGTTTAATTTTCAGGTGGATGCATAATTAGTCTGTGACCTGTTTAGTACTGGAAACTCATTCCTTTCAAAGACGGAAGAAAAAAAGAGGTTATAATCAAACCAAAATGAAAAATACGAAGGACTCTTTTTCTGAATCACTTTAAAAAAATTTCTGAACAAATTTGCTTTCAAAGTAGTTTGCTCTCAGTCCTAAGATGACAACTGCCAGCAGCTGGCTGGGAAAAAGCACAAGTTAGTCTGAAAAGTAATAAAACTCACATGACCTGAAATTGTACAATACTGAGAGCATTTGTAACCACAGCTAGAGTAAATTGTCATTCTGGAAAAAACTGTGAAGTGTCTGGGGGTTTTCTTTGTTACAATTTTTCTTAAAAGGGATTTTCTTTTCCAGAGGCAGCAGCAGAAGGGATTTTTGTTGGTTACTTTTTTTTCAAAGCTTAGTGATAACAAACAAGCAATGTGATTTTGGCAGGAAAGTATCGCATCCCGTGTTAGAGAATAAATTGTTCCCTTGATGATGTACTGAGTGATTACCCTTCTTGGATTTATGGATCTTTCTGTATATTTGCATAGAAAGTCATGACAGCACCCTTTTAGCTGATAACAGTAGCACATTGTGGCATGTTTCTGCATGTCTTAAAACTCCCTGGACAAGCTATTGATCAGGTAGGTCACTTCTGGTGGAGCAGACAGTCATTCTGTGCACTCTTTCTTGGATGGGAGATAAGTCTTTTTGCTAGTCTTCAGGGTCCTGTCTTCCCTTTCTCTTTGCATAGAGTATGGTAGCTTCAGAAATCTCTCGTCCTTTTTGTTTAAGATTTCTAGTCTGACACATCACAGGGAAAGCAAGAGAAAAAGGAAAAAGCACAGCTTTTTAAATGGAGGAAAGTCAGGCCTCTTACTTGCCAGATTAAAAAAAAAAAGCAATGCTTGTCCAGCTCTGCTGCTTCAGTGTTGATTTCAGAGCTAAAAATGATGCATGCCTGTTATATTGGAGTGGATTTCTCCAGAGAGCATATTTTCATTCAGATTCATGTAACTATTGACGAGGAACAAGGTTAAATTGAGCCTGTTTAAAAATTAACCTGTTAAAAAAAAAAAAAAAATTACATAACGCAGTGGCACTCTTCAGGCAATCCTTTAGCTTTCTAGCATCAAGTCATCTGTGTCATGGTGTGCAGGCTGTGTTTAAAGGCATTGCATTCCCAGCACTTCCTATGCCTGGGAAGTTCTGTGCTGTTGCTTGAAACTGGTAATTCTCTGATGATTTTTATATTGTTATAGTGTGGAAACAAGTATGCACACTCATTTCTGCACTTATTTTCCTGGACACCATTTTTCAAAAATACACCTTTAAATGTGCCCGTTCCTAATTCCATGTCCCTAAAACAGCTCAAGCAACGGATACAGGAAAATGCAGGAAACTGTAAATGCTTTAGGAATCCTCTCTGTCAACACAGCTACCTTCAAGGCTGTGTTTTGACTGTCAGAGCAGGGGCAGGTGACGGAAGCACGTTAGGAAGCAGTAATCCATAGCTCGTAGTAAATTTAAATCCCCTCGTTCAGAATTAGCTGATTCCTGCTGTCACGAAAATAGAGCTCAGTAAAGGTTAGATCTCATCTCCTACTGTATTTTCATTCAGGTTAATGTTTAAGCCGTGCCGGTGGCTGTGTCCAGGGGAACAGTGGGTGCTTGTACAGCTGTAAATGGCAAGAGGCTGGGTGTGTGGGAGCCCGCCCGTCAGCTGTTTGAGCCCGGCGAGCACCTTGGCTGCAGCTGGCCCCAGTCCTGGCGTCCTGCGAGCGCTCGGCTCCCCGCTTTGCACCAGCTCGCTCATTGGTCGCAGCTATCGCCCTCCTCGCAGCCACTGCTGCTGACAGGGTATCTCTCTTCGGCTGAGATTACTGCGTATGACCTACTTTGAAAATGGTGTGAACCAAGGTTCACAAATTGTCTTGGAAGGGTGCCACGAGGTTGGTGTGCAAACATGCGCGGTCTGGGAGGCTTCTGGCGGAGCAGAACTGGCTGTCTCCGTGTCCTTCCAGATGCAGTGCGCGTTCCTTTGCCAGCCCTGGCTTCACAATCCATCTTTGTGCTCTTGAGTGCGGCATATTGATTTCCCAGGCAGGCCTGCTAGGTTAGAGAGCCTCTGGCCAATAAGTCCTCCATGCCTTTTTGCTCTCAAAACAGCTGAAGCAGTAATAAAGATGAATAAAGGGTTTCAGGCTGAACTGTCAGCTGAAGCCTAGCAGTAGTAGTAGTAGTTGTAGTAAAAGCAGTAGTAGTGGTATCAGAATACAAGTCACAAAGGAGAGCTAAGCAGTGACATTTTATTTACACAGTTCATCTGTTTACTCTAATCTGATTGTTTATAGTATAATGTAAACTTACAATTACCAAAGCTGCTTTCCCTGCCAGATGAACAGTTTAACCTGTATGCCATTCCAAAATACTGATAGAGGAGAAAATTCCACAGAAAGGAACAGCCTGTAGAATTGCTGTACAGGTCTGGGATTTTTTAAGATTTTTTTTTTCTTCATTGTCTTCCTTATATAATCTCTGTGCTGCAGAGGAAAGTTTCCACAGACTTAGATCATATACAGTTGCAAATCTACTCGAAAGATAAGGCTTTTTTTTTTTTTTTTTAATCCCCTTCCCAAGGCTGATATATTACATACCTACTCAACACAGGGCTGCCTGTTATCTGATAAGATAATTAGCATCAGACACGAGAAGAAGCATATGTACTTTTAAAAGGAACATTACTGAACATTCACAGAGAGTTAAAGAGCATGCTTATCAGAGCTTTTCCATGCAGAAGACTTGTGCTAGTATTTGACTTTGGGTCAAGAAGTCCTTTAATAAATTAGCAATGCAAATGTGTTTTACTTTATACATGTGGAATTTAAGTGTTTGGGACAGCCACAATAGAGCACTTTGGGGCTTTTTACATATTTGACGTGGGCCAAGAGTTCTAACTCAGACTCTGAGTATTTTTTTGTTTGTTTTTTTTATCCTCTGTAAAGACATCTGTTCTACATGGCTCTCCACCTTGGCTGCAGTTCAATTTTCACTGGCTTCCATGAACTCCATTATGAAACCCAAGTGCAATCCTCTCTTTGCACCAGGATCAGCCTGTGACTCCTGAACACAGACCTGCAGCTTACAGATGCCCTCAGCCACCTCTCCCAAAGCACATGGCTATGGTGAGCAGCCACCACCTTGAGGAAAGTACACCTCATCCTCTAGCTTGCCCCTCCCCTGCTGATTGAGTCACAAGTCCTTGAAGCCATGCTTTAGTACTTTAAATATAGAGAAAGCTGAGACAAAGATCTCTATCAGCTCTAAAAGCTGAACAACCACTGATGCTTACCTTATGTGAGGTGGACTTTGCCAGTTGCTAAACAGCTAAAACGATCCATTGATCCATGGTGATTGAAAGGGAAGAGGCAGGACCTGAAATGAGAACCTGACATCTGACATTTGTTGGTCCTGTTTTTGAGGCAGCTGGCCCAAAGGCAGGAGCTCCTGTCTGAGCATGCCTGATGGATCTGCTGCAGCAAACCCTTCTGGCCTGACAGTAGTAATAATAAATCCCATAAATGAGCTGACATTTTGGCCTGGCAGGGCCTTTCATAAGCATCAGCTGGGAGAAATTATTTAATGAAAAATTTTAATAGATTAGTAGTTTGCCATTGAGTTGTTACTTGTAGCATAGAAGGCACTGGTTTTTTTTTTAGTGGCGGTTGTTTTCTTTTAATAGCATATGTGGAGCTTTCTGGGGCATGTGGCAGTGTTCCTCACCTAAAAAGAGGGGATGGGACTCTGAAACATGTGTGGTGTACTTGTCACTTCCATCATTTGGTGTGACTGTGCAAGATGTGATGACACCAGGGGAAACTGCAGCCAAAGCAGGGGTTCAGTTCTGGTCCCTGTGACAGGGCTGCTGGCGAAGGCTAAGTGTTTTCAGCCTACCCCAAAGGAGGCACAGGTTGTAGCAGGTAGGAGCATCAACTGCATGGGAAATGCTTCTCCTCAGAATGTTTTTCCAATTAATTTCAAATGAAGAAATGGTCACTGATGCAGGGACAAGAAAAACCCTACCTGATAAGTCTCCTTAGTCTGATGGAAATACCTGATGCATCAGCTTGTCATGCTTTGCTGTCTAAGCTATCAGCCATTCTGTTGAAGAAGCAGATTGTAAAAAGCATGTGGTTGGAGTGGTACGAAGCAGGCCAACCCAACATTTCTTTTGTGCGGCCTATGGTTTTAGAAAACTTTTTGGAATAAGAGAACATATCAGGGAGACAGAAATGCAGCTACTGCTAGGCATGCTCAGCCTTCAGCTCCTGCTCTTCTGTCTTCTCCCAGTTCCTCCCAGAAATAAGAGAAGGCTTGAGCAGAAGACCTGAAAGACAGTCAGCGAGTACCAGTGGCAGAAATATTGCTTGACACAGACATAGATGCAAAGTACTGCAATGTACCTTGCCACTGCCAGAGGCCTACTTATCTGACATTGCAGAAGGAGCTTAATGTTGCTTTATATACCTCGTCTGACATTACTCACTTTGTCACATCTTTTGTATGAAGTGGTTTTTTTCACAAAAATCATCTCTGAAACATCCCAGCCACTCAAGCTAAATTGGGAGAAGAAACGTAACACAGTCTTTCCAGGTTTGAGCAAATGGACATGGAAATGGGGTATTTGGGGCTTCAGTAAATGGAGGTTGTGATCTCCCCCTTTGACTTGCATCTTCCATCTAATCTTCCAGCTAATGTGTGGTCTGGTAAGATTCACTCATGGATCGGTCTTTCAAAGAGTGAGATCCTAGAGTTACCTCCCAAACTTTAGCTATCCTCTGCTAATCAAGTTGACAAAAATTAATCTCTAACATCAGCAGTGAGGCAGCCAGTAACTTGATCCCCATTACTGAAGTTTCAAGGTAGATCAGGGTACTGATACCGCCCTTGTAACTTTTGCCAGTGAAAAATGGTAGTGCATAATTTTTTGTTGGATCACTCTTGATATTTGATACTGTAGATCATCAAATGCTGCTAACATGTATGGAGGAACTGTGCATATAACTGGAAGCTCCTTGAAAGCATTCTGTTCCTTCTCCTAAGGTGGAGCCAGAGGAGTTACAAGAAGCAGTTGTTTTCCTGTTTCCAAACTCCTCATCTCTGGAAGCTGACAAGGCTTCTTCCATAAGCATGTGAAACCATTGGAGAGCTGAGGAGATCACATAGTGAACTATAGTGCCTGCTTTTCTGTAGATGTTATCTAAGTTTTCATATTCATTATTGCAAGCATAATTACTGCCTTCCTGTAACTATCTCAGTGGCTACCTGAAGCTGACATTGCACTGCAGAACAACTGGCCAGAAGTGAACCAGACAAGTCAAAGGTATCAGTTGTGTTAAACAGCTGTATCAGTGTTGCTTAAAAATCACATGTAAACCAAATGGATTTTACTAGATAAAGACCATCTTATTTGCAAATACAAAATCAATTCCTAAAAGATTTAAGCTTAAACCAAACCAGACATGGTTTAGCACTGAAATATGAGAATGTCCATGTCTTCTACACTGGTTTAACCAAAATGGATTTAAAATTATGCCTTTAGAAAAACCAGGATACTTCTTCCTAGTAGTTTAGACCTAGATGATGACAGTAGAAGCAGAGGAGTGCTTTGAAATTCTTCCTTTCATAACTATTCCAGGTGCTGAGGGCCTTTGTTTGACATTTGTTGCACCTCTGTGAACTTTTGGGCTTTAGTATTTGCCTACAGACTATGCACAGAAATAGGAAGACTCCATCTCCATTTCACGAGGACTAGACTGTTGTCTTTGCTCTGATGGGTGCAGTGCAGCTGTGATGGTCCACATAAAATGATAACTGCATTTGCAATCACATGCTCAGAAAACTGGAACAAATGGGAGCAGGCTGTCCATTTACCATGCACACATTGCCATGGGTCTGTTCATAAATGTCTCCCCATTTTTTTCCTCCCTGATAGGCATGGAGGTTCTGCTTCATTGCATGGAGTCCTGGGTAGGTTTTCAAATTTGATCCTGGAAGGCTTCCAAGGAAATGGCCTTTATTGTTTCTGAGATTGGGCCACCCTTTATGATCATGAGTGGATTTCACACAAGCAATGAAACTGTCAAGCAAAAGAAGGAAGCTTCTGGACACAGGACTTTTGAGAAGTTTTATCTAGACTGAATGATTTCTGCAAAGAGTAAGATGTCTGTAGACATCATCACTTCCCGAAAATGTCAAACTTGCTCTGTAAGTTATAGAAACACACAAGTGCAAGTGTAACCCCTACAGATTTAATCAGGCTCTTTCTCCTATGGGGTGCTAAGGAAGGAAAAGTGGGAGAAATTATTGTTGCTATTTTTACATGCTTGGGAGCTGCTAAGCGATTATAATAATGGGAGTCATAAATTACTTCACCAATGCATTTGGAGATGAGACAGTGAACTGACTCCTCGAAGGAATACAGGATATGTAATCTGAATGGCAGACGCTGCAAGGGAGAGGACTCAGGCCCTGAGAAAGGAAAACTGTGGGTGAAATTTGATTTCTGTTCTGTTCTGCTTTAATTAGTTTGTGTTGCAAGCAAGGCAGGCACTGCACTTGCAATCTGCAAGTTTAGTGAAAGCCTTTGCACCTGCTACCTGAAGGATGGTTCCGCAAAAGAAATTCAAAAGTTTATTCAGTGGATTCTTTTTTTCTTTTGCTGTTCCCAAAAAAGAAGCTCATTCATATGCACTTGACAGTGAGAGGTAAATTTTCTGTGCAGCACAAGGTGACTTAACCACATGATTCTCAGGAACAGTAGTGGGAATGCTGCAGCAAAAGCCTCATGCCAAGGCATGTGAAAGCATCTGTAGATGAATCCACTGCCCTGTGGCAATGGGAATCCTGGTCAATGACTTTTTTTGTGAGTGCTGAAACAAATAAAATCCATGACACAAATCTCCTGTCTGCAGCACTGTGATTCTCTGTCTTTGAGATTCTGTGCAGACTTCTTCCTGGTGCATTGCATTAATATTAAATTAACAACACGCTACTCACATGGAACTTACATTCTAAAAAAAGCTCACATTATGCTGTAAGCCTTTATTACAAAATAATAGCAGTCGTGAGGTTAAAGTTTGTTCATACAGTTTTCTATAGAACATCTGTACATTTTTTATGGAGGATAAAAGCTACGTTCCACGTGTAGCTTAGTCATATGAATATAGATAATGAGTAGTTTATTGAATTTCCTTTTAGATTTTACCAATCACTTATATTCATATAAAGCATGCAAAACATACCAGATTTTCATAAGTGGTACTTGCTTTTCAGAAACTCGAATTTCTCTGTCAGTGTTCTGCAGAGGATGTGACCTGATATGAAAAGGACCTATTCCTGTAGGATTTAGCTTGTAGCTAGAGGCATAAATCAGAGATTCTCTGAAGTCGATTGTAATCCACACTGGAGAGAATAAAGAGGAATCACTAGGTCCATATGGAGCAGGACCTTGAAAAGCTTTATGAGGACCACATTCACTGGAACAGTTACCCAGCATCCAAACCATGGAAGCCCACACAGGCTTCAAAACCAAAATATTTCAGGGCTTTTGTGGCCTTCCATGATGCAGAAGCTGGACAGGATTTTTATTGAATCTGGCCTTAAATAAGCAAAAGAATTTTGTAATCAGTGCATGGTTTAACAGGAAGCCAGAAAAATTCTTTTAATATTGGAATGATATGGTGGGAAAGCTTAGCCCTAGATACAGTCCTGGCTGCTGAGCTCAAAAAAAATTTGCCTGCAAGCAAAACTATCTGGGAGTACAGTAAACTCCTAATTAACCTGAATTGGTAAAGGTATGTATTACAATGTCAGGTTTTTATTCATGTGTATATAAGCCATACCTTACTTTTCAAATGCTGACCCCTCACCCCACAAAAATGTTTTCAAGACCATAAACAGACCTGATCCTTGAACCCTGATCACCCTTCTCTTTTTCCTATATTATAGAAGCACTTTCAATTATTGGTAGAGAACTCTGGATACAGTGCCAGAGCTCCTTAATGCCACTCCAGGTGTCAAACAGCAGGGACTATTAGAAAGCAATCTGTAGCAATCCTCAGCCCTGATGGTGTTTCAGCATCAATCCTGAAGCAGTTGCTTGCTGTATTGCTGGAAGTCTTAAAATTTTGGTAGAATGCATGTGGAGCAGCAAATAAGTGACCACTGCATGATGACTGTAGATTCAAAAGGGATTACTACATTATGCTGTGCTGTGAACTTGAAATTATCCCAGTGTTCCCCAGTGAGACGTGTGCCGTGGTGGAGCCAGCAGGAGGGACAGGTAGTCTAACTGCAATTGTTTTTTCTCACCTTGGAGTTCTGTTTTCATGTTATAGATGCAGAGATTTGGGTGGCATTCAAAAATGTCCAAAGGAACATTAACCAACATCTGAGAGCATTGTGGAGACTCAGATAAGTGGACAGGGCTCATTTGGGGTCTAGATGAGTGGATCTGAGCTCATTCCTTTAGCTTCAGAGTATATCTGTAAGTGATGATGATTTCACCTGGAGCAGCATGTAAGCATTTCCATAAACAGGGTTTGCATTGTGTAGCAAAATCAAAGCTATACAGTAATAACTACCCTGCAGCTAAATGGATGCTTTTTCCACAGCTGAATCCTTAGAGGGATGATGTAATTTTTAGTCATTCATTGCCATGTGACTTATTAAAACAATTAACAGGCAAAAAAAAGTGGTTCTTTTGAGTGGTTTGGCAAAGGCTATGCAGTATGAAGTTCAAGCAGAGTGAGTTTCTACCTCTGTTCGTAGCAGTGTGTGAAGTGGCCAGGGCTGTGGTTCTCTTCTTAGCTCACCCTCTAACTCACTGTTTGACCTTGGAAAAGTCTCCTGGCCGCTTTGGGTTTTCAAGTCATTATGAGCTCAAAACTTGTATCAGCTTCTCTAAAAGATTTGCGGGCTCTCCAGGCAAACCTGGGTCCCACTCCAGGGTTGGGCCTGATATGTTTATGATCTGAGCCCTGTGTACACAAGGTTTGAGGTTTTGACATGTAACCAGATGAAACATAATGGTTTCAGCTGAGTTTTGCTTTGAATTCTTGGATTCAGCTGTACTCCTCACTTAAAAAGAAGGCCCAAACGTGGCAGACCTAAGTGAAGAAACTGTCCACTGAGGGCTTCTAGGAGACAACTGGATAGTTTCACTTAGTCTGATCTAAAATTAAAGCTCTAGGTGTGTAGTTAACTGTGGTTGTATATCCAGTGCAATTGCCTGTACCCTGTTCCAGGAGGAGATTATGAGACACAGGTGCATAACATTTAAAACCCGCACAATGAAAGAACAGCAGACAAACCTGGAAACCTTGTAAGTACAACACAGATTTTCCCTTTTTGAATTGCCTTGCCTTGCCTCTATTTCTTCCCTCCCAACCATTCCAACAGTACTGTTCAAACGTAACTTGTGATTTTAACAGTGAGCTACCACCCTAGGACTTGGAGGATGAGTCTTTTAGATTTCTTGCAGGATGGTATATCTATCCTTTGTTAGTCTGGTCACAGCTTCACTCAAAATGCACCTCATGTCCATTGTCAAGGTTTCTGTGTTTAGATCCTACTTTGCTAGAGCTGTGTGTCTCTGTCTGGCCCTGTAGCTGTACTCTCGACGTGCAGATGTTTTTGAGGTCTGTGAAACCAGTGGAGCCTGACATCAGCTCTAGTTTGTCAGTGATTTAAACTCATTTCCGTGCTGTAGTGCTGTGGACACTCCAGCTTATAGCCCACACCTTGGCACACAGTTAATGTAGATAGCTAAATAATGCAGGCTTAGCAGAAGAGCTTTTCACAAACAATTGTTATTTTCTTAGGCAACATATTTCAAGGACGTGAAGGCTGGGTGAGCTCTGGGTCACAATTTGCTCAGGCTGTATTTGCACCACAAGCATGGAATCAATTGCCAGTGCTAGATTTAGCTGGCCACACCATGGGCTGTGTCCCAGCTCAGAGGAAACCCAGGTACTCCCCCCTAGGCTCCTGTGCTGGAGGGACCCTCAAGGGCTGGGCTGGCTTGGGCTGGTGTCACAGCCCTGATTCGCATAGCCACTGTGCAGGGGAAAGGAGCACGGGACCTTCAGGGCCAGCTGGCTCATGGGGATGTAGCTGCTCCCCAGCACTCAGGGGGGAAACTTCAGAGGGCAGAGTCTGGCACTGCATTGTGTAACTTTATTTTAAAGAACTAACTGTCATTTTTATATGGAGTGCTTGTGTGCCAAAAATGCAGCTCTTTTTTATTTAGTGAAATATCCTTTGGAAAACTGTAAAATCATGACAGGTTTTTGTATTTATTTTACATTCAGTTCAGGATTATACACCATCAGCTTTAGGGCCTTGTAGGAGCCAAGAGAATATAAAGGTTGTCAGAAAATTGGAGGCTTTATACCAGGCTGTTCTGATTTAACTGGCAGACCATTTAAAGTTACTGAGATCGGAGGAGAAGCAGAGCTTTTCAGAATTGTCAGTCTTGTGAGTGCTGCAGTTTCTGACTGGCACCCACTCTCCAAAGTACTGACCTCAGCACCGACAGGAGAACGGCATCAGCATCTTTAAGCTGTATTTTGTTATTATTGTTCAGAAGTTTTGCCGTTTCTGAGTAGATGAATTTCCCCTGGAGATGTAGTAGCATCTGGGCTTTCTTGCAGCTGAGTTTAAAGCTGCCTGGTTCCCTGAAATGAAGTGACAGCTTTTAGTCTTCGACAGGAACGTGTGAATGTATTCGGGTTAATTTATAACACACAGAGAAGAAAATTTATATTAGGGGGGAAAGGAAGGAAAAAAAAAAAAAAAAAAAAACAAACACGAAAGAGAAAAAATCTTTGAGGGCTTCATCTGCCCAGGGAGGTAGTATAATGCATCCACATACTTCAGTCCACGTGAGCAGAGTAATAATGGGATACACACGCGCACACACACACGCACACAAGCTGGGATCCTTTTCAGTCAGTCAAATTATTCTTTTGGTCAAAGGTATTTTTCTTAGTTCTAATAATAAACAGTGAAATCTTGGGTTAGTGCAACATACAAAGATAGACTTTAATATACACAATGCCTGTTACGTAGAACTGTTTCCAGTACACAATGGCCACATTGTTTCTCTTCTTTTTTTTGTTTCCACAAAAGTATAAAAGAGCATCATGCTACAGACAGCACATTTTAGTCTGAAGTGGAACTGGCAGAGGATTTCAATGGAAAGTTGATTTATTTCAAGGGATTATGGGAGTCCAGGGATAAAGCTGGCACCCGGCCACAGGGAGAGCCCTTGACCTAGAAGCAGGAACAGTTTTCAAAGCTGTACATGTACATAACTGAGCAGAACACTTTAATTTAGTGCAGAGCATAACCTGAATTCCTTCTCTGAGGGAAGATGAAAGAAAGAAATTTTACTTCTTAGTAGGACGTTGGAAGCTATATCCAAAGCTCTTTGCCTATTTTACATCTTATTCTGCAGCATTGCAGGAAGCAATTGTTTGTGACAAAAGGCCACTTTCTTCTCTGCTTAACTGGGAAAGCAAATTGAGCTGCCGCTCATAAAACCGACTGGATACAGAATTAATTTGCTTTTCCTGATAGATGAAACAGGTTAACAGACCACTACAGGTTACTCTCTAAATCAACATATGAAACATAATTTCATTGTCTTTCCTCCCCCCTTACTCTAGGCCTTAAGCAGTAATTATAAAGACTTTAAATCTCCCTAGTGATATCAGCTGGTTAAAAAATTTGGATCACAGGAATAATGTAACCCAGAGTCTGCTTTCAGCAGCGTTGTTCACACTCCAGAGAAGGCAATTCTATACAAAATACTCTTCCATAACTATGCTCTATTAATTTTAGTAGTAGTTTTCAGTAAGCTTCACATTGGGATCCACATCATCAGGCCTATTCCTTAGTCAGAAGGTACAAAGCATAACAGCAACAAGACTTTAAACGTGTCTTTAAAACACTATTTTGGAGCATTTTGTGAAGACCGTGTATTATATCAAACATACCGTAGTAATTACATTTACTAAAACTTCCTAAGTGGTAATAGGCTTCTAGCTTGGCTGCCCTTAGAATCTGTCATAAACTTCAGCCACCTAATTAAGTGCTTTATTCTGCAGCTTCCAGTCTGGCCAAACAACCACGGGCATCTGTAGGTATCTGACCTGAATCAAGGACTCTGCGTGTGAGCCCTGTGTTTCCAGACAGTGCGTCTGACTGATACTGCAAAACCACAAAATGCCAGATGGTTTCAACATATTACACAGCTCTCTGCATGGGCATCCAGCGACAGTGTGTGCCTTCCTGCAAAATTTCACATGCTGAAACAACTTCTTGCAGTGTGGAGACAACACTGTGCCTGAAAACAAAGATTTAACGACGTTGGCATTGCTCAGCCTCTTGTCAACTTCTGGTCTGGGAAAAACTGTCAGCTGTTCTAAAATTAGAAGATGACATAACATTGGCTAGAATAGGGCATAGGCTGGGTAGGCTTCTTCATTATCAGCGTCCTTGTTGAACTTTAATCCTTATTTTATGACCCTTCTGCTTGTTTGGGTATAGCTTGCATCATGGGCACAAACTGCCCATCATGGCATATTTGCACAGTGAGTTTGTTCTGTGCATTAAGATGAGACTGGTCAGCTATAACAAGTGGGGACTGAGAGGCTTTCCCACCATCCAAACTGTGGCTGGGTTGGATCCCACATTAGGAGGCCCTTTCGCTATGTTACCTAAAGCAATCTTCACTGAGACCACCAAATCCCCCTGCATGCTAACTAGTCTGCTGGTTTCCTCCTAACTTGCATACAAATACCCTGGATCTCTAGGGAGATGAGAAAGAACCATGGAGCCAGCTCTGTGCAACAGAGGGAGCCTCCTTCCTCAGTGTGTACATACACCCTTTTGTCAGGCTCTGGAGGGCAGGCCCTGACCCTTTGCATTTCCTGAGCTAAGTCTTTCAATGCTGTGAAGTTCTTTAAGCACCCAAAATATGCCTCTGGGTGTACTCTGAGCTGGCATCTGCAAAACTGATGGGGTTGGTGCTTCACTGCTTAATCTGTGAAGGAGGAAGAAGACAAATTTGGCTCTCAGAGGAGAGAGGGACATTCAGCTAGTCCTGCTTCTTTAACACATGCTGTCAAGACGTAGATATGGTACCCATGTGTACCTAGCTCCAGGTAAAAGGAATGCTTTATTTTTTAAACGTTGAAAAAAAAAAAAAAATCTTTGTGCATTGAATGCTTCTTGCAGCCAGGTTACCAGGGACATTCTGTGAAGAAAACTATGCTTAAACTAATTTTCAGCTTATGTTGTAACACCTCTCCTTGGCATTAGTACCAGTAAGTTTATAATCAGATACATGGCAGCTGCACCACTGGGCCATCAAGGTCACTTTTAATTCACAGTCCTGTCTGTGGTTTGGTGGAGAAAAAGTAATTATGAAATCCCTTGGGAAAGGGCTGTCTTGATGTGGCCAGGCACATACCAGTAGTAAGCATTTATATAGCATCTTTTCTACTGATAGTAATTAATAAAAAGGAAGAACAGAAACATTTTATGTAGCTTTTCCATAGCAAGAAAACATGTAACTGATTTTACTGTGTGTTGCTTATAATTACGCTCTTTCCTATCTACCAATTACAGCAAAAAACAGGAGAACTCTAATGACAGTAATGTTAACTGAATAAAATTTTAGTTACTTTAGCTTTAGTGAATAATTTGTCTTCCTCAACCTGATTTACTAATATCTTAGTTGACAAGGCTCCCCATTCTGTGTATTCATTTTGTAGTTAGAGAGGGATTGTTTATAATTTACAGTTTAAGTCTGAGTGCTGTTATTTTGCACTGTCAAAGAGCATCTGTTACAGTAGATAGCTCTTCATATGCTAGTGCCACAAAAAATAAAGCATACCAGCCATGTTAGCTGCCAGTTTATGAGCACCCAGTAATGTTCAGCTGTGTAAAGGGGAATTTCTTTTGAAAGGGCAGAAAATAGAATTGCATAAGTGAATTCTGTGCAGAAATCTACAGTGGGATGAGCTTGTGCAGGACTCATTAACACCAGCTGTGTGATCCAGGTTCAACACTCTGGTTCTCTTTGTGGGGTAAAATCCAAGCTAAAGTTTGTTTGTAGGCATTTGATTGTTACCTGATCATCCCTACAGACTTCCCAGTGTTTTAACCACAAGTTTTCCAGAAGATAGCCTACATACTTCCTGATTCTGTAAGGAGAATGTATCTAGAAGATCTGATTTAGCTACAACTATACACAGGCAAATTCTAGCATAGTTTTCATGGTTGGCTTTGTCAGTACAGACAAAGTAATTCCATAGCACATTGGAATTAATGCCGTTTGCCTTGTGACAAAACCCCAAACCTTTTCAATGAACTCTAGCAAGAGACTTGTATTTAGGGCTGGTTATGAAGCTTTACTTCTTTTAAACTTGATTATATGTCTTTATTTCTGTCTGGTTTTTTGCCTGCTGAGAAAAGTAAAAGCTGTAGTTTATGAGGCTTCTTTGTACTGTACCTTGGTGAAGGCAAGCAAGGGCTCTCGACAGTGAGCTGGCACTAGGCAGCTCTCATCTCATTTGCCCAAATGGTACTATACAAGGTTTTACCACTGCTGATAAGATCCTAACCCTTGCTCAGTTGTGCTTTGAACTCATAGATCATACCATCACCACAAGTATTATTCCTCTCTCTACAGAAGCCTTAGTTGTGACTTCATAGATCAAATCAAACCATATACTGATTATAAGTGCAAAACTGTGTTTACTATGGGCTTCCTGTGCACCTAAAATTTTAGCCTAGCCAGCTTTAATGGAGTTCTTTATTTCAGAGTAAAGCTGATCATCTAAAGCCCAGAATATCAGTAGCCCATCTTGATGTCGTCTGTGGTTGTGGATCCTCACAATTTTATGAAATCAGGTCTCACGTTACCTGTTAGAGACCACACAGCCAGTCAGTGACATGTGTTGTACTTTTTCCAGCTACTCATAGACTCATGAAAGTATGAGGTTTAAAAGAACATGAAAAAATGTCTTCAAATGTAATAACAAAGAATTGCACATTGCTAGTTACCTCAAGCACTTATTGTTCCCCTCTACCTCATGTTTCCTTTGATCTACTCTAAAGTAATTGCAAACTTTGTTAAAATCCAAATTCCGCAATCTTTCCCCCTGCCCCCCAAAGTGTCCTTTTGCCTTGGACTCATATTTTGAGAAGCCTACTTCTTTTGTGTTACTAAAATGCCAAGATTGTAATGGAATGCTTTATTAGGTTTCCAAATGCTTCTGGCCAATAACAAGCAAAGTTCAGCTTAGTAGTTTTAATCTCACAAACATCAAATCTGTTTTCCCTGCATGTGAGAAGAGCCATGCAGCTCTTAAGAAGATTACAGCTATAAATTCTAACATTACAAGGGCCAATACTTTCACAGTCCAAATCAGGATGGGTTATTTTATGCAAGTTTGTCCTCATGTGAATTTCTAATACTATTCCTTGAGTTTTGACTAGGCTTCCCCCTCTTCTTATCCCGCTGTATACTAAGGTATGCTATTTGTAGAAGGTGAATATATTTCTTTTTCTTTTATTCTGCCTTTCTACTTTATTTTAATGTTAAGAGGCAAATTATATCATTTTCATTATCAATGCAGCTCAGAAAACCATCTGTTGCTCAAAGACATCAGGATCAGCAGTCAGCCATCCTCAAAGTAAGCAGCTGTAAATCCAGAGTGACTATACTTTCTAAATGCAGAGAGGCTTTTACATTAATCTCCTGGACTTGCTGAGTAGCTGGTACAGTGCCCAAACGCAAGTAAACTCCATTAGTAAAAATAGACATGATATGGCACTTCAATATATGGCATTTAAACGTGTTCTACAGAGCAGAAGTGCTCGGTTCAAGTCCCAGATACTCTGTTGTTCTGTTCTGCACACATGATTCAGTTATTTTCCTGGTTGTCAAATACCTTGTAAAAAGCAATAGCAGTGTTTTATTTTCAAAAAGATGCAGTACTGCTGTCATTTACACAGGTGTAGATCAGGAGAAACTCAGTTGACTTGTTAGGACTCTGGAAGTTCAGCAGCTCTGAAAAATTACACTTTACAACTGTCACTGGAAAGCTACTGTGCAAAGCAGCTTTAATGTTCATGTGTTTTGTACATGCAGAATTACATGAAGCATACTATTACAAGCAGATAAACGTTTGCAAGAAACATACTTTTTGGAGCTTTGCTCTTCATAACAGGGTGTGTCTAGGTACATTAATTTGCAGCCTAAGACTATGGGCAAGTTTCCTTCTTTACCTCCTTTAGCAATATAGCAGGCTGCACCTCTTTTTTTATGGCAAGCTGATCAAAGTCAATTTATTCAAGTGCAAGTTCTCTAAGATCCCTGTGCTCCACTGTGTAACAGAAGGGCTTAGATCTGGGTGTGGTGTTCTTGACCTTCTAGTCTTTTGTCTTTCCAGCCTGTTTTGCTTCCTCTGTCTGCCCAGTTTTAGCCAGGAGAGTGATCTAAAGAGACCCTGTTTGTTTTCTGTGCACATTATGATAGGCTGCCATTGTGTAACGACATACAGTATGCAGGATAAACCACCCTGCTTATTATAGTGTAGTTAAAAGGCCTGTCACTATTTCCATTTCAAATTCCTATTTTCAGGAGTTTACTACTGAGCCGTAACAAATTGCAGGCAGGAAACTTGGCAGTCACATTCCCAGCCTAAGAGCAAATGCTTCTACCAAGTTTAAATAAATAAATTAATTAATATTAATGGCATGTGCTTCCAGCATGCAAAATAAAGGAGGTTTTGTTATTGTTTTGTTTGTTTTATCCTTGAAACAAAAGATGATGATTAAGAAGAGTATTTACATACCAACCACCGTTATACAAGAGTGATACATCAGACCAGGAACAGTGTTATCAAATGATGGAGATGAGTATCTAGTGGTCATTCCTAACTCTCCTAAAAGGAATACCAATAAGGAAGGGCTATCAATCAATGCATAAAAGGTATTAATTCCTACAAGTTGGGAAGAGCAAAAGAGAGTTGTATGTCATAAATACTTAAAATGCTATCAAACCCCAGCTTGATACCCATGGTGGGTGAGAGTGAAATTCTTTGGGGTTAGCTTAAAAGGAAAAAACATCAAAGAAAACAAAATAGTAACACCGCAGAGTGGAAGAGTTTGAAGTAGAATAACCAACAGGTGAAACATTTTAAGGGTAAATGTATTTTCAGTATATTTTAACAATCCAGATTTTAATTATACAGCCAGACATTCAGAGTTTGAAGTCTTGAAATAATTAAAAACCAATTTTTGGTCTGTTGTCCAGACAGCAGGGATTTCAAGCTGGGAAATTCTTCACACTTATCTTTCTGTTCATTGAAGATTTGAGTACTAGAGGGAATCTAGGAACTAGTGACCATAAACTACACTAATTCAATGTGCTACTAAAGGAAAGCGCCACTTTAAGAGTAACAGATTCAGACAAAGCAATATACTGGAACTTAAGTCATCCATTACTTGGCTAGTAAGAAGCATTAAAAATGTGAACATGTAGAAGGCAAGTCCTCAGAAAGCAAAATAAAGAGGGAGTAGCAGATTCTTCAAGAGTAAAAGTGGCTTGGTCGTTGTTGGAATTTTTTGTTTTGTTTTGTTTTCAGGAAATTATAATTTTTGTAGGTTGAAATAAGAAAACACTGTTATTTCACTTTTGGAGAAATCCACCTTTTTGCCCCACTTATTGTTTGCCATTTCTGAAAAATCAGCTGGCCTCAAAACCGCAGTCTCTTCTCAGAACGTAACTGTTCTGAGAGATATATCACATAATGGAGTATTTCACTGCATCATTTACTGCAGACAGCATAACCTGTGTGCCTGTGCTGTAAACTGCCTGGGGAGGAAACTTGGCCTTACATAACTGACTTGAGCCTCTAGTTTGAACAGGAAAGGGGTGCTGGTCCTCATTTAGGGATCTGAGGGATTATTAGAATATGAAATTAAAAAATATTTTAGAAAATCACCAAAGGAAAAACTTTCATTTCCAGCTACAAGGGGATTTTGTGATCTTATTGGCGAGACCTTAAATGTGTGCAAGGTTGAGATAAATGGGTCTTGGTTCACATAAATGTTTTTGGAGGCCAGACAGTGACTCTTGTACAAGTTGAGCCTTTTAGGGACAGTTGTAGAGCCTGCAAGCTCCTCTTCTGCAATTTTCAGGATGATTGGGGCTCGAAGAAACTGTTAAACTTGGCAGTGACTCATGCTGAGCTTAAAGCTTCTGGGAATGTTCTGGGAACCTCTGATACTCTGAAGAGACTCTAGCAAGAGACAACACTGGTGCTGGGATGCTTGCCCAGATGATAAACTATATAGGAATTTCTGTACAGCTGATAAACTCCACTCAGGACCCTATGAAGTATATACGTTGTGTAACAATACCTGTAGGCTCTCAGAAATACCCTTGGGGGCAGCAGCCACTGGTATTCAGTACTCACAAGGTCTGTCCCCTCTGCTCCCTCCTCCCAAAGTGGGTACCTGGTTTGACTCAGAATTGTTTGAGGAATTGCTTGCCGTTTCCTACCCTCCCTGCTCCCCCCTGCTATGCATTTTTAACCAGCAGGGGGAAACAGGAGGGCTCAAGAATTAGAGGACTTATATATATGTGACACATGATGAAGACACTGCAAAGAATATATCCTGTCATATAAACATGAAAAAAAAAAAAAGGCTGAAGTCATAATGCAAGAGTTGCACGGTCTTTTAAATATGACTTCAGTTTGGAAGATTCTGGGGTATGGTTTGAGCTCTGTCTGGAGATGGATCACTTTGGAGATGAGGGAGGTGGTGGTGCCTCTATATGCAACTAACATGTTTGCTTCAAAAGGAGCAGCATTCAGGGAATATCAAGAAGAGCAATTGTAGGGGGCAGAGGTGATCTTGGTTGAGTCTCTCTCCGGACTAGCTAGCTTGCATTTACCAGCAGGAAAAGGGTGTTCATCTGTGCAGTTATTGCAGAGTAGCTGGTGTCCTGTAAATCCACACCCTTGAATGCCTCACTATAACATGTTCATGAGGCCATGCCCTCAAGCACAAAGCTCACTTTAAATGTATGATTCAGAACCATTATGAGGATGGGACAACTTGTACACCTTGAATTAAGACACCAGGTTTACACACCTAGCTGAAGATGGGCCAAGTAAGGGAGGGAAATGACTTAATATATATGTCCTAAGAAATGAGATATATCATGGAAAAGGGAGAGACAGATTAAATGGCAGGAAAGCCATCTGGTACTCCCACTTTTGTAACATGTCATATTTTTCAGACCTGTTATGTATATACGTGTGTGAAATAATCTGAGATTGGTGGGAGATGTCCCATCAGTTCTGATTTTTTACACTGGAATGGACTGGTTGACAGAGGTAGTTTACAAAATGGGAAGGGTTTTAGTCAGTCTGTGTTGCTAAACAAGTATGAAGAAAATGTAGATAGAACCATGGGTTTCTTTTTGTTTACATTGATACTGTTTTCTGTTGTCCTTGATATGTGGAATTGTTGCTTTTCTGAGTCCTTGGGTAAGCCTTGGGAAAAGAGAGCCCTCTGTATTGCTTTTATAGTAATAATACTTGTACTTCACTGTGTCACCACTGTTCTGTGGAATAAAAGGACAATTTTTACTATTGCTTTTCTACAGGCAGAAGAACAGAGGGAGTGAATGTGTCAGGACTAAGGCCAAGACAGAGGGACTCAAAACCAGGTAAGAATTGCAGCAGAAGCAATGAATACTCTAACAGACTGGTTTTGGAACATTTCCAGCTTGGAAGAAGGGGAAATATGATAAATGGCTGCAAAGATCTATGTAGCATTGAGAGTATGGGTAGGGACTGGCCATTCCCTGTCTCAGTGCAGGAGCTAGGAACACTGAATGAAGCAGGCAGGATGAGGGGATTCTTCCTGCATCAGGGACTCGACCTGTGCAACGTGACCTAGCACATAGCTACAATTTACACATGCTGGTGGAGAAGACTGTACAAATCTTGGGAGATAAATCCATTGAGGGTCACTAAATGGGCAGAAACCACATTCTGCTCAGGAGGTACCTTAAGCTGAATATAGTGGGAGCCTGGAAAGTATGTGGAGAAAGTAGTATATAATGCCCATGTCTCCCTAAGCATTTGCTTATGACCACTGTTGTCCTATGGCCACTGTGTGGCCATTCTTATGTCCTCTTGCACAAAGATGATGAGAGGACTCCCAGGACAAGAAGAAATGGCTTCAAGTTGTACCAGGGGAGGTTTAGAATTGGACATTAGGAAAGATTTTTTTACTGAAAGTGTTGAAAGAATTGGAACAAACTGCCAAGGGATGCGGTGCAGTCACTATAGCTGGAAAGCATTCAAAAAATGTATGGCTATGGCATTGAGGGCATGGTTTAATGGTGAACATGGTGGTGGTGCTGGGCTGATGATTTGGACATGATGATCTTAAAAGTCTTTTCCAACCTTAATGATTCCATGAGAGTATAAACTGTGAAAACTCTATAGTGAGATACGTTTCAGAACTAGGGTCTCTTGAGTAGGAAAGCTGGTCGTGAGATGGTCCTGCCCCTAGGTTTCCACTCCATTCTCTTGGCTATACTTGACCCCATGACAAAACAGTCCATGCATGAGCAAATCTATCCATGTGATAGAACCTACACTTCACAAGAGTTTGAATTATATGATCTTTGAAGAGGCCCTGAGGCAAAAACCCGCCCACTTTAGGAGAAGACTAGAGATGGGCTTTCAGCAGACAGGTGTTTCTGGTCTACCTGGTTGCCCAGGTAAGTTCCTTTTGATAAAACTTCTTTCACACTGTTGCGTTTTGCTTGTAGTTGCTGTGTCTCAGGGCTGCTAGAGCTTTGAATGGGTATCCTTCATTACCTTAAATATAAATAAACTGATAATATCATATGAGGATGATATGAGAGCAGACCAATGACAGATCAAGCAGAGTAAGACAGGCATAAATGGGAGCTCTTCTGTGGAAAAGCTGGGTAGGGTGAAAGATATGACATCTCAGTCAATATGAGAACCTTTATTGCCATTAGTAGAAAGGACTCTGCTGAAGGGTAAAGAGAGAACATGAGGATCTGGCAGATCTCTGAGGGAAAGATGCTGCCTCTGTGCAGTAAGAAGTCAAAAGTTATGCCAGTCTAGTTATAAAATGACCTGCACAAGCTGAAATAACTCTGATTTAAAGTAATATCCTCCCTCAGGCCTCCTGTGACTTTTCCCAGGACATTTTATTTTAAACTATGTATTCTTAGGGTTCTGTGTGCATATGCCTGTCACCTTGCAGAAGAAACATGAAAATACCCTCCCAGCTTTTATTTGGATAAATTAAAGGTTAAATGTTTACCATGCTCACTTAGGTTGTTGGTCAAAGCCTTGCAGGCTGAGGACTTCCTACCCTCCAGGCAATACCCTGTCATGCCTGTTGTCCATCTCTGCCTGGTGATTTCCCAACTATGAGTCAAATATAAGGGGATATAGCAATTATTTCATACCAAAATTATCCCATTTAAATTTTTGTTTGATGTTCAGGAACCGTTCAAAGTCTTCATCCTGTGCATCAGGTGACTGCATTTTTTTTGCTGTGTAATATATTTTGAAAACAAAGAAATACATCTCTTTCCTGTGTGAATGATGCCTATATTTCAGAACCATTACTATCTTTCTGGCTAATACTGTATTAGTTATTAGTTTTCTTTTTGAAGAAAATATAGATACAAACTAACTTTGGTCTTGAACATTAAGCAGCTTGCACTTCTCACTGTCTTGAAACCGAGGCATGAACCCAAACTTACCCATATTGGATGACTTTGGTAAACTAGACTTCTGAATTTGCATGACAGCTTTGGGGCGAAGGCCCATGTGTATATATTTTGTGAAGAGGTAGAGACAGTGAGAGTAGAAAATAGCTGTCATTCATAAGCTGTGCCTTTTCTCAACACAACATAAAAGATTTTTAGCATGTGAACAAAAAGAGCAGACTTGGCAGCAGGATCGAGCACAGTAGCTTGGGAGGTCTGGTAGGTCAGTGATCCATGAGGTAGGAAGGATTCATTCAGTAGACCAGAAAAGCTCAGTTGGGGCCATTAAAGAATTTAGGAGTCAAAAATCCATGTTTTCAATTTCTATGTCTGTTCAAACAGGTAACCAGTCCATTCTAGCTCATTCCCCTCCTCCCATAAAAACTCATTGCACTTATCAAAGCTTGTATAGCATTGATCAGAGAGACTAAGAGGTTTTGGGAACCACACTGCCTTATATGCAGGTAAGATGTTTTAAGAAAGGTCAAGAGATATTTCCCAACTCTAAGTGTTTACAGAGTAGATGCTAATCTAATCTGTCTAGACCATAACGCCCTTAAGAGACAGAAAAAACCCTGGTAAGTGAGCTCCCAGGTAAGTCTCTGTACTAGGTATTATTTTAAGGGACAGGACAACATGTGTCTCTTACAAGGGCATGTGGTCTCTGACTGCTCCCTGCTAGCACCTGAGAGCCCTCTCCCAGACAGTGGCTGGCAAATTCTCCTGAGGCTGGTTGAATGTTAATCCTTGTTAACCGCACTGCCTTGACATCCCTGGAAACAAAGCATTTCTGCAGTGCAGAGCTTCTCTTCTGTACTTTAACCCCAAGATGAAGTGATCACTTCTAGGAATAAGACAGAGTTTAGTTTGCCTTTGTGCTTGGCCCTTCTGTTCACACCAGCCATGTGGCTAGCTGCAATGTCAGGGGAGATACACGGAAGCCAGGACACAGATTGAGACCTCAGACAGATGAAGAACACTGGCCATAAAGCACCTAACAGGATATAATAGTTATTATGTGATAGGTGTCTAGACCAGTTAAGCACACCTAGAGAAGGGCTGAGCACTTTTATTTTCCACTGGTTGCAACATCTTGGGGCTAGCTGTGGCTGTGGTCCATCCTGGTGTGGTCACTGGTAGGTTAACTGATCTTCCGTTCTGAGCAGTGACTTGTAACTGACTGACCTCTTATTCAAAAGACTAAATCAGGCTCGATTTTAAGACTTTAGAAGAGTGTTCCGTTTTCTTAATTCCCGGATGAATTGCTTTGACCAGTTTTAAGAAAGTAACAACAAAAGGACAGCATCTCATTTCAGATCTCCATCTAAGGACCTATTGTTACTTTAAAGCCATTGAAGCTATTGTTATTTAAAGAGAACTTGATTGCTTCTTTGAAAAAATCAAGACAATGATAAGGTAAACATTTTTTAACCTAAATATCCCATTACCTAAACTGTAAGGCATGACCAGTAATGATTTTTTCATCACTCGACAACCCCTACCTAGCCACAGTGTGGTAAAATAAAAAATTTAAGGGCAGCCTTTCCTTTGAATTCACTTGCAAAGAACCACCATTTTAGATGGTAAGATTTTTCTCTTTAAATCACAGTGTAGTACTACATACTTGCTTGGTTTTCATGAATGCTTTGCTTTCCTTTCACTAAATGTTAATTTGCATTAGATACTTGTGGTTTTAAAGAGACAGCATTGGCTCTCTGTGTCTACCAATCTAACTTCCTTGCATTTGAAGACAATCACAGAGTTTGAAGACAATCACAGAGAGAACATCATCAACAGCTCTGTTTTGACAGGGGATACACTCATTTCTATGTGAATACACAAAAATTAAAGACATTAGTCATATTTTGTTACGTTCACACAAGTGGCACTTAAAGAATATAGTCCAAACACATTATTGTTCAGATCGTGTATATTTTTAACTTTCCTGAGGAAAGCATACCTTAATTAGCCAGCTGTAATCCAAATTAGTTTCTCATTTGTTAAAGCTGTTAAAATACCTTAAATCAGCTGCATATGTCTGAAATAATAATGAAAATAACTGCATTAGCAAAAATTTTCTGAATGTGAGAGGGCTATAAATAGATAGGAGGTGAATTGGACAGTCGGCGGATTCTGAGTTGGATTAAAAACATCTTACTTAAGCCAAAAACATGGCAACCAATATTTTCTGTTATAAAAATATTTGAGATTAATTTAGTTTTATGAAAGCTGTCAGAAGCTGAAATGAATAGCAGAACTTCTCTGTGTATTTACAAGCCAATGCTAATACCTGAAGTATAAAGCAAGGCACATTACGAGCAATGACAGCAAACCTCTGATTGTATTCAAAATTCCTTTTTGCTGGTGGATAAGAATGAACTGGATGTTCACGTTCTCTCGGAGTAACCTCTGCCTTGATAAAGCTTGTCATTTGAGCAAATAATATGACAGGTCTCTGAGGTGGATTACTACTGTCCACTAGAGGCTGTAATGAGACCAACAATGTCATTTTATGACAGACTGAAGACTTGAAATGTAACAATCAATAATTGTGAGATTACTTTTCACACTCAATACACTGTCAATCACTGCATTTCCCTGAATGCTATTTTTTTACAAAAAAAAAAATCCAACTTATTATGCCTCTTATTCTCCCATTTTTTATAGGTACTATTAATTGTATAAAACATGCTGGGTAGCTGGCACATTACAACTGGTGAATTGAAAAACAGCTTCTTCTAGACAGTGTGCATCTTGCATGTCAAATTGTTTAGTATCTTTTGGTCAGTACTATATTCTCCCGGGAGTCCTATCACTTTCAGCACATCACCAGCAGTAAATAAAAACACTTGACTCTGTGTGGGTTCTTGTGTCCCACTCACTTGCCTTCATCATCACCTTGATGTTTTGTGGAATCCTTTGTGCAGGGAATATATTGAGGCCCAGTGTAGGCACTTGGCAGGGGAGCTGCAGAAGCACAAGGATGTCTTGTGACATGGTTGTATATCCCGTGTGTTAGGCCATGTTCATAGAGGCATAGTCCCCTCATCCCTCATCTGTTAATGCAACCAACATGTATCAAGTCAGAACAGAGGTGAGAGTGGCTCATGAACCTGACATGGCTGGTGGTGGTTGTGGCACTTCCCAGAGCCGTGGGTTAAGTGCCTGCTGGCTCAGGAAAGCACTATTGCTTTAATTTACAAAGGACTTACATTTTGTGGGTCTCTTTTCTACTCTGAAGCAGAAACACAGATAAAGATATAAAAGCCTAGAGCATGGAGTGTGGCAAAAAATGAGGGTCCTGAGGCAAACACCATAGCCACAGAGTGGAGCAACACACAAGCCTCTTACATGAGCCTGCTGCAGAAGGGAAAGTTGCCCAAAGCTTGCTTCGGCATGAATGTGGCTTCTCTTTCTCTTCATGTGCCACACCTCTTGGCAAGGTGAATGTTTGAGAAGGAAAGATTCCTTTCTCCTGAGGTAACACTCTGTACTACTGGAATAAAAAGGGTGGCAGACAGAATGCCTTGTACTCTGAATTGAACCTTGATGATGGGTTTTCAGTTTCTCCAAGGCTTTCACTTGATTTTCAGTAATCTCCAGTCTTTGTCTCTTTCTCTTGGTTCCTTTTATTAAATCAATGAACCTTACATTAGCTGGGTGAATATAATTTTGCTATCCGCTTTGCTGCTGTAGATTCACTCTCTTGTAGTACTGAGCAGCATGTTTGTCCAGATATCTTGGCTTGTTGCTGCTTCTCTCTCCACATCACTGCTAGAACAGAAAATCTGAAACTGATTTTCATAGTGAACCCAAACTAAAGATACAGGAGGTGCTGTGGTAAAATATCCTTGTGTTTCATAAAGCTAGTTTGTATTACAGTATCAACTCTAAATCCAGAACACTGCAGCTTACAAGGTTATTACTATGTTCTTTAGCAATTACAGTGAGCTAGTACAGTCCTTTATAGAAGGGACTACTTTGCTGATCTGCATTACGGCAGGTTGAGTCCTAGGGTACTTGGCATCTAGACTCTTAAATTTGCAGCTAAAACCCAATGCTAATATATAACAGACACACAGGAGGTATACCTACTAGAAACCTGGTACCTTGGAGCTTACTTTTATGGCAAATTGGTACAAGCTGCGATAAACAGATTGATCTGGATGGCCATGTTACATGGAGTGCACATCTCAGGCCTTTCTGAGGCCAGGGACCCCACAGTGTCCAGCTCCTTGGAGGCAGCATGTAACAGGCTTTGGTATTTATGCAACATTTTTTTGCAATGTCCTTGGGGTGGGGAGAGGCCTTCTCTGTGCTCTACTTCTCTTCCTGATGCCAAAGCAGAGAGTGAGTGGCTTCTCATGGACCACTGACAGGTTGCATGGAAACATACCATCCCCCTATCCTTTGGCTGCGTTCATCCCATTCATTGCTTTCATAATTCGTTTCATTTCTCTAAATTGTACCTTATGTACCTAATTGTACCCAATTATTTTTGGGGGTATGGGGGTTTGTTTGGTTTGTTTTTTAAATTTTTTTAATATGAAGACCAGACTGAGACATTCCAGAAGGAGGATATTTTCTCTGGTCTCTGTTCTGCATCTGTGCTTGTTACTTGCCCATCACTGCAGTTTATGGCACTTGCAGACACCTTCGCTGAGAGAAGTAAGAGAGTAACACACTGACGCTGGAGTGCCAGGGAAGTGTAAGTTGCCATAGTTGGTGGGGGGTGTGGGGGGGGAAGTTCGGGAGAGGCTCACAGTGGTCTGCATACAACTGGGAGAGATGCAAAGGGATCTTTGATGAAACCAGTGCTGAGGAATCCAGAGGGAGTTAGTACCCAAACATGCGTGGTTCAGCCCTGCCTGTCTTGTAGTTCAGTGACGGTATGAGTCAGAGCCTCTTTGGTCTGAATGAAGTGGAAGGTACTTTCTACAAAGCAGCTCAAGCATATGCCAAGGATCCGGATAAATAAAACTAATTCAGAAAAAGGGAGTGGGATGCAGGCTCTTGCTCTAAATCACTTCACAGTTCTCCTCAGTGAAATGCAATATGGCATCTTAAATAAAATCACCCTCTTCTGACTCTCGCAGAGGCTGCTTCAGAGCATTCCCTGGTTTCCAGCACAGTTTTATTTCCTCCCTTAGAGAGACAGACCAGCCTTGACTGAGCAACTGATTTTCATGCATCCTTTAAACCAGCATTCCCTGCCATTTCTGAAGGACAGCACACGTCGCTAGCTGTTTCTTCCCCCTTAAACAATATAGGTTTGGGGTTGGGTTGTTTTTTCTTTTTTTTTTTCTTTTTCCCCTCCCCATCTCATTTCTTTCCGCCTGCAAAGTGATTTGAGAGACCCGCGACGCAGCCTGCTACAGGAGCGGGGACTTCTCTGGAACATTGGCGTGCGCAGGGATTAATCCCACCGTAGAGAGCCAGCTTGGCCTTTGAAGTGTTACAAGGGAACGGAGGAGGTAAGTGTCGAGGCGAGCCCCCAGCCCCCCTCCCCGCCCCCGGGCAGCGTGCGGCGGCCCGCAAAGGGTTAAAGGCCGCCTTGGCCCGGCGGTGCCGTGCGTATGCAATAATCTGTGTGGCTCTCTTGGCCGACTGCCAGAGTGTTGCCTTGCCTCCTCCTCCTCCTCCCTTCTCTCCCCCCCCCCTCCCCCCCCGCCTTTTGCATGAAGTAGGATCCTTGAGCTGTTACAGAGGCAGCCAACTGCTCCATATTTGGCTTCTATTACCCATTTACATGCTGGAGAGCGGAGAGGGAGCGAGCGCTGTACCGCAGACATCATTTCTACTACAGTGGTGGAGACATCCCGGACCTGTGTCACTGCAGGGGGAAGGAAAAAAGCCAAACAAACAAAAAGCAGACCCAAGCCCCGTGATCAGCTAGGAAGACATTTGTGTGCGAGTCTCTCTCTGACCCCCCACCCCCGCCAACCCCACCTCCACTGACACTTTACAGTAAGTGGTTTTTTTTTCCTCCTCTGCTTTCTGCCTCCCCCCCCCCACCCGCCCCCGGCTTCTTCCCTTGTTTAGACTGAAAACCGCCGGCGATTTCCAGCTGGAAAAACAGGGGGCTGAGGGGGAAGGGGAGCACTCTGCCCACCCCGCCACGGGGCTGCAGCCCGTTTCGCTGCGGCCGCCCCCGGCCCGCCGCGGGCCCGGCCCTGAGGGGAGAGGGAGGGAGAAGGGGCGGCCGCGAAATGGCCGAGGGCGCCGCGCAGGGAGCGGAGTGGGGATGCGGGGACACGGGAGGGAGCGGGGGGCCGGGGCGGCCCCGCGGCGGGAGCCGCTCATACAGCCCTACCCCCCCCCGCCCCGCTCCTTCCTCCTTCCTCACCCCCCCCCCTCCCTCCCTCCCGCTTCCCCCTGGCCCGGGCGGGGTGTGGGTGGCCGCGGGGACGGTGGACATTTTGCGAGTCGCAGCTGCCCCCGGTGCGGCGGCGGCCTCGGGGTGTGTGAGACTGCGCGTGTGCTTGTGTATGCGGGGGGGCGGGGGGGGTGCGGTGCCGGTGCGTGTGTGGTGTGTAGGGTGTGTGTGTGTGCGTGGGGGCTGCGGTGTGTGCGTGTTTGTGTGCGTGTGTGCGGTGCCGGTGCGTGTGTGTGGGTACCGTGCCGTGCCGTGTGTGTGTGTGCGGGGGGTGCGAGGCCGGTGCGGTGCGTGTGTGTGGGTACCGTGCCGTGTGTCTGTGCGGAGGGTGCGGTGCCGGTGCGGTGCCGTGTGTGCGTGTGCGTGCGCGGTCGGCGCGGTGCGGGGGGGCCGTGCGGGGCGCGTACGCCGGGCGGACCCGGCGGGGCGCAGCGCGGGGCCGGTCACCGGCAGGGCCGGTCGCCGCCGCCGCACGGCGTATGTAGTACGGGGCTGGGCGGCTGCCGGAGGGTGAATGAAGCGAGGAGGAGGCGGCGGCGGCGGGGGAGGCGGCGCTGGCGCTGGGATGTGCCCGGCAGCAGCCCCGCTCCGCTTTACTCAGGGCCCAGACCGGCTGCAGACGCCACCCGGTACTGCCGGGAGGGACGGGGCGGGAGGGATGGGGGAAGGGGGCGCCGGGGCGCCGCCGCCCCGCTGCCCGCCCGCGACTGTGGGGTCCGGCCGGCGGCGTCCCGAGGGGAAGCGGGGCTGGAGTTCCCCGCCGCCGCCGCCGCCCCGGGGCTCCGTTCGCCTCCAGCGGCGGCCGCTGCCCTCCTGCCGCTCACCGATCCCCCGTCGCCTCCGGGTTTGCTTGGGTCGGGTGGGGGTGGTTGGGTTGCGGGGGGTTTGGGGTTGGTTGGTTGTGGTTTTTTTTTTTTTTTTTTCTTTTCTTTTTTTTTTCTTCTTTTTTTTTTTTTTTTACCCCGAGGCATCGTAATTTACCGGCAGAAAAACAAATAAATGACCCCGTGTACGGTTGTGGGTGCTGAATCCGTCAGTGTGATTCCTGAGAATATTAAAGTCTAAATTAAAGCGTGCTGGAAAAGCGTTAGCTCCCACTGTAATAGTAATAGCGATAATAATAAAATGACAGAATTGGGAGCGATTTACATGTTATTGAAGAGGAGGAATTACTGAAGAGTAATAATAGAAAAGAAAACAAGTCGGAAGCCCGTTATATAATGCACTGTGTAGACAACGAGAGCGACGGGCTATTTTTATTTTGTTTACCGTATGCTGTGTAATAGGGTCTCCTCCGAGCAGCATCTCTCCCCTATGAGCCCGAACTCCAGATAGAATTGGGGAAAAATTTTAAGCATTTCTTTCACGACCAGACGAAGAAATCTAGGTTTGTAAAACCTTCCTTTTTACGTATGATTTCTGTGTATAGATCGGGAAGGGTGTGCAGGTAGATGACCTTTGCCGGAGACCTTTTCCCTTTCATATGGTAAAGAAATTCATATTTTGTAACACAGCTTACACTTTAACGCTCATGGTTATGTATTTTATGCAGTAATGGTTACTTTACGTGTCAGATACGGTCAGGCATAGTGAGTTACTCTGCTGACACACTGGTAAGTCAAGGACTTTTAATTTCAGTTTCGAATGAAACCGTCCCCTAAAGGAAAATCCTGGCTTCATGTTAATCTCTTTCTGTTAGGGTGATAGAGACGGTGCAGTTTTGTCATATGGAGCAATGGTTATGAATGGGGGAGAGGGAAATTGAGAATGGCCAGGGAAAATATTGCGCCGTAGTTATTTTTGTGATGCTGCAAGATAATAGTAGTAATTGTACGTTATGGCACCTAATGTATTCGTGAAACTGGCCCAGTATTTTATGGGCAGCAGCTATTTTGAAAGGGTGGCTGTAATCTCCTCACTTTTTACGTAAGGCAGAGGTCGATAGGTTTTGCTCCGTGCTCGGCTGTCTGTCTGTCTCTCTCATCATGTAGCGACATGTCAGCGGTGCAGGCTTTCAGCGCGCTTACTCCAGCCCTGATCAGTCATGTAATTAGATCAGGCTGCCATGGTAACAGACGGGATTCACCGTATTCACCGGCCAGCCAGGTGCGTGAGTGGCTGGCGGGCGACCCCGCGGGCTACCGCCAGCCCTGCGTGTGCCGCGTTGGTGGCGTACGGCCGGCGCGGGCACCGCCTCGAGCTTTCCGAAAATTGAAAAATGCCGGTGATGGGTTCCTAATGGCCGAACTTCTCGGGAAGGGTTTTTTTTTCCCACTGGAGTGTCAGGCAGATGGGATCATACGTGGCACGCTTAGCAGGTCAGCCAAATCGTCAATTCCACTTGCGTGTATTATTAGCAAATTAATGAAGGTGTGGTACTTTGTAAAAATGCTTTTGGCTTATACAAGCTTGCATGAAAGTTTCTTCAGAGTTTGCCTTTCCTCCCCCCCTCCACTCCCCCCGTCTGTCTGATTTAACTGTTTGGTGGCTGTAGCAGTGTTTGTTAACAGTTGGCATTCCAGGATTTTCATTATAGGCCACAGGCTTGTCACTCTCCACTCCTGTACTGTACTTTAGACCCTCTGTCTGGTAAGATGAAAATCGGTGATACTTTATGTCAGTGTTGTCGCTCTAGGTTTGTTAAGCCTCCTCATAGTTCTTAGCAAGGTCTAGGCCCTTTTGTGTGTTAGGTGAAAGCTGACTGCAGTTTCTCATGATAAAATCCTAAGTATATACTATTCAAAAAAATTTTGCCTCAGCAAACACTTTGATTCTGGTATAAGTGGTTCTTTTGCATTCATGCTCATCAAAATACTACAGCCACAGAGCAGGAGACTTTCTAACACAGTTTATAATACTGTCAAAGGATATGCAATATAACTAGCTTTGAACTGCATGTTGCTCTTAAAAACATGTTTCACCAAGCAATGTATATTTGTCTTCATTCTCAGTGTTTGGACATCACTCTTTTTAGTCACTCTTCCACAAATGTAGGTATAATTTTTTAAAACCACCAGATTTGTCACTGTGTTCTAATGTCATAAATCTGGAGCAACTCTAGGGGATGGGATTGTGAGCCACTTAAATGGGTGTGTATCTCGAATAACTCCATTTATTGGACTTAATCCAGGCATGTAGTAGAGTAACCAAGCTCAGAAAGTGATCTTCTGCGTATCACTGTTATGTTCTGTATATTGCTTCTCATGGCAAAAAGCACTGTGAGCTTAAATAGGATTTTTGCCTGATTAACGAGCTGCATTAAGTATCTCTAGAAGTGGGTAACACCCCTCTTCCAGTCACTAATCTTGGGTGCACTTACACTAATATTGAACTTGGCCCGGAGGATTTTGTGTCTCAGTGATGAGAAATCATCAGCACCCACAGCTCCTGAGTGTTTGTAGTACCGGGCTGGAACATAAAGCAATCCAGAAATATCTCAGTAAAATAGATATTTTAATCATTCTGATGGTAAAGCACTGGAGCTGGAGGAGGAGGCAGTGAGAAATGTCTGTTGGTGGTTCAGCTCTTGTCGTGACAGGCAGCTGGCGGTCTTGGGTTTGGTGTGATGAGTTTGCAGGTCTCAGCCTGCCTGTTGAGCAGGAGTGTTTCTTCTTGGAGGGATGAGGGGACAGGGTATTTGCAGACAATTTCCTGCACTGAAGTGCAACTTCTCAGTGCCTCAACTAGCTTGCCCTTCTGGTTAGGAGAGAATATCCTCCGCTCAGTTTTGGGCCTCCATTCTGAGGAGGTGGCTTGAAATAGAAGAGCTTGTTAGGAGGTCTGGCTGGAGAGAGTGGAATAGTCACGAGCAGGACGACTCCTGTAGTGTGAGCCTTTGTATGCCACATGCTGCTTATACATATTTTATTGTAAGACAAATTACCTGTGTGACTAAGAGTGTTAGAAAGTAATTATTTTCAAAAAGGCCATATATACATAGTTAAAAAAAACTTTTCTGAAAAAAACCCAGTGTAACTTTGCTTTTCTAGCCTCATTGAATTTATTTAGAAAGGTTGAAGAAACTAGTTTTGTTTTAAAAGACATTTACAAGAGATCTGGAATTTCACTTAACAAAATTTTTTTATGTAATAGATCCAGTGGCCTAGTTTCCCATTAATTAAGAAAATAGACACTTGAATGCAGTCACCTGAAAAGCAACTAAGGATTTAAACATTAGAATTTAAAAATAATTGTGTTAGCAATGTGGCTAGTAAAACAAAATCAAGGCCTAATTTTCGCCTTGCTGAAGTTTAGTAGCACATCTTAGCAGATGACAGTCAGGATTATCATTGTCATTGTTCATACGCACACTGCTTTTGTTGTGGTGTACTAATTGAGGGGGAAATGCAATAAAGAAGTATGGCAGGCTGTAAAGGAAGTGCTTGTCAGGATTGCATAGATGGTCTGAAGCACTGGCTGGCTGCAAACCTACTCCAGCGTGTGAGGCAGCTGACGCTGGTGATGCTTGAGAGAAGTTGGGCTGTGTGACAGCCTCAGCTATAACCACACAGGTTGTGAGTGATTTGGCTGTTCTGGAGAGCTGTACGGGTATGCTGTGTACAATTCAGAGAGTGCAGATAACAGATTTAGTTGTAGGTCTCTTCTGAGACTGCTGTAACCAACTCTGCATTAACAGATAAAGATATAATTAGAACAAGAAACAGAAATATGGCAGGCTTGGCACAGGTAAATATTTCATTGCAAAGAAGAACCGACTAGCTATACTCCAGTGACTTCAATAGCCTAAGTTTTGCAAACTGAAAATCCTCACCTTATCCTTTCATTTTACTTTTAAGCAAGACTCTAAGTGTGATAAATAAATAAATAGGTATTTGGATGAAGGCACTGTATTTTGAAGTCTTATTCAGTGGTTCACATTCCTTATATGAGAAAGTTGAAGATTTTTACATGTTTTTGGCTGAGGTGGTGCATGACTAACATTTTAAAACGTAAGAAACTTTGTAGATTCCTGATTTTTGCAAAAAGACAAAAACTAGATCCATGACCATAACTCCTTTTTGATCTCAGTGCATGCATTGAGAATGTAATGCTTCATGGCTTTTTTTTTTTTCCTCTCAAAGCTGTAGTCTGAAGTGGTTGTACAACACATGCAAATCTGTATGTGTGCATTGGTCCCAGTCTGCAAAGTTACTTTAGTATGTGTCCCAGTGAGGGTTTTGCTGAATGAGAATTGATTAAAGAATCTATCTAGAGTTAAGTATGCGTGTAAATCCTTGCCTAAATAGGAACAAGTAAGTATGCTCATAAACTGAAACAACAGAAATTATTCTCAATGAGGGAGAAATGGTCCCACTAAATCCTTTTATTGTACCAAGAGTGATAAAAATATTTGGTGAGATTCCAAGTGAAAAACCCAAACGTATTTTGTTTAATAGGTGATGTCAGCAGAAGTTCAGTGCTGGCTCGTCATGATTTTGCTGAGAAAAACTACAGAAATAATAAAAAAAAACACATTGGTAGTGTTTTTCTTTGTTTATATTATTTGGGAATTTACTGTAGTAGGCATTGACTGTAGCATGCCACCTTTAGCAACAAAATAGTGTACAAGGTAAAGTCACATTCCAATAGGTGAATTTTTTTCACCTAGTAGTAGTAGTTGCTGCACTATATTTTCAGGATGCTACTGCTTCTCAAATAAAATATGTTCTGTTGACAGTGAAGACAGTCATCTCCACTCACTTATGATTCTTCACTTCATTAAGATCACATTTAGGAAAAGAACACTGAATAAATGGGCTCTGCTCTCCACTGTATGAGCTCTGTCTACGGGATTAAATCTATAGTTTATTTGCGCTTGAGTAATAGTAAAAGCAGCCTCTCTCAGTCTTCATTGGGATGTCTTAGTGTGTTGTAAATGGTTTGACTCTTAACTGTGTTTTTTTTCTCTTTATTTTGGTTTCCATCTCCTCAACACCTGAACCAACAGTCACATTGCAGGCCAAGCCAGATGGGCAAGCAATACAAGCTGTGAATTTATTCTTGACCCCATAGGACAGTGACCACCGTCATTTTTGTCTTCACCATACAGTTACGCACTGCCAATAAGGTGAGAATGCAATGCTTTTTATTTCCTTCAGCAAGTGTATACTGTCTGCTCCAGGCTTTAAGCAAAGTGGACACCTTCCCGGTGTCTGTGTGATTACCTACCCGTGATAGCTTTGTACTTCCCTTGCCTGGCAGTAGAGGTCCTTGAGAAACTCTGCTCAGAAAAATTCCTTTAACTCTGGTGACTCAGTTTGGTGACTTAGAGAACAAGTGTGTTCCACATGAGTGGTTTTACGCTCACCTGAGGTCAGAGTATATTCAGTTACTGGAATATGTTAGTATGAATGGAAAAGTTCGCAGACGTTGATTTTTGTTACAAAATGCCATGTGTAAAATTGTATAAACCCTTCCTTCACTTCTATGAACATTTTCAGGATACTTTTTGCTTGCTGCTGGCTTGGCTTTTCCACCCTCTCGAGTTTCTTCTGCACATTAAACTTTGTATGGCATTAGAATAGTTCTCAGGATAATTAGTCACTACTGTGTGTCTTTTGCACTGTTTTGAAGAATACTTTCTGTTCTTCTGATTTTCCTCCCTGAAATGCTGTGGCCAGACAAGATGTAAAAGTGCACGTGTATCAGTCTGCTGCTGTCCATTTCCTCTCTCTCTCCTCCCCATATGGTTGGGGAAAATAACTTGAAAAGAACAAGTCCCAAGACTCAACAATCATACTGCCCATAAAAAGAACATAAATTTAAATTTTATTTCTTTAATCTGATTGTCATTAAGCCAGCCTGTTTTCTTGGACCTGTTCTATGATTTTTAAGTGCTTGGGATTGGCAATACTGCTAATGCTTTAAAAAAAGAAGATAAAGGGTCATAATAAAATTGCATGTGTCTTTAAATAAAAGAAAATGAAATATAATGATTGCTTGCAGAAAATCAAATGGTTGGTTTCTTTTTTAAATTTACAATCAGAAAGCTTAATTACAGTAGTGTTCTTATTTATGCAGGGTTGATCAGAAAGTCTCCATTGCAGAATAACTTTTTAATGTATACAGCGTGTCATAGAAAAGTATGCAGCACATCATTTGCATTTTTTTGTGGCTGTGGGGAAGGGTGCTGTGTTTTAGAGGGAAGTTGCCCAGGCAAGTAGTTACATGCAAGGACATGCCTGTTACAGTCTCCAAATGAGCTTGAATGGTGGGGGTGGATGGTAACCACTGTAACTTCAGAGCAGTAAGAGTTTCTTGAGAGTGAAAAACCACACAAAGTGCCCATGCGCTGATACACTTTGGCTTTCCGTTTTGGAAGAAAACTGACTTGGTAGCAGCTATTGGCTTGGGACATTGAATAGAAGGAATTTTTTTGCTATGACACTATCATTTTCAGAAAGCACTTAATTTTTTTCATGATTAGCTTGGGTTGTATGAAAATGTGTTTATTTGAAGAAGTGATTACTGCTGGAAAAGCTTATATCTCTTAATTAGAAGAAGTAATTGTTTATAGGGCATTGGTCAAATCCTATGAATAATCAGATTGTGTTGCCCACAATGTATTGCTAAGTCACCTTGGATATTTTAGCATCTGGTATTTTCTGCAATTACGTGAGAGAGAATATATTCGATGTTAAGCAAACACTGGATAAAAAAATGTAACCTAGTTAAGTCTGGTGCAGAGGCATGACAGGAATATAGTACTAAAATGCTGTTTTTTCTATACCAGTTCAGCTTGAAGTATAGTATTGTATTTGTGGACCTTAGATTAGGTTAGATTTGGTTTAACTTCTTGTTGTTGGACATTTTAGCCACTGAGTTGGGGGTACCTCTGTTGGTCTCATTAGTTAGTTCTCATTTTCTCTATGGAACAATCAAAATCAGGCCCACTGTATAACTAAATAAGTTAAAATAAAAGTTATTGGGCTAGACACTGCCTGCTTACAAATTTTCTCTGTCACTGGAGGAAACAGACAGGAGCTCACAGTAGTAACACATGAAAGAAACATGACCTGGCACTGTGCAGGGAGCAGCCACAGACAGAGCACTTCATACTCACACTCATCGTCTTTCTGGCTTTTGCATTTGTTTTGGGGTGAAGTTGGCAACAGCCCTGCTCCATTTTAGGCAGACCTGGGTTATGACCCTGGAGTCTGTCAGAGGGGACGGAACATGGGACACGTTTGAAGGCATCCAAAATGGATCTCAGAAACTGTGCTTGAGGCCTAATGTCCCTACATGTGCATTCATACCTTCACTTGTGTGAGGAATTGGGTGGCTTCAGTGGGTGACATCTCTGTGTGTCAGCTCTCCAGGTGCTTACCCTTCCAATTCAAGCAGCATTTTCTGCAGAGCCTGCTAAGCATCTCACCTGGATAAGAACATCAGTATTAGTAAAACTAAAATGAAAATAAATAAATAGATACAGCTTTTCTTTCTTTCTTTCTTTCTTTCTTTCTTTCTTTCTTTCTTTCTTTCTTTCTTTCGTTCGTTCCTTCTTTCTTTCTTTCGTTCCTTCTTTCCTTCTTTCCTTCTTTCTTTCTTTCTTTCTTTCTTTCTTTCTTTCTTTCTTTCTTTCTTTCGTTCCTTCTTTCGTTCCTTCTTTCGTTCCTTCTTTCTTTCCTTCTTTCTTTCCTTCTTTCTTTCCTTCTTTCTTTCCTTCTTTCTTTCCTTCTTTCCTTCTTTCCTTCTTTCTTTCCTTCTTTCTTTCCTTCCTTCCTTCCTTCCTTCCTTCCTTCCTTCCTTCCTTCCTTCCTTCCTTCCTTCCTTCCTTCCTTCCTTCCTTCCTTCCTTCCTTCCTTCCTTCCTTCCTTCCTTCCTTCCTTCCTTCCTTCCTTCCTTCCTTCCTTCCTTCCTTCCTTCCTTCCTTCCTTCCTTCCTTCCTTCCTTCCTTCCTTCCTTCCTTGTTAATTTTAGCTTGCTCTCCAAAACATAGAGTTATTGTTATTTGTTCAGAGCGTGCACTGCCTCCTTCCACGTAGGCAAATGACTCAATGCTTTCTTTTATACAGTTGTCTTGAGAGGATTTTGCATGAGATACTGGACATTTTAACAATTAAAGAGTTCTTTTTAATATTTTCCGCTGTTGAATCACTTGATATTTATTAATCATATTATAGTACTGGGATGAATTTACAGCTGCAGCCCATTTGTAAGAAATTTTTTTTGGCTGAATTTTCAGTAAGTATGTCTGTATACTACCTGATATAGCTTATCTTTTACGTAAGAAATAATTTCTGGTTTATGCAGACTTCTGGCTACTGCTCTCTGTAAACAGGCAAAAGTCTGCCCTTTTAAAATACTTAATAGTGAACATAAAAATAACTAATCTGTCTCTGTATTACTGTTTGCAGTGGTAGGTTTTTGGCTGTCATATCAGTGTCCTTTTATCGTAGCTGGTTTTATTTCTTCCCTCATGTATGAAGGTCTACAATAGCTGCAGGGCTAAAAGAAGGTAGGCAATGGAGACTTCTAATGTGTTAACAGCACAAGTGAAATGGAGCTGTGAACTAGGTATAATTGGATAGTAATTAGGAATAATTTTAATTTTTGGAATTGTTTATGTATGAGCAACTAAAAGGTAAATTAAATTATATGATGTGAGTGCTGACATATGTCTTAAAAATGAGGCTTTGTGGTCCCCTCACCTCAGCCATAACCTTTCATGTTTTTGCTCTGTTGTTCCTCCAGCGGATGCTGAAGATCTGCTGTCTTTCTGCTAGAAAGTTTCATAACACGGTCTGAAGTGTAAATGGAGTTGAGTGTAGCGGTATGCCTACATAAAAACACAAGGCTGACATTCATTATGTGATATAAGGCGCTATCTGAGGTTTGATTCACCTTCCAACTTGGTGTTTTTAAAAGGTGTATCTGCTAATGGAATGAGACCTGGTGTCCCACGCACTGCAACTTGTTAGCATTCCTTTAAAAGTGTGGGCTTTTGGATGTTAGTTTGAGTATGAGTAGATGGAGAACTTCCATGTGCTGGAGGCTGAGAAGTGGTGAGATGCCTGGATGTGATGTGCAGTTGTGTGCAAGCCTGAGCATCTGTGTGTACCCTCCTGCTGCCCTCTCCTTTGGCTGTGTGTGTTGGGCAGGGGTGTGCAGGTGAGGTTTGCTTTGCCTTGAAACCAGGGCTGTGCTTTTGAAAGAAAGTTAGCCCTCATTACCAGGGGTATAATTTTGGTTTGAAGTTAGCCCAGGTGGCAGCATCTGTATTTAAATGTGTTGGCTGAGGGGTTTCTCATGGTGGGACACTGTGATAGAGGCAAACCCCAAATTTGATAATTGCCTCTTTATTTTCTCATCAGTTACTTATTTTGGAACTAGCTGTAAACCTGACTTTAGCATTTATTGAGTTACTCCTTGCTCTATAAAAAGTACAAATGTCAAAGTCTTTCTCACTTGTATTGAAGTGTGGTTGTGACTGTTACCACATTATTGTTTGTCAGGTCCCCACGTGTGAAGGCCTTTGTAGTTTTGTACAGCTAACATTTCTGTGAGGCCAGCTACTTGAAAGAAAGTCAGGCTTTTAATGGTAAAGGATAATTATGAAAAGCAGGCTTAATCCTCCTTTACGGTGCTCAGAATTTTTGTGCTACTGAATATTTTCTCATTGGTGTGGTTCCTTTTCAGTGGCATAGGTAGCAGCTGACTGGAAAGTGATATTTTCAAATGTATATAATAGTAAATGTATTTCGCCTCTTCTGTAGCTCCTGAACATATTTGCTGCTTGGTACTGTGCTGTATTCAGAGCTTTCTCAAGGTAGTCTGACAGCAAGTAGATCCAGACTGGTTTGAAAATTCAATATATTTAAGGGAAAAAAAATCCCAGTAGGTTATTATGGTAGAAGAAGTTGTAACTTTATTCTGCATGTACCACTAGCAGTTAAAAACCCATTGCACTAATCATATGTACTGAAATTTTATTTACAGATTAGTAGGCTCTACTTTGACATATGACTAGCAGGGAAGCCCCTCCCTTTAACAGTTGTATGTCATCTGCTTCAGAGAACTAATTACTTGGCAATTCCCATTTGATAATTCCCTCTTTATTTTCTGATGAGTTACTTAACAGTGATGAGCTTGTTGAGCAGAATACCGTGCTTAATCTGTGCTTCAGAAACTACAGCGTGGGCCTGGGGATATAATTGTTTTTGAAATGCTGTTTAGCCTTGCCATAGGAGCATTGAAACCACACTAAGATACATGAACAGTTCACAGTTAACGAAAAGCTGAATGTGAGTGATGCACAGCATTTGCCAAAAAATAAAAGAAGGGTTTAGATTACTGTTGCACTGCAAGCAGAATGTTAAATACATAATTTCTCAAAAAAACCCCAAACATGAAACCTAATGTAATTTAGATGCGCAGGAGCTTGTGTCAGAGATATACCTTCTATATATCATTGTTCCTCTCCACTGAAATAATCAATTCAATCGATTTTTTTTTTTTAAAAACCCACTGTTTATTGTAATACCTATTTGACAGTTCAGCTGATTCCTGGTGGTTGTTGTGCTCTTTTAATAGGAGATACTTTAGTAAGTTTTTACTGTGTTTTCTTTGCTGTTACCTGTCTTACTCATTCTTCTCCACTCCCTTTTCACATTCTTTTACTCTAGTGGCCACAGCAACCCTTGTTCCTGGCTGGGGAATGCATTGCAAGTCTCACTGCTAATTACAGCATCGCAGTGTTTCTAGAGGGGTACCTAAGTTCAGCAGTGCTTAGCTACAGCACCAGGAGAGGGAATTTATGAGGTGAAACGACATCAGCCTGCTCATGGCAGTCATGGTAAGGTCAAAGTGAGTCTCTCTTGCAGATCAGGAGTCAGATGGGTCCTGTTAAGTCTCACTGTCTCTGAAATTAAACCGAATAAAATTTTTTTACTGGTTTCAGTAGAGAAAGGTTTGTGAATCACCTACAGTCACTTTAGACTAGATGGTGGCATTATTCCACTGATACTGATACCTGAAGATTTCCATTGTAGCTGAGCCAGTGCTATAAGCTTAGAATTGGGCTATATTTTCCTTTACTGGAATAAAAAGTACAGTATTTTGTGTATTAGCTCACATGATGTTACATCATCAGGTTTGCTGATTTATTAGATATTCACAATGCTATCTCTTGCCCAGTACTGGAAGCTGTGTAACAGGATTGTTTTATCAATGAGAAAACCTCATAGTTACACGTGTTTTTGTAAAATTAATCAGAGGAACAGTAATTTTATGAAACATACAATTCAGAACAGATTAATCTACTTTGTGTTCGTGAAGTACACCAGCTATAAAATCTTTTGAAAGGAATATTAATCAAGTTGATCAAAGGTGGTTTGAAGTACAGAATTCAAATATGAACACAATTACAGCAAATATACAGACAGAAAGTAGCTTGGGAGATTATTCCTTAAAAATTTAATACAAAAATAAGTCCTATTTTCCTTTTTGGATTTATTTTTTAAGAATATGTCATGTTTTAGAAGCAAAGATAAAGAAGAAAAAACAAATATAATTTGAGATTTTATAAAATGCAATGAATAGGCATTTTAAATAGCATAATAACACAAGGAGTCAAAACCTCACAAAAGGTCATTGAATCATATTTCGATTTTTTAAAACCTATTTTTTATCCTATTTAAGTTTATAATGACTCAGGGTGTCTCAGGTAGTGCTATATAGGCATTGCCGAAAATAGGAATCCTCTGTAAGGATCAGAAAAGAAATATGACTTTCTTAGGGTGCCCCACCTGTGATATGAAAAGTTTGCTTACACTGAGAGGACTTACCCCTTGACAAGTCCTTCTACAAACCATTACAGCTGTTGAGAAGGAACCTGCATCCTGACCCATGGTATCATATTTATTTTTCCAGAGGCAGCCAAAGAGTTATTTGATGTTGATTTAGACAGATCTTTATCTGCCTGCTTCAGAGGTGTCTGAGATTGAACTTTAAAGTGTTTGGCCCCAGACACACTGATGCACACCAATACTATTTTTCTATCAATAGTTATGCAAGTAAAACATCAACATATGAATATTGTGAACGTGATCTTCAGTTAACACAAGATTTTAATTACATGCTAATGTATTAAGATTGGACTCTGGCTGAAAACAAAGAAAACTGAACTCACTAACGTACAGTGGAGATTTCTCTCTTGACCACTGCTGTTCTCTCCCTGGCACCCAAAAGAAATGGTACCTTCCATCGTCTAATTTATTACAAATGAGAAACTGATGCATTCCTGGATACTGTGTTTCTTTCCTCTGGATCCTCTTTGCTCTTTTCCCGCCATCTACCCTGTTAGCATCACTCTTCTGTGAGTAATACTTGCTGATGGACTAGCCAAGGATGACCTGGTTGATCTGGTCAAACAATTTGTGTTTGCAGCTTCTTGTTTACAGAACTGAGAAGCTGCTGCAACTCTCTGCTTAGGACTTGTCTGCCTTCTCTTTGAATCAGGGTTGAGTTTCATGTTTCCTTCTTGCCACTCTTGCTAAGCTTTCTTGGATCTCTGCTGTGATCTGGCCTGATATTTTTGTTGTTAATGACAGCCTTGGAAATCACTTGTGATTTCCTTTTTGAACCTGACAGTTGATTAATTAAACTGGGGGAGGTAAGTGCCATGTCAGTATATGTAACACATCTGTGTCTTATTTTACAGGGAAAGAGGATGATGGTGGAGCTCACAGACCAATAATCTATAGTTTAAAATTGTACTATATGTATGTTTGGATAGCTCACAAATGCATTAGATAGTGTCATAAAACAGGTGTGATACTGCAATACTGGAAGGACTGAAGGAGTAAAAGTCTGCATTTTGTTCCGTATTTGCACAAGATGACAGAATAACTCATTCTTGGTTTATGGTCTTCAGGTGTGAGAGTGACGCAAACCAGCACATGTGCATCCTGCCATTTGTTTGTCACCACTGGTTTATTTTGATTGCACCTCAGTAGGATATTCAGAGGGAATATGGTGTGTACTGACTGAGCAAATTAAAGTAATTCCTGAGTGAAAGCATGACATTTGTTACATGAGGCTACTATCCAGATGTTGTTATCTGTCAGTGTACAGTGAGAAAGAGCCCTAAGGAAAATTGAGGTGGGTAGAAGGCAACCATCTGAAATACATTAAACATCAGCAATCAAGTGCACCCCTGTTACCTAAGGAGTCAGTCTTGGTGAATGTCATGTTGGCTGTATGGAATGGGAGAAATGCAAACTAAGACACACTTCTGCTGTGTGTGCAGCTCTGCTATGAAGTGCGTTCATCTGAGCTGTCAGCTGGCTGGCTGCAGTGTTTGGTGCTGTTTATACAGCTCAGCCAGAGTATCTTTATGAAACCAGTAGTGCTGTGCAACCCAGGCTGCAGCAACCAGTAGTTTTATGCTGCTCTTCTTATTTAACATGAAGTGTGTGTGTTGCACATTGCACCGGGGTGCTCAGCCAAAGGCTATGGTGAAATAAGGGGTCAGGTTCCCACTTCTGTTACTTACTTGGGTGGTTTCAATGGAGCCATGTGGGTGTAAATGTGGTGTGATAGAGTCTGGGGCCTTTGGGGTGTGTCTAGGCCCTCTGGGCTCAGAGCTGTCAAAGATAGGGCAGCACTGCTGATCAGATACTGTGTTTGATGGGAGTAGAGCAGTCACTTGGCTTTTCCTTCAAGTGGAGAGGGAGTGAAAGTTGTTCCTCAGTCAAATGTCATCAGTCTTCTTTCCTTCCCATGCTTCAGGTGGATGTGTTCGTGAATAAGACTAATCTTTCTTTACATAGCCCAAGCAGTGTTTTGCCTTTTTATCATTCTGTCCTGTTTTAACTATTTCCAGACTTCTTTCTCTTGTTGCTGGCCAATTAGTTTTTCTCCTCACTGCCTTCTCTACCAAGATTCTCCTGTGCTCAGCAGTTCTTGCTGCTGCGTATCTGACCTACTTGTACACAGCTCCCTCACTGGCTTTGTTACCTGCACGGTACTTAGATTTTGTGTAGATCCTTTCTTTCGTTTGAATTGTGTGTATGCTTCTATGTGTCTCAAATGCATTTCTGCTTAGAGTGTTTCAATACCTCAGTAGTTTTCTGCAGAAATGCAAATTTGAATGTTGTTTCATCTACCTCTCTTCCTTCCTAGCTAGTCATAGCTGGATTCTGAGCTTTGCAACCCCAATGATCTGCCTGGACAAGCCTTTCACTCCATGCAGCCTTCCGCTTCTAGACATGGGAAAAGACCATTATTTCTTCTCTGAAGCTTCTCTGTGGGTACCTGTTTCCCTCACTGAACATTGGATTTTCAGTCCGTGTGCTCCTGCCAGTCTTCCCTGGCTTCCAGCTGCAGTGTCTCTTCAGCAGACATCTTGCTTTTTAGGCTTGTCAGCTGATCTCTAACAAATTAGTAGCATATATTTGTTTGTAAAATGTTACATGCTGGCATTTTTAAAAATACAAAAACAATGAAAGGCCACAAACCCAAAACTCATTCAGTTATTTTCTCTGTACCTGAGCATGAACTAGGAGCCATACTCTTTGGGTCATTTGCTCATAAAATAATGGAGTCACTATTATTTTATTATCATATTGTGTGATCTTCTAATCAAAGGATTCTTTTACTGTATTAATAGCAGTAATTCAAATTGTTAATGTAAATTTAAAAAAATACAGTACCATTTTCACGTGTCATACTGATGGGACAAAAGTAGCAGCTTGGGCATTTTTCTTTGGGCTTCTTTATCATCACTTCTTCTCATACCATGACTCTGCTCCAGTGATAAAGTTCTGTAGTAATAGGTTGCGAAATGTAGCTTAAACCAAAAAAGAATTTTTGAAAAGCACTTCATTCAGAAGAAGAAAATAAATTTGACATAGTATGCATTTTGAGTAAGGTTCTTCAGCGAGGGAAAAATTCCTGGACTGCTATGGCGAAGTACAGGAATGAAGCACCCACCAAATGAGTGAAGTTCACTTAAGGTGTGAAGTGGAAATATGTAAGAGGGTTTTTTAATTTTTTTTTTTGTGTATCAGCATGCTTTTGCCAAGAACTGACTATTGGAATGATAATTGTGGTTGTGGTAGATTTAAAAAAACCCAAACAATTTAATAAGTATTTTGGTTGGTAATTCTGGAGTTGGTATGTTTTCTCAAAAAGGAGGCTTTTGACTAAACAGAAAACCATCAAAAATAATTCCTAGCTGGAAATTGAGAACCCTTCTTGTTATAAGTAACAACAAAAAGATACAGACTAAGGGATATTAGAGGAAAATACACATTTTCCATATTGATTTACTCAGTGAATTTAACAATAGCTTGAGTATAGTTAATTTCACTTTTCCTGTATGTAGGCAGTTTTTCGAGGTGAGAGAAACATCTGAAAAAACCCCCCAACCACATGGTTATAAGATTATAAAAACTGGTGCAGGGAGCTTGGAGGTGTGAGTTACTACTTTTAAAGTCCTCTGTTAAAAACAAGGCTAGACTCCATATTGATGGAGTACTTTTAAAGGCAGTGCCCTTTTAATCAGCAAACAGGTCCTCTATGCATCAAATAATTAAAAATAGAGCAAAGTTTCTGAACAAGGCGTCTGGCAGAAGCGTCTGTACTTCCATCTGTGCATGATTAGCAGAATGTTTCATGATATTTAAATAGCACAAGCTTTGCTCTCTTTTTTATTATTTGTTGTGCTGAAGACCTGTTTGCTTGTTAAGTGGTCTTTTTTGAATAGTTACTGGCAAGGAATCAGGAAAGTGTATGAAGACATCTTGTACACACTGCAAATGCCAAATTGTCCCTTTTTTCAGAGACACTGCCCTTACTATTTTTTTTAATTGGAGTTTTACTACATCCTTCACTTGGTGTTTAAATTTTCTTAAGGACCAGTTCATTTCAGAGGGAGTTGAGCATGTATTCATGGTGGCTGCCCGGGGACTGCAGTCTTACTGCTCATGGCTATTATTTTCAGGGCAGTGGCCCTTGGAGACGCGTTGCCGTGTGAGTACACACCAGGGTGCACTTGCAGAGTACGTGTGTCGGCTCAGCTCTGCAGCTCCTGCTGGCGCTGCTGGGAGCCCTGCTCTAATCTGCTGTGCACACTGCTCTGGAGCCTTACCCTTTCATGGGGACGTAATCAGCCAGGCAACAGCTTTCCAAGCGCTTTTGAGGCCTTAAGCTGGGACTCCTCCTTGCTGGCAGTCTTTCAGCATCGGATTGCGTGTTCTTCATCTCTGGCTAGCAACACGGCGCTTTGCAATTGTAGCCACTGATTTCCCTCCATACTAGTAAAGTTTTTGTGTGTGTATTTTACAAAGGCCTGTACAAGAAGGTATGGAATGAAAAGAAGCCACTGTCTGGATGCTAAGTGCATTGCTGTAGCTGGCTGAGGGCAGTTCTGTTATGTGCAAGTGCCCTGTTGTTGGGAGCCGGCAGGTTGGCAGGGAGCTGAGACACTCGGATGGGCCCAGAGGTCCTTTGTGGAGAGCCAGTGTTCAGTCTTAGGACAATCTGTGGTCTTGGATGGGCATGGAAAATAAGAGCTTTTGTGGTGTGTGTAAGTGGTGTTTACTCTGTAGCTGGGCTTTTTGTTGCTGGGTTTTTCTTCTTGTGTTTGAGAAAAGCTGTGGTGTGTGATGTGTGAATACTGACCTGGGTCATCTCTTAGCTTCAGCTAAAAACTTCAAAAGAAATTGTGGTTACTACTGAGAGCAAAGCTGCTAACCTGTCAACATAAATGTATAAACTCTGCGTGTTTGCACCTTAGAAAAAACCACTGAAACACCTCGGTTGTGAAGAAAGAGCGTGCTGTAAGCCTCCACACAGTGTTCACCTCACCTCACCTGGTTAGTGCTGTGTTACTGGTGTCCATCAAGGTGTTTCTGGCCCAGGTTCTGCAGACCAGAGTGCTCTGCAGTCACAGAGCAAGTTCTCTTCAGCAGGTTTATATCTTATGTGCTGAAGTTGTTGAAATTCAGGGGGGCAGTGGTAGGACCACTTTGCAAATACCTTGCATCATTCGGTGTCTGGTTCAGGGAAGGCTTGAAGATGAGTGAGTAGATACAGAGAAGTCCTGGAAGGGCAAGAGAAGGAACAAACATGTTTCACTGTAAAAATTGAGGGTAACATGTATGCCCTTCAGCTAAATTTCTCAACTAATGCATGAAGCAGTTGCACTCACATTTTACCCACCTTGCTCTTAAAAATCAGTTCCCTTAATAATTGATTTCTTCAGAAATAATAATTACTTCTAGAATTGATTCTTGATCAGTGCAGTTTGGTAGGCCTAATATTAGCATCGTTCCAGGAGCAGGAAGGAGCAAAATGACTCGGGTTCATTTTAGAAAGATTCATGAAGTTGTGTTGGTAGGTTGGTTAAACTAAACCAAGTTTTGTGTATTGCTCCTAGTATTTGTTCTCAAAATACACCATAATGCTTTTTTGGAATAGCTTCAGCTTATGTTGTGAATGTGAATTAATTAACATCAGTATGAATTTCATATTGTCCAAGAGAATTTTTCTGTGTCTTCTGTCTTGCTCAAGGTGCTTCAAGCACTTTAAAATAATGAGTTCAGTTATAATAGTGCTGAGGCTCTGTATACAAACAGCCATTCTTCTGAGTGCAAGGAGATCAAATTCAAGGATGGTTTTTTTGGTAGGAGTGGGAAGAATACTGCTTGTGATGCTAGTATTACCCCTGGTATTTTTTCAAAAGCATTTGTGACAGGCTCCTTATTTTGGTAGACCAGATTTTGCTGTTTATTACTAGATTTATAATTCTCAATGCACTATAAACAAAGTGAAGAAGAATTTCAGGGCACAGTATTCAGAAGCTGTTGTTCAAACCTAATTGTTGCATTTCTAGCCCTGATTATTTGATGTGATGACATACTACATGAAAAATCTGGTAGCCCTTGATTTCCTGAAACAAAACCAAAGCTTCCTTTTATAGCCCTGCAAAAGTACATTGTATCAAAGCAGGTAAACTGGAATTCAGCCTAAGATGGTAGGATCCTCTTGATTTGTGTGAAAAATGATGGTTCTGTTAGTTGTCTGCAGGTCTCTGGAGGAGAGGGAGGGCCTTGTATCACTCAAAAACAATTCCTTTTGGCTGGCTGGAGAGAAGTATGGATAGCATCCAACATACAGACATCTCCAAGTACAAAGATTATAATGGACATGTTGATGACCAGTCAGTATTGATATATTAGGAAGTATTTACATAACTCAGAGTTGTTGACTACTGTAGAAATGTTGTTTCAGGCCCCGTTCCCACTGGCGTTCCTCCTGTTGACTTTTGCAGTGTTAAGATCAGACCCCTTTAGCTCAAATTTGGAGTGAATTAAGACTGAAGGAAGCATGCACATTCTGTAGTTGCCTTCCACTTTTGGAGGGGAGAATGGAGGAAATAACTGACCTGTGCAATGGTACCAAAGTACTTTATGGCATCATCAAGCCATACACTGAAAATAAAGCTTTCCTTAAGCTATTTGAGATATTTCATTTTGATCTATAGCCTAAAGTGTTCCCTGTTAAGGGAAGGCTTGATGTGGTTTTTATGCTTTCCTCCTGAAGCTGTTCTTTGACAAGGAAAAGAATGTATCTAATTAACATGCACCTTTCTGTATGTGGATTATTATGCATTTATTATTTTAAGTTGGTGCTATTATATGAAAGTTTCTCCAGAACTCTGGCACCTTGGTAGAAAGGAGTGACAATTCAGTGCATTCTCAGCTGTGCAGCTCTAAAATATGTTGCTTTTAAAGACACCTAAGTGTTACAATAAAAATACCCTTATAGCCAAAGATCTGTGACCACAGTCTAGGTAACTGCAAAAGAAAGAGATTCAACTAAGTACTGAAACAGGGAAAAAAAAAAAAAAAAGGCAAAAATTTTTTTAAGAGCAGTAGAAATGATGAAAGACAGAATTATTATTCTATAAATATTACGCCCCCCCCCAAAACCCCAAAAAGCTCAAGGGTTCCTTATATGTAAAAGCCCCTATCAGTTAGGGAATATATGTGGAATGAAAGTCTGAAATACTAAATTCTATACATTTGATTGATATTCAGGGCTCAGTTGTACTCGAGAAAAAGACTAAATGTGTATCTTTGCTAGAAGCAACAAAAGACAACTTGGGGAAATGCAGAAGTACTGCTAGAAAAGCTGAATGATACATTTCTATGTAAAATGCCATGTGACTAGTCTAAGTGCTGTTCTGTCCCAGATAGGGCTGCTGAAATTGTAAGCAGGTAGCAAAAATTTACTGTTACATATTTCATAGATAATAATTGTTCTAAATGCTTTAAATAGTACAGGAAATGTAGTGTCACAAACTTGACATTTGAATATTAATATTGATACTGAAACAGTTCACCACAAAGAGTGCCAGGGCTGCAGGAGGAGGGATAGCATTTTGATCAGATAAAGACAGAAAAGCTCTAAAACCCTTCATTATACATTGAAGAAAAGGCCTTGTGAAAACTGAGACAAAATTACATTTCAGGATTGGACATTTTATATTCTGTTTTGGTAATATCTCTGCAGGTAAAGTTGGAAGCAAAGGGATGTCTTTGCCATTTCTGTCTTCCCCCTTCCTCCCCCACTTGCAGTTTGATGAAGACTGTTTCAAAAAAGGGTAAGAGCACAGGGCTGCGTAGTGTTTTGGACTCATTTCTACAAATACGTGAGTGGATGTGGGCTCAAGAAAAGACAAATGGGCATGTGACTGGTGGCCAGTTTCAAACTTGCTTGAGATGCACTGTAAGTTATCCTCTGTAAAGCTGAGATTTGACAACTTTAACAGGTTGTCAAAGTGACAGGTTACTTTATTGAAGAGAGACCCTTCTTTTCTAAACATAAAGCAGTGCTGACAGTCCCTTTTTTTTAACAGGCAAGCTTGCTCTCCCACATCTGTATGCACATGGGTGTGTGCACAATCCCTTACTATGAATGTGTTATGGCTTGCTCAATTTTTGTAGTTATGTGTGGTGAGACCAGGAGAATACGGCCCTTCATGTACAAGTACACAGTAAGTTTCAGCCTACCTACATTATGGGGCCCAAGGACTGTGTCCTCTTTTCCTTCACAGTGGAACAAACATCCCTCAAAGAGGATGCAAAATAAAGATGTAGACTAGTGAAAAACTGGTGATACTTTGCAAGCAGAAGAGGCCAGCCCAAGCTAAGCCCCCTGAAGGAACAGGAATGTTTCTGTTCTGTCGCTCTCTGCACTGCAGTGCTGGTGTGGATGTGCCCCATTGTTGATAAATCTCTTAGTGGCTTTTGGCAATTGTTGTTATGTAGATGATTCGGTAAGTCACTTAGCTGGTGGTAGTAATGATAGGTACATTGCTTTCCAAAATTCCTTGTCAGTGGAGTATGTAGAGTACATTTTTGGCTTTGTACTGGTAGTACAGGTTGCACCAGTTTGATTTTAGCTGTTTAGCTATATGCAAACTAGTTAAAGGAGTTCTATTTTTTGGGACAGGAAGGAAAAGTTTGTCAGCCTCCTTTCTGAAAGTGTTTTGGTAGCTGTGACCGCTTTTTCCATTCAAAAATATATCTTGTGCTTTCAGACTCTCTTTTTTTCAGATGTGATTAATGGAAATTTTTATCTTTAGAATGCAAATGGAATTTTAGCATACTTTTGCACTGTATAATGCTTCTTTCTGCAAAAACTGCTTACCAGACAAATTATAAGGACAGGTATGTATTTAAAAACCAACCAACCAAAACCAAAGTGCACTTTACCTTCTGAAGTATTTATATACCTGTAGTTGTAGGTGCTGCAACCTATTACGCCAAAGTGGCACCATTCTGCTTTGCCAAGTGTGAGCAGCTCCCTTTAGCTGTGTGTTGCCACTGTAGGCAGGAGGAAATGTTGGGCAGTTCACAGGAATGATAAAAGCCTTTGTGTCTCAGTGGGTGTAACCTACATGGGAGCAACCCCTCTGAGGTACCTTTTGCACGGGGATGTTGGGGAATCACAGATCCCTGGCAGTCCTTGGCATTCCTATAAAAAGGGTGGAACAACAGCACTTACATTAAGAAATGCAAATCCCCTGCTGCCATGTACAAACCCGGCAGACTCCTGACCCCTGGGTGATGCCAATGGCATTTTAGCCTGCCCCAGTGAGTTGTTAAATTTGTTAGGCACAATCTCATTTTCACAAAGGAGACCTGGACTAAGATAGTAATGCATTGGAGATCTTACTCTCCAGAGCTGTGCTGTTTGTAAGGTGAATTCACAGCATGTACAGAGGGAATGGAAAATGTTGTCTTGGAAGCACTCCAATGTGTTCTTATTTCAAAGTCATTTGCCCAGGCACAAATGCGGGTGATTGTATGGGAGCCTCTAGAGCTACAGGATGGAAGGTGTACCTCCTACACCTTAGGTTAGGCTATAACTAGTAAATGATATTTTATTCTGTGGCCAGCTATTCACCTGACTATTCAGACCTCTGTTCTAAATAAAAACCAAGAAAATAAAATACCTGTGAGACTTTGGCCAGTTACAAGATGAGTTGCTGCTGCAGGTGATTATATAGATCTATTTTATTGTCTGCTCCCCATGCCAAAATGTAGAAAAGTGTCTTGATTTTGAACTGCCCAGAAAGACAGCCCAAAATGAGAGTAATCATAATGAAACAAATTACTTTTTTTATACCCTATATTTCCTCTATTTCTTCAGCTGTTTCCCAGAATATTGGCTACTTCTACTGCCAGTGATAGAATAATAGGTTAAATTAATTAAAAAAAAATATAGTATAGTTGCTCAAAGGAACATAGAAGTAAATTGTTAAGATAACATTTATCTTCTGATTTAGTGTCTGAACCTGCTTCCTTGATGTTAGTGCAAATTAATGAAATTAGGATCATACCTTTAAAGAAATAAGAACAATAAAAAAACCCTAAACCCCAAGAGTAGTATGTTTGAGCTGATCAACACAAAAATGTGACTGAAAAATTGTGACATAAGCCTAAATGTCAGCTAATTGTCATGGTGAATGGAATAATCCTCCATGGAGCTGTGAGTGGCCAACATGTTATTGTGCATCAGGGCCCTATTAATCCATAGATTATTGACAGAGCATATGGTAACTGCTCCAAAGCATGCCATATATGACATGCTTTTTGTATTTTGTGCATTCTAATGTGTAACTGGGGGAAAAGGTACTCTTAAAATAACATTTTGCATTTTGCTAGCAATATGGTGTATGGCCAGGACATTCAGTAGATACTCAAATTCAGTATACTGCAGAATTTCTGATTTTGCATTTTAAAATACTTGTCATTTCTGGAAGTACCCTGAGGTGTAATTGACCACAACCTTCCTCTTCTAAATAATTATTAAATGTTTGCTTTCAAAGATGAATCTTTAGCCATTTGGAGTGTGAATTTCATAGCTAGTGATTTTAAAATCTTATAGTCAGGACTGTGACCCAGAATTTTTTTTTACCCCTCTTGCTGTTCTGTTGATTAATATGTGTGAAGTACCAAAGCCCATTACCTGAATGCTGTGCCCCCTTGAGTGCAGTTCATTACCCTGCCTTTTGGAAAAATTGAGGAACAGCTAGGAAGAGACGCAGGCAGGACCAGAGAGCCTCATGCAGTTCAATCCAGAGATAATTTCACCTGGCATCACTTGGCTAAGGAGAGATAAATTGCTCATGCCTCTGGTCAGAGCTGTGTAGTTACATATGAACCCTTGGGAGTAGGGAATTCAAACCTGGCAGATGTCTTTCCTGGGGGGACATTTTGGAGGCTCTGGGGGTAGATTATGGGAGTGCTGGGGCTCTTTAACCTCAAACTGTGAAAGCTAGGGCCTGTGTGCTGTTCAGAGATGGGCAACTGCCTGGGTGCAGGTGACCAGATTTTAATTTTTCCCATCTGTCCCTGCAGCAGCTGCTCCTTGTGGGCTTTTTTCTGCTGTTCTGTGCTGCTGCAGGGTCAGGTTTATCCTGAGAGCATATGCTTGTGGGTGCTCCATGCCAGTGGTGCAGCAGGGGCCTGGGGCTGAAAGAGGAGTGAGGGATGTGGGGACTGCCTGTGAGCCTGCTTACCTTCTGCACAGTTTCAGGACACCTGGAAAATAAGGCAATTAATTGCTAAGCCTGGCGTTTGTTTAAATACAATTCAAATGTTGCATAATGTCTATTACCTAAATTTTTCTATCCTTTTGGAACGTTGCCCCTTAGGGATAACTGGATACAGGAGTGTTGCACTGCGTGTGCATAAAGGCGGGAATGTTCCTTCAGGATGTTGCGGCCCTCACTGGAGGTTGTGAGCAGCAGAGTGTTGGTTTGCAGTGTACTTGTGGTTTTTAGTTTGTACTCTGTGGTGGCAGTAGTGACCAGTGACTGTGGTCTGTGAACCTGTTGACTTGGAGCCTGCCTCTGAAGAGCAGGGACTCAGGAAAGCAAAGCTGGCTGTCAGCTGGTGCAGTTGTTCTATGGTGGGCTTCACTTTTATCAGGAAAATCCTAAGGGCCTTGCAAGTGGAAAAAGATTGAAAGCTTGCTTGGCCTTTCTGCAGGTGAAGAGAGATCATAAAAGTTATCTTTTTGGTAAGCCAATTGTTTTTTGGAATATTAATTATATTTTTTCATTTTAGTGTCATTTTCCCTGTTTTTTCCCCTGCCCATTTTGAGTCAGTTAGTGCCTCTTTCTCTTTGACTATACGTGCAGTTGTTGATACCCAAAATTCCTTACTGATCCAATAAAGTAGTTAAATGAGCTGCCTTTGAAAACACAACAGGATAGCTAAGTGAATCTATATAAAAATTAATGTTTAACAGAGGGCATCTTTGATAAAGTTACCAAACATTCTGCAGGCAGTGTTATAGTTATGGCTGCTTTCAGAGAACTTGAAAGCTTTCTGGAAAACTCATCCTTTGGAGTAAAACGTTTTCTGCTTGTTTCTGTTATGAAAGGGAATAAAGTGTTACTGTTGGTATTTGTCGGAATCCATTCATTTCTTGTACCTTGTAGTAAATGATAACACTCCCTTCCTATTTTTGAGATACTGAAGCATGGAAGTGAAAAATGCCTTATTTCATTATTTAGATATAGGCAAATAATCCTTTTTTTTTTTTCCCTTTTCTTGAACTATTTCTGACTGCTCTTTAAAACTTCCCCTGTACTCATGGTAGATGGGCCTGAAACAGGAGAAACCATTCCTGAAAGTTCAGCCTCGTTCATATCTGAGCATGCTGCTTCTCTTGCTTCATTGCGAATCCACATCAGCCCACTGGTGTGATAACAGGGAAGGAGCTGCAGAGTCATCCATACCTTTGCTTCATCTTGAGCAGTCAGGCTGGCAAGACAGTGGAAAATGCTCCTCAGCAGCAGGTCTGATGCTTAGAAAACCTGATTTGGGAGTAAATTCTTGCTCAGATGGGGACAGCCTTGCTCCTGTCCTGTGCTATTGGTGCCGTGGTACAGGGTGACAGAGGAGGAGCAGCAGGCCGTGCCAGGCTGGGTGCGACTGGCATGGGCCTTGCCCACGTGTGGTTGCAGGGAGGGGCCTGACAAGGGGTTTGCTCAGGCAGAGCTCTTCATGCTAGGACTCATGAAACCTTGCTGGAGTTCAACTGAACAGTATAATTAGTATCATTTTAGCTCCCAGTCAGCTGTAATAGGTACCAGGAAGCTGTTTCTCTTTGCATAACGTATTGGAAAAGATACTTTACTTTACTACATGTATGCCTTATATGGAAGAACAGGCGGTGTGGTGTTTTGTCAGGAGATGGCATGAACTCTATTTTCCGGTGTCACAACTGGCAACTGTGAAATCTGCATCAAAAATGCTTTTCCCAAGCATCCTTTAGGCCAGGGAAAAATACTGCTGGGTGTGCATGCAGGGTGCTCATACCTGAGCTCAGGGCAGATGCCTACTCTGGTCCTCACTGGCATCAAGGGAGTTAGTGGTTGAACTGGGGAAGCTGATCTGGGCAATCTTCCAGCCTGAAGGATGTGAGGCAGAAACGGATGGGAGGAACTGTTAAGTGATATAAGGGAAGCAGTAGGCTAGAAGAAGAAGGGTCCAATAAAATCAAGTAATAAAACATATCCATAAAACTGCAAGACCTGAAGTTTGAAACAGTAGCTCTATGCTTACATGCTTGGCACAATTTTAATTTCTAATTTGTCTGCTTCCTTCAGGCTTCCTCTTGCCAGAGAGGTGGTCTGTGTGCTCACTGTCTGCAGCTGGAGAGTCCCTGGTTTGCTCATGCCAGTGGTGGTAGGGTACCACAGGTAGATATGAGTTTTGTAGCAGTCGTTGCTCTTGGGTGGGTGTGCTTGGCTGGTTTTCCAGATCATAGACTTCAGGCAGTAAGGCATTAGAAATATTATAGTCTCTTAAATATACTGTGGAGCATTTGGCTGCACTGACTGCTGCTTTTAATAGAGTTCAGATCTGACATTTTTGGGACTGAGAGGGTTTGGACATAAACTTTGTTAAATTGGTTTTGAAAAAGGAAGTTCTTTCATGCTTTGAAGGCAAAAAAAAAATGAAGACAGAACTGCAAGTCTCTTCCTTAAATCAAAGTTTTCTGCCTGAAACGGGAACAGCTCAGCAGAACAGTTTAAGTAAACATGGCCATAACTGCTTATCTGAGACATTGGCATCCTCTCTTCTTAAGCTGTGTTACTTTTTTGTGGTATCCTGACATCTCTCAGTCACTGATGTGTTTGTTCTCACAGCACCTCCTTTGTAGGCATATACTTTTGTGTCCATTTGATAGTTGCCACCAAGATTTGAGGCTTTATCTGAAGAGCTTGCTCCAGGAGTGTACGTTTTCTACACCTCTGCAGATGAGATTTTGGAATTGCTGTCTGAAAAGTCCTTCCTGCCTCCAGCTCTGAATTTCTCTCTGTCTCTGTTGTGGCTTCTTTATTTATTAAGTGGGGAAAAAACAGAGGCAACTGTTTCTGAGTCATCCCAAGTCAGTGTTCAACCCAGAACAGGATAAAATCTAGGCCAGTGATGGCTGGTGTACAGTTGTAGCCTATGTGGGGGGCGGGGGGGGAGGTCAGTGAATGTATTATAAACACTGGGAGATTTCCTGAAAATCACGTATATATGTGAGAGTGCAAGGAATTAGGTACCATGCTCTAAAGCTGGTGCCTGAGTACGGGATTGTGATTCTTCTCCTAGGTAGGAAAGATGCACCATATTGCAAGAATGACTTATTGATACCTAACATTACAGCTTGGGTGAGTTTTGCCTGTGTGTGTTCAAATAATGTAGACTCACACTGGGTCTTTCCAGGAAGCATTGCCACATGCAAGTAACTTTTGTGCACTTCAAGTTCTTCCACTGTACCATTGCTTGAAACTTCATTATTAAAATTAATTTTTAAGTTAGTACTTTGCTCTTAAGACCAGCTTCTAAAGAAACGAATTTAATTTGTATATGAACAGCAAGAAAAATATTTTAGTTATTGAATGGAGGATTGTAATGTATTTGATAGGTCTAGTAAAGTAAAAAATTTAGTGATGTTTCATAGAGTACTTCTGTGTGTTCTATAACATGTTCTTCAAAGTAATGGAAGAATAAGAAATGAGAAGTGAGAGAAGCTTTTTGTTTTTTCATGGGAATTAGTGTGTCTGTAGATTTTTTAGGCTCTAGTATATGTTCTTCCTCATTTTGGTTATGTTACGAGGAATAATATCAATTAAAAGATGAAAAAGAGAAAAAGAAGACTGTGTCTTTCTTGCTCAGTTTTGTTGTGATTCAGGCAACGTGCATCAGGACATGGGAAATGATCTCAGCCATATTTTTAGTTATAGTTTAAAAATGATGAAATAGTGTCCAGAATTTTAAAGCTAGTGAACATGCAGATGTAAGTATATTCCAGTGCCAGTGCCAATCTAGTACATAAAGAGCTTCACCACTGTTTGGATCTGCTCTTCTTTCCTAATGGGCTGCAACTTGTTTACTAATGCTTGAAAGCATGTACACATCAAATAAATCTCTGGTATTTGGGCCATAGTGTACCAGCATTATGCAAAGGGAAGATTAACCACACTCAATATTAAGCTACGATCCACTTCACTCTTGATTCCTTGCCATAGTAAATCAACCAAACCATCAAAGAACAGAATTAGTGGAAGGGTTCCTCAGACAATAGATTTATTTCCATGTTTATTTGTGTTATTGTTAAGAAAAGGGAAATCAGCAGAGCAAATCTGCCTGGGGCTCAGGGCATTACAAATTAATCAAAAGACATGAAGTGAGCTTTTGGGTGTGGAAAACCAGCACCAGATGCAAATGCTACATAGCTGCATCATATGGTGTGTACGGTGTTGCTGCAACAGCTGAGAGGCAACATGCCAGCTTTGACTGCTGCTGCTCTTAATAGGTAGTCTTTAGCAAGCAGTATATTGACAAATCTGACACAGAGTGAATTTGCAACATTGACTCAGAAGACTTTCCTAACATGAAGTATCTTTAATGCGTATCATTTTAGCTCTTTCCTGTTTTTACTCTGCTCTCTTTCAGTGAAAAGGTCAAGAAAAGCAGTAGCTCAGTGGCTGAATTTTTCTGAAGTGCTTTACAGCAGGGAAAGTGGGGAAACCTCTTAAAGTGGTGTCTTACTCAGTAAGTTAACCCTTTTTTTCTTCAGTTAATTAATTTATTTTTCTTTGATTTTTTTTTTAATCTTATGTATCAGAATAATTATAGTGACTTACAAGGTATCCCCAGGCAAGTGTGAAGCTCCTCATCCCCACCTTGGCTTTCCCCCTCCCCCAGAAGCAGTCTTTGCCATATGAAACCTGTTAGCCTGCTTTGGCAGATGTGGAAGTGCGCAGCTGACTCAAACACTCCTTAACATGGCTGTTCCTCTGCCCCAACTGGGGCTGGCTGCTGCACTCATGTTCAGAGATCTGCGCTGCAGAGTGCACGCCTCTTTCTTCAGCACTTGCCCTGCATGTGTGTGTGTGTGTGCACCCACACACTTCAACAATGCCCCCCCTTTGTCTTTGCACTCAGAAAGCCACCAGCTGCATTAATGAGAGATTTTTCAGAGACCAAGAAGGGAACTTTTTGGGTTTTCCCCTACAGCAGTATGATAGGTATATTTGATATTGCTATCACTATCACTATAAGGAATAAAAGAGAGAGGACTGTATCAATTTCTTTACAATAACAGATATGGAGGCACTCGGGAAGATTTTCTTTAACGTAAGTAGAGGTTCAGTTAGTGCTGCTGCCTTATGTTGATTCCAACAGAAGGTCAGAGCTGTAAAAAGTTAAGTGTTGAATATTCAAATTTAATTTGTAGCATCAATTTAGGATGGCTTCTAAGTTTAATTAGTCTTAAGGGTGCTAAGTACTTCCAGCTGAGGCCAGAAGGACTTTCAGTTGGTCAGCAGTTCTTGTGATTTGGCCTGATACTACTTACTATCATTTTCTTGCACACCTGATACTTCTGCATTTTTTGCAGGTATGCGTTTCTTTGCTCACATCCTTTTATGCCTCATTTGCTAACTCTCCTGTTCTGGAAAATTGGCAGGATGACAGCAAGCAACTCCCTCATCCTTTTGTGTTAGGACTAATCCTCAGGGTCCTTTCTGATGTGTCTCCAGAAATATGTATTCAGCTTAGACTGAGTGCTGATTTGATTTGTAATACTAAAATGTGAATAGTGCAGATCACTTTCTGTCTCTTAAAAAAAAAAAGAAATCCTGGTTGAGGTGTACATGAACAGTTCCAGAGTTTTAAACTCAGTCACATAAAATATGTTTCTAAAATACAGATGTACTTTGGCACATGGCAGAGTACTTTGCTGAATCTGTATGTTTGTCTTTGTTTTGTAAACTTGGAACTTTACAGTTAACAATTAGATGACCGATCGCTTAACAGGTTATGGTATTTTAGTGCTCTGAATTGGGCTTTGATGGATTTTTATTTTGATTTCAGATTATATGTCTTGTTTTTACTTTTTTTTGCTTAACATATGATTTAATTAAAGTTTTGTTGCAGTGATTGACAGTTGCTTTATTTGATACCTGTTTATAGACATTTATTCATTACTTTTTCAGTGTACTGATATTTGTCAGAAGAGAATAGTATTATTTCTTTTGTCAATGATAATGAGGCTATAAATTACTGTAATTTTGGGATACGTTTCTGGTATGAGCAAACAGTATTCCCTTGGTGAGTTTTCTGCTGTGGAAAACTAGGTTATGCATGATATATTTTAGAAAAGACCTGTATTCCTCTGAAGATGAATGGCATTATGTAACTCCTGGAAACAGAGAAGAATCTAAATGTATGTATATTCTTACTCAAAGTATGGCAGCATCTGCAGTGTTGTTCCTCCTTGTCCACCGGGGGGACTAGAAATGATTGGTTGTGGGTTCTGCTTGTGATTTTATTTATTTATTTTTTTAACCCCTCTTTTGTAGTACATGGGGTGAAGGGTTCAGCTGGAGCACCTCAGTGCAGTCACCTGCCAGGTTCTCTCCGGAGCCACCCTGCTCCTGCCACTGGTGCAGCTGTGTTAGGTCCCAAGGTGACGATACCCACAGTCACCAAAGATCAAAATGAAAGTCACACAGATGCGTGGCTTTGTATTTTACTGACACGTACAAGAGGATTTTGCAACATTACGGCTCCAGTAAGCTGTGGGAGTAGGGAGGATATGATGTATTCTTCCCTGCTAAAATCATAGTGTTAACATTCTTGGCACCGTAACTGAACTCTGCAGTAACTTGTGGTGTACATTTTAAAAATGCACCAAACAGCACACACTGTTTAATTCTGTGTTCTGTTACGCAACAGAGTGCGATTGCCTCAGTGAAGCACATCTGCATTGCGAGAGTAAACTCTCCTGGGAAGCAAGCGCATCTTCCACAGAAGTAGGAGTGAGGCGTGGGCTGGGCATTGCTATTTTGGCAAGTAGAGGGAGCCAGCGTTGGAAAGCTGCCTCACCTTTCACTTTCCATGGAACTTACCCTTTCTCCCCATTTCAGGCACCAGCCACTGCCACTTGCTTCTCCTAGTCGTGGTACGGGGCTGGGGATGTTTTCAGTGGTTGATTAAAGCGTTTATCAGGGTTTTGGGAACCATGGTCTTTGCTATCTGTCTGGTTTGTTTGTGATCTCTGAGCAGAATAGGCTGTTAGGGAGCAGTAAACAGTGCAATTTGAAAAAACATCTGGAAGAGCTAAGAAAATGTTTTGGTTTTACTAAAAAAGCCAAACTAAACCACACCTGTCAGCAGTTGATGGAAGGCACAAAATTCCTCTAATTTTTATATTGCGTTTCAGTTTGCTTCTTCAAGTCTCTCCTTTGCTGGAAGCAAAGTGAGGCTCCTGCTGTCTCAGTTCTGGTGAAGTTCTTCCTGTCATCCTAAAGGTTGGTTATCAACCCTCCTTTTCCTCTTATCAGCATGCATTACATTTTTATGGCAGTGCTTAGCAAAGACTTTCCAACAGTGCATATGACAGTGTAATTGGACCCCTCTGTCTGACAGAAATTACTCCCTCTTTGATGGGGGGCTCTGGCTGCTTTTTAACACAGCATTCTTTGAGGCAGGCTGGGTATGTAGTTAGCTGGCCTGTAATGTGGGTGCACAGCATTTCACCAGGCACTAGTCGAAGCAGTTATTCATGGTTTGCTGTAAACTTCAAGACTGGAGTGAGTGAGATTCCCCAGGGGTCTGTCCTGGCTTTGGTAATACTCACTGTTTTCATTATTGAAATGATTGATGAAGCAGAGAGAGCAGTTGTTAAATTTACATAGGATAAGAAGTGTGAAGGGGGGCTGCAGGCTTGCTGGAAGGCAGGATGAAAGTTTTGAGCTGCCCTGGCTAACTGGAGGAATAGTTTGGGAAAAAAAACCTGAAAAACATCTAGGATACAAAATAAAAGTGCTGTAGAGAGACAGAAATATGCAGTTGCATGAGACAGAATGGGGCTGACTCAGTAATGGTTCTACAGAAGAAGGTCTGTGAGCTGGTATTGGGCTGTGTTGGAGTTGCAGTTTGGCCTGGTTTGGTTGAATAGGGTGGTAAAAAAATCACAGCTGGTTCCCAGACTACCAAGAAAACCAGTCTGTGATGTGTCCTTCTCTCTTCTCCCCTGGGACTTGGGCTGCCTGTGCTCTTCTGAGTGGGCAGCTTTTTTTTTGATCCCCTGCCCGCTTCGGTTCTGACCCTGAGATGGTGACCATGCCTGTAGGGAAGTGTCCCAGCTCAAATCCTCCCAGGCCGTGTGCACAGGACAGTGCATCTGAGAGGGAAAGGGATCGCAGACCTGAGACCGTAGGTGTCATGCAGTCATACAAGGAACAAGGGTTCCCCATCCATGTTCCTCAAAAAAGCACTGTTTTAGGGTGTGTAAAGAAAAGGCACAAAATAACCCACCCACTCCACTCAGTGTTTGAAATGGCTTAATACCTAGTTTGGGGCACAGCACAGTCAAGAGCCAGCTGGATGGTGTCCAGGGAGAAGGCAGGAAAAATGATGAAAGATTTGGAAAACATGACCTGGGCAAGAAGATGAAAGAATGGGGATTGTTTAGTCTACAGGGGACAAGGCCAGTAACAGACATGATAGTAGTGTTCAAGTATGTGGAAGGTTCCTACGAGGAGGAGGGGAATAAACTCTGTATTGCCTGACTGCTTGGGGTTACGACTAAAAGAAATGAGCTGAATATGAAGGTGGCAAGACTTAGGTAAACATTTAAGAAGGCTTTGAAATTATAAGGGTATTTTGGTGCTGCAGTTATTTGCCTTTGAGAAAGCTGTGGAAGCATCATCACTGGAGGTTTTTATAAAACAGACAAACCACCTACGGGAATATTTTGGGCATTGCTTTGGGAAAGGAGGTGGAATACATGCTTCTGAAGGTCGTTTCCCAGGAAATAATGAAGACTTTTTTTTTTTTTTTTGATTCCCTGAACTTAGGTAATCTAATAACCTAGCAAATACCTCATGAGATAGTGGCAATTCATTATTGCAACATACCAGTGGTAAATAGACAGCTGATTTATGCACAAAACCCAATGATGATGATACCCTTCTGTTCTCTGTTCTAGTTTAAAAAAAAAATCTGAGTAAGCTAATTTTACTGGAGCATTTCAAAAGGCTGTTCCTGTAAATATCTTACTCTGTACAGAAATAGAGGAAGTGATGTTGGTTGGCTTTGCTTATTGAAATAGTGTGCAAACACTATCAGTACCTGTTATTGATTGTACATAGCATGGCCATAGTAAAGCCAGCAGTACTCTGTGAGGCATGGGAGTTTTACAGTGGAGCATGACGTTGTGTTTTCAGTCTTGATGTTTGTGCACTTGTGTGCTTCTTTCATGTGGAGTAGGGAGCAGGCTGGGAAGAACTAAGCTTTAATTACCTCATTGCTATCTATATCCGAGTTACTCTCCATTGTCTTGTTACATTGAGTGCCTTGAGAAATGGATTTTGGTGTCCCCATGGACACTTTAATCCTTTTTTTCCTCACTGGAGGATCACTTCTATGACTTTGAAAGTTTCTGCAGGTCCCCTGAAGTCTTTCAACTCTGCTTCTGCTATAGAACAAAAATGTATTTTTCTTTTTGAAACACAGCTTCCCCTGTTCTTGTCGCTATGCATGACAGGGAAGAGGAGGTCTCATGTGGTGCTATAATCCATGAAAACAAGCTGGGTTGATGGAGTTGTTACAGGACACCCTTAGGAGAGCTCCCTGAGTTGTGAGAGCCGGTTTGCCTCCAGATGAGAGCAGCCAAGCTCCTTGTGTCCCACTCAGCGCAGCCTCTGGCTTGACCTGAGGGATGTTTTGTCACCCTCATCCTGGGCCTAGGAGCACTGACAGAGGACAGTGCAGAGTCACCATGTGCCCAGCATGGATTTAGCAAAGCTTATCGTAATCCTGGCAGTATCCACACTAACCCCGAGCAGTCAGACATCACCACGCATTCGTGTCCCCGGCCCTGCAGCTCTGGCCTTGCACTGCTGTGCATACACCAAGAGGACCTGCTGCTGAGCCGCTCCTGGCACCTGGAAGGGCTGCCCTGAGCACTCAAGAATTGCTGCTCCTTTACCTCTTTGCAAAAGCTTCCTCTTCCTAGTCTGCTGCTATGCAGGTCTGTGTCCTGATCGAGTGTGATAACAAAATGAGGACATGAATTCACATGTGCACATATGTGCATATATTTTAGTCTCTTGCCTTTTTAAAATACAGAATAGTAGTGTGCACTTGTCTTTGTCCCAGTGTATCTGCTCTGCATCAGAAAACTAACGTTCTTCATGATCTTGAGTGTCCCATCTCATGTGAAATAAATCAGCACTGCTCTTCCTGTGGAAGTTCTTCAGGGGATTTAAATTGCTGATTTCAATTGTGACTAAAATCAGCAATCAGGAGAGCTTTACAGAAATCATCAACTTCTAAATCTTGCTTTGCATTTACTCTTTTTGGTTATAGTCTTTAAACAACAGAATGCTTTCAGTACTTGAAATTATTTTATATATCTTTTTTTAAACTTGTACTACATCATATTTCTACAGATGTTCTACCAGTAATCTGCTCCAACATAGACTTCTGTGGGCCTCTAATTTTTCTATTTTTTTTTAATCAGTGGTGTGCAAATTTCTGTTCACTGTTTACTAGATTAGATTTTTGCATGCAACTTGTATAGGCTATATTCACATTAAAATAAACCTTCAGCAAAAATGCCCTAAAAGGAGATTCTGAAAGATTTCTGTCAAACTTAACTGAATGCTTCCTTAAAATAGGAGGGGAGAAGAGAAAAAAATTCAACTTGTTTTGCATTAAAATTAAGTAGTTTTTAAAAGGAACAGTTAATTGTAGTTATTAAGTCAAATTTGGTTTTTTTGGTCACAGTATCTTGGATAAGAGTTTTGGGAATCATAGATCTTGAACTCTTGCATATCACTACTGTTAAGAAATTATTTTAATTCCTATTTTCTTACATTTACAACTTGCAGTTTCTTTCTTTTGTTTGAGCTGGCTGTGTAACTCAGCCTGCTAAATGAAAGGCATGACAGATACCCTCCCTGGCCTGGCAGAAGACTCTGCTGCTGCAAGCTCCTGCAGGCTGTCTGGCAGTCCTGGTTTAAAAAGTGTAGTCAGTAACTGATAGCAGTTTTGAGGTTTGATTTTCTTTGTGACTTCAGCAGGAAACACAGCGTTCTCTAAATGTTGCTCAAACAACAACCCCGAATTCTAATAGTTTCAATAGATAAAGCATTTGAATGTACTACGCATTTTCATAACCTAGTTTAGAATATGTCTTAATTTACATACATAAATGCATGAGAAAAAAATCACTTACATATATTAGCCTGTATGCAGAAGGTGGTGACCCATCTCCACTGTGCCCAAAGGGGTGAAGAGGGTTGTGTGGCAGACTGAGGACAAGAACAGAGCTTGAGGCTTTGCTGTTGTGTTCCCAGTCATATTCTTGGATCTTGCAGAGGTGACTCTGTCTTTCAGATTCATCCAGCTGTAAATGAGGAACTGAGACTGAGGATTGTTGAGAGATTTTAGGAATTAAGTTAGTAATTTTTTTTCTGATATGCTACATAATCTCTTCCAGGAAAAGGCAGTGATGGCTGTTGGTCCCATGGGGGGCAGCGAGCTCAAGGCACATATGGATCAAGTGTGATAACACTGATCACTTGTGGAATCTGGCAGTTTTGTTCTTGGAGAGCTTTGCAAACACCAGCTGGAAGTAAAGATACTGGAAAAACTAATTTTCTTTCCCTAGTGTGTATAGGAAAGTCAGTTCTTGGAAACTGGGGAAGGAATCAACAATGTGGTGCTGAGATAAATCTTAAGAGATGGGCATGGGGGGAGGATTGGGTGATTGCCTCTCTTCCATCTCCCTTAGCCATGATTTGGCTGCACACTCATCCCAGCATTGCTCCTGGTCAGAGTTCACACATGGGAAGAAGTTGCTGCTCCTGGCTAACCTGTGCTGGTTAACTCTTAGCATCATAAGCTCTGTGCTCCCTCACTTGTACCTTGCCCTTCTCTTCTCCTAGCTTGATGCCCATCCTCAGCTCCCTCTGATGCAGGGTGTCACCCTTGCCTAACTGTGTCTTGCAGCTCAGCTTAGAGGGATGAGTGCATCTGATGGGTCCTTTAGAAAGGCGATGCTCAGAAGTGTGTGTATTGCCAGGGGCTGTGGCTGAGAGATGAGGAACCTTTTTGCAGAACTCCCAGTCATGGTTTGTCATCCATTTGTCACTGTTGAGCAGTTTCTGCACTGGGGCCCTGAGAGCCCTGTGGTGGGAGTTATGTAGGTGCAGCACTGTCTGCAGGCTGAGGACAAGGGAGTCCTCCCTGAGTCTGCATCTGAGTTCTGATCACAGTTTGTCACTAATTGTGATCAGGTTAGTCGACACTGTATGTCCACATGCAAATTGCACACTGATTTCAGGAATCATCTGCAGAATAAATAGAAGCACTTGCATCATGAGTTCAAAGCAAATCAGTAAGTGTGAAACCCAGCAGTGAAATGTGCATGAGGGTGTTTCAGCATGGCCAAGACCCTTCAAGGGGTAATGGAAAAACTAAACTGGGGGAAAAACTGTGCATCAGCTTCCATGAATCCTGTGCATTTATCTTTTGGTTTTGGGTTTCTTTTTTTTGCTTCTTTTTTTTTTTAACAGTTTGCCAGTGGATGCTATAATCAGGAGTATGTATGTTTGTAGACTTACAAGGGGAAGGCCAACACAACAATTTGTGGATGCAGACTGATTCACTGGCTGCTACAGCCTTCGAATGGTGGGCAGGGCAAGGTGGATTCCAGGAGCACAGACACTTAACTGCAGGCCACTAAGGGGGACCTTCTGTGAGTGAGTAACAAAAGGAGTTTCACTGCACGCAGGCCAGAAAATATCAGCTAATGAAGCTTCTAAGATAAGATTTAAACTGACAGGAAATGAAAACTAACTTTACTATTTTTCATACAGGCTGACCACCCTCCCCCTTCACTAATGCTCCTGATGACTGTAGGGGAGCAGTTCCTCTACCTACTTCTTGGAATACACACACTTGGGTTAGAAAAGTGCATGACCAAAGTGCATAGCCAAGCTCTGCTGTCAATGGGGCTGCAGCGAGGCTTGGCTCTCAGTCCAGCTGTATTTTAGACAAGTCCTTGCTGTCGTTATCTCCATAAAGCTGCATTTGAAAGCAAGGACGTCTGTAAAGAAGGAAAGTACAACACTTTCCTGTCTCCCTCTCTGCCTGTAATCTGTTACAACGGATCTGTTGCTGTGCAGAGTGTGTTAGGCTCAGCAACTGCTCTTCCTTGGTGTACCTGCGAAATTTTGAAATCTATAAATAAGGATGTTTGGAGCAGGGGGAATAGACACACCTTTTAACTCCATTGAAATGCTTGGACATAACATGCTTATTTTGGCAGGACAGATTGGGAAAAACAATCTCTCTCTCTCTATATATATATGTTGCTAAAATATAGGGACTATCCCAAATAAAACAGCTGGTGTATCTATGTGGCTAAAGCAGATTTCCTTAGATTTATGCTAGTCATGCTATGAGCTGCACTAAAAGAAAATTAAATAAGTCATGTTTCACCCCCTTCAGCTGCAGACCTTTGCCAAAGTTTGTTTCTTAGAAATTAGATGAACCTGATGAAGCAGGATCTTGTGTCTAAAAATAGAGCATTTTACTTTCCATCTTGCCCCTCACAGGCAGGGTATAATTTTACTTCATCCAAGAAGTGAGATGAAAGGTGATTTGAGCTTTGCCTTATGTCTCTATCCTCTTCTGAGCTTGTGACAGAGGACCTTCATCTTTACTGACCAGGTTCAGAAGTGGAAGGATCCCGACAGTGAGGAACCACCATTGCAGATTGTTTATGTGGTCAGGGCAGCATTTGCATTTTGCAGGTAATGTGGCCTTGCATATGACTGTATGGCTTCTGCTGCTCATGAACGTGGGGCTAAGTGTTCTGCTCTTGCAGCAAAACAGGGTTTGCAACCCTGAACAAAAGGATGGAGCTTTAAACCTGAGTTTTGCAAAGCCACCCGAGCTGCAGGTCCACTGGAGTGTAGCTCTGCAAATAGCCCCGGCTGCCCTTTCAGCTTCTCGAGACACGTACGAGCTGTCCAGCTGCAGCTGCCTCCGGGCTCTGCAGGTGCATGCAGGGGAGCCAGAACCGGGCTGGGGGGGATACTGCAGCCGCCTGCCCTCGGCGCCTACCAGGAAGGCCAAGTCTGACAAGCAGGAACGGAAAAGCTGGCCGTTGGCCAGGTTGAATGCCATGATCCCAGCGACAGCTTCCTTCCCCTCTCCTCTTCCTCCCCACCCCGCCGCCTGAGTGGTTTGGAGGGTGGTGTCCCAGGCACTCATAAGGGTGTGTGAGTGTTGGGGCGGTGCTGTTGCTTTGCTTTCTGTGCTTTTTTTTGCATGTGGATGTGTCTGCAGCTGTTTGCCTGCTGCTTTTCTAACCATGCGTGGCGTTCTTTGATTCACAGGATTGCAAGTGTATGAGCCAGCGTGTGGCAGCTTGGCACCACCGTTTCATTAGAGGAAAGAAGGCCTGTGTCCTGCAGGGTGGTTTTAGTAAAGACATGTCCCATCTGCTGCTTCTTATCACCCTTTTTATCGGTGCTGCTGACTCATGCAGTGTGGTCTGCTCAGCTCTCCACTGCAGTCACATCACACTTTGAGTTACCTTTACTATGAGTCACGTTTGCTTTTTCACGAAATGGCAAGTGTTAAGCTAAAAACAACCCAGTCTTGTCCCTTTCTTGTGTATTGTGTCCTTTTCCTACCCTTTACCTCCAAGTCTTGTCTCTCTGTGATAATATTCTCCTTTCCCTCAAGTGAAATATTTGTACCTAATTTTTTAGCTGAGTAATTTTGTCTTTCATAGCATCTCTGCACTGTGCACCTCAGGCTAGTGAGATTGCCAGCCTGTGCTACAATATGATAGTTCCTCTAAGTTGCCATCACAGTTATGTTTGGTGGAGAATATTTTTTTGTTTCCTCTGTTTAAAGAAAAAACATGTTTATTGGTGTTTTGGTGTGAAATTTTGCACTGGGATGTGTGCATCTTTGTATTTTGATATGTAGCGTATGCACGTGGATCCAAAACCCCTTGACTCCAATTTTTGTGTGCACTTTCAAGCCTCTGTGTTGAGCTAATGAGACCATAGCTTGAAACAGCTTGTGCTGAGGCTTCCCTTGCTTGCTTTTGGCCTATACTTTCAGAGCCAGCTTGTAGACCAAGGTGTGCATCCTGTGTGGGCATCGGTAACTCAATTTCACTGAGCTTGAAATCCCCATTTAAAGTGCTAGTGCATTGTTTCCAGGCTAAAAAGAATGACTGAGTAGTGCTACCGAAGACTTGGTATTTCCTTGTTTCAGTTGAGGGGAATTTTGCCAGTGATTTCTTTGTGGACAGATTTGTGTGCATTTGGCCCTTTTCAGCGCTGAGATCCCTAAATCTGTTTCAAAGGCAAGCTTGGTCCATGTTTCACTGAGGACAGATGATTGGCAGAGGTTGCTGTACAGTTTAACTGATGCTGAGTTCTGTATCTTACTGTCCCGAGTCTTTGGTCATGCCAAATTTCTGCAAAACTGGCAGTCTGATTGAGGTCTGCCCTGAATAAACCTTGGAGAGTTGTGCTTTTATAGTGCTGTTGTGATAACTACTTGGATATCATAAAAATTGGCCTAGAAATGAAAGAGAGATATTCTTGGAAGAAGTTTTAGAACAGGAAGGGAGGGTAATGCAAGACTTTTTATTTAAAAGAAAAAAAGTTGTCCTCATATTCTTCTAGCAAACACAAGGCAGGTTTAGATTGCTGTGCCAGATTTTCTTTTCTAGGAACAAAGTTAGACTTCTTTTTTACTTCAGGGTGCATGCAACAGATGAGAACACACGTCTGTCTCTTTTAGACTTGTGCATAGAAAACGCTTTTTTTCAGTGTTAAACAGGTAACGCTTGTTATAGACCAAGCTGCTTAAAACTATTGCAAAGGCTTAGTGATTTATCTGTGCCAGTGGACATAGTCTTTGAAGCAGCACCACCTGATCAGGCAGTCTCTAGTCCCATTTCAGCCCTCTGAGATGGAGACAAGTCCTTTCCATACCCAATCAGCAGGGTTAAAGACTTGGTAGCTCCTTCCTGTGGAAGGCACCAGACTGTGTTTCAACATTTCCTTCATAGTGTGTGCTAAACAATGCCTTGGATAGAGTGGGGCCTTTGCTGCTAGCAGTTTAGCTTGAAAATACCAGGGGATATGTGGTAAGTGCAGGAGCTTTACCTTTCCAAGATTATGGGATGGCCAGCTTCTGTCTCTGGGCAAGTATGTCATGTCCTCTCCAATTCCCATCTCTCTTTCCTGTTTAGCTTGAAAACTTCATGATTCTGTGAATTTGCTGTTGCTGGGTTGCTGGGTGTCCCTGGCAGTGTGCTGCCAAGCTTTGTTGGTCCCTGGTGTAAATAAACAGGGCTAATGATGATCACAAGCAAAAATATTCCATTGTTTCTGAGAAGCATCTCGTTCTCTTGTAAGCCTAAACTAATGCACTCCATAACTCCATAACCACGAATGTAGGGCCCTCCTGCTCAGCATGTGGCATCTGACTAGGAGACAGGCATTGCTCATTGGAGTCCTTGACCCTTGGAGATTTTGCTTTTCAAAGCCCATGACCACGGATTTTATATATATACATGGTGCTGTCCCTGACTTGCTGCTAATGGTGCTGAGGTATGTCATGGGCACACGATAAGGAGCAAAGGAAATTAGTGCTTATTGACAGGGGTTCTTGTGCCTCACAGACATAGGCTGCACCCTTGGGAAGATGGTGGCATGTAGAAATGTCTCTGTGTTCTGTTTTCCCTCGTGGTGTGAGGGGGAAAGCGTGGGTCTGCACGTGGCCAGTGCTGAGCCCTCCTGCTCGCTACTGCAGGGTGGCTCTCCCTCAGCAGGAGCAAGGCAGTGCTTCCTGCCTTGGGACACAGGCTTAGGTTCACTTTGTGGCTCGTTTTACCCATGTGCAAAATAGATGTGTAATGATACCTGCCTTTGATGTGGAAGCCAGTCTTAATTAATTAATTAATTGATGTTCCCTAAACACCTTGAGATCTGAGAATCACTGTATATGCTCCAGAGCAGCAACAGCACTTGTAGGTTGGAGAACCATCTTTGCTCCCATGATGAGGCTTCCCAACAGGAGAGACTCCAGCCCCTCCTTTCCCAGCTCCTCTCCCGTTTTTTTTTTTTGGATGAAGTGATACCGTGCTGTGCATTAATTGTATGGCTTGCTCCCTCTGACTTCTGCCCAAATAAATAAATAAATAAATAAACTGATATGCTGAATGCAGTCAGCACATAGGGTGCTTGCCAAAGAATTTCACAAAGCAGCAGAGCTGGGTTGCCAAATGTCATGTCTTTTATATAAAGCATTCTTCAGGAAGCAAAGTTGCAAGGGGAAAAAAAAAAAAGAAGAAAATGTTATAAAAACTCTTACTGCTGTAAGAAACATTGTCTTCCCCCACAGGGAGAATGTCTGGGCCATGTCATGGTGGGATCAAGGGATCCAATTTTTATTTCCTCTCAAAGGCCCCTCTCTCATTTCTTTTCTGCACTCCCCCTCCCAAAGAGTAGCTCTTTACTGTGCTGGCTGGGGAAAGTGGATTTCAATTAGCATTCAAAAGCAGGGTTATGGGATGGTCAGCTTATATGTGGATTTTGCCAGTGGATTTTGGGTGGAGAAGAAGTTGTTTAAACAGTGTCACTGTCAGAATATTTATTAGTATAATATGATTAATGATTGAAGAAAGCCAATGGAAATTTTTTTTAATATTTTATTTCAGGGAGCGTGGGGGAGGTAAAAACTTCAACATCAAAACATAAGGCTGTATGTTGTAAATGCATGCAGATCTGTTTTTACTGAGAAAGCTTATATGTACCATTGATATGTTTAGTTGTGTCTGTGTTTAGGAGTGCATTGTGTCACCTCAGCGAGTGTGAGCTGCAGTGATTTGACCCTGGGTTTTCCCTGACAGGTGGAGTTTGCCGTGGGATCTGCTACAAGAGGGATCAAACCCCTCTTGTAGTGCAACCCACAACTTGCTGTGGGCTTGTGGGAGCCAAAGGTGCCCTGGGGTGAGGCAGCACCTACTGTGTTTTTCCAGAGGCAAAGGATGCCAGAGGGTGTGTGGGTGTGAGTGGGTGACAAGCTGGATTGGGCATTTTGGGGGTCAACACTGTGTCCCATAGGCTGTGGACTGGGCGTGGATGTCCTGGGTAGCTGGGCTGAGCAGGGAGCAGGGTTTTGCCCTGTTTTGGGGCCCTGTAGGGGTCCCTGACAGCAACTGGCTGCTGCTGCTCAGCTCTCCCGGCTGCTTTTTGGTAAAGATGTGGGAGGATGAGTTTTGGAAATCACTCTGTGTAGGCTCATAGCATTGCTTCTGCTTATTTGTGTACTCCCAGTTCCCATCTCTGGGTGGTTCTTACAACTCCAGAGGCCAGTATTTTTTCCTCTAAATTAAAGCTTTGTTTTGGCAATGTGTTGTCCGTAAGTGTCTGCGGGTCCTCCGGTGCTCTCAGTGTTGTGCACTCACTGGTTGACTTTTTAAGCCTGGTGTGGATTTGCAATATAAATGTGGTCCACTGAATTGGTATCAATAACAGAGAGTTGGAGCTGTACTGAAGTTTACAAAACAGGGTTGAAATTGATTTTCTGAACTTCAGTCCTCTACAGTGTTTTATCTCACAGGAGTATTTAATCTGGTAGCATAATGTGTGATCATTTAGGCAGTAGTGCAGCCTTGCACTACTCAGTACTTGCACTACTCTCAGTTCTCCCATGCTGTAGCTGCGAACGACTGAATGCAAATTTAAGCTATATATACTACTGTTTCCTTCCGTATCTGTCACAATTCCTTTGAACTTCCATCAGGGTTACTACATGGCACTGCCGAATAATTAACACAGTATGCATTAGCAGTATGTTCATTTGTCCTATATTTTTTAAGGAACAAATCAGCACCAATAATACATGATAGGCAGCAAGAGGTTCTGCTTTTGGATTCTTAATGCCCGTATCGCAATAATGCAGTAAGTCAATGGTAATGAGTCTTTTTCAGTTAGTAGAGTTAAATAATTTTAAAATGTTGTAAAAAAACCCTTCTATCCTCCTTCTCCTTCATTTTTCCAGGACGAAAACTGAAATTCCATGTGATGAAAATTCCGTATTTCTGGGTATGGTGTCAGTAGGGAAGTCCTCACGATACAATTAATTGTGACAAGTGCTTCTTCTGAGATGTGCTGTGTCAGAAACAGGGACTCTTTCAATTGTGCTTCTTTCTTCCTGTAGTTACACAGTTCTGCAGTCCTGCTTCTCTCCCTGGGTTGCAAGCACTGAAATTTTCACTGCTTCTGAGTCCTCAGCCACGTGTCTTGTGTTATGTGTGATCTAACAATGAGGGAAAGAAGACCAATTAATAGGCTAATGCTCAATTTTACAAATTTTTTACAAAAGCCTTTACATTTAGGGTGCAAGTGTTGTAACATAATTCCCAGATAGGAGAAAAGTATTCTGAATAACAGCTGTTGTACGTGTTTGCATGACTAGTGCACTAAGCTTGTGAATTAATATGATATGTATTATATAGGCATAATTTTAGATTAATTTCTGAACGAATAAGTTATATAGTCCTCGGAATACATGAAAGTGAAAATGATATTTGCATGAAGAAAGAGAGCATGATAGATAACCCTTCTATTTATACTTAAGCATAGATGGGGTATGGTGATGAGAATGAGAAGAATCTGCATCGGTTTGAGTTATACGGACCTAAGTTTGTCGTGTGCCCTTCCCTCTCACATTCCCTCTAGATTTTTTTACATTCTTTCTTTTTCATCAGGGAATTATCCCTCTCCCTTCTCCCTTCTCCCTTCTCCCTTCTCCCTTGTCCCCTCTCCCTTCTCCCCTCTCCCTTCTCCCTTCTCCCTTGTCCCCTCTCCCTTCTCCCCTCTCCCTTCTCCCTTCTCCCTTCTCCCTTCTCCCTTCTCCCTTCTCCCTTCTCCCTTCTCCCTTCTCCCTTCTCCCCTCTCCCCTCTCCCCTCTCCCCTCTCCCCTCTCCCCTCTCCCCTCTCCCCTCTCCCCTCTCCCCTCTCCCCTCTCCCCTCTCTCTCTTCTCTTTACATTGTCAATATAGCAGTGTTTGTTCAGGAGAGGTATTTGATTTTGCAGCTGACATTTATTTACAGGGTCACCCTCTAGTCCCTGTGTTGGATTGCCATTCCTTGGTGAGCAACATAACCTACTGTCTAAGAGATTCCATAGAAAACCATCTCTTTCTCTGAGTCCCCAGTAAAAGGCAGATGAAGGCATGCTTTGGGCATTATGTTAACACTTTGTGGGAGCTTATATTGTTCTTTGAGACACAATAAGCCTCCAAGATCACACCAGGTCAGAGGGTTTCTAGCAGTGTACTACTCCTGCCAAAGCCTGTAGCTCAGTTTGTGTGGATAATTTTTGAATGGTCAGGTTTCAGCAACATAATCCAGTGAAGATGTCTCTGCACATGGCAGGGGAGATTCTGTGATTCTGTTGATCTCTGAGAAGTTTCTACTTTTATTTTTCCCCAGTGCAATGATCATTTCTGCATTTTCTCAGCAGTTACTCCTTTACTACTAGGAGCAGAGGGTACTCTGTCTTTGAATGTTTTGACACTCGCTGCTTTAGTTCTTGACTCACAACTTACGTAAGTCTCTTGAGTAGGTTTCAGGTTGCTATTTAGAGGTGATGATATTCTTGTGGAGAAAGCATGGAGGCGAGGAGCCTTTAGACAATTGTCTTGCTTTCCTTGTCCTTTTCTCATGATTTTTGGTATGTTTTTTGGTTTGTATGAATAGTCAGGGAAGACAAAAAGGAAGAAAATAGTTTCTTGGAAAACATGTGTCTTTAAATGCAGATGTAGGCATGTAAATATTTATAAGCAGATTTTAAATTTTGCTGGTTATCAGGGAGATTAAAAGAGAACAGAAAAATCGGTAGGCTTCTCTGGGTGAGTGGCCCCTTGAATATGAGACCATTGCTGTTAAGGTGCTCAAATATGAGTATAGAAAATATAAGTTCAGGTATTCAGGTTTGAACACTCTACCATTATAGAAATGGGAAGTGGAAAGAGGAAGAGTTGGAAGGTAAGGAACAAATAATACAGTGACTTGTGGGGAAGCCTCAGATACTCAAAAACTGTTACTCTAAGGTTAACCATTTTCAGCTTTTAAAAATCAACTTTCTGCACCAATTCACCAATTTATTTGACTTTTTTTCTTAATCTTCACATTTCCTCTCTTTTTTTTTTTTTTTTTTTTGCAGCTCTCTGAGCTAGAAACCTAAGTGAAGCAGGGAGGGGAGAGAGGGCAAGAGACAGTGAGCATGACTTATGAGTCTCACATTATCAAGAATGTGGTGGGAGGGGGGATAAGATAAATCTGTGAATAATACCAAGCAAAGAAGTTCAGAATGTGGAACCACTCCAGACCATGAATGATTCTGTGAAATTTCATGCCTTGCTTGTGTAAGATGGTCAGAAAGTTATTCTTGTCTCTGAAAGAAAGCTGGCTCCAGACCTCCTTGAAATCTTGTGGGATTTGCTAAAAATCATGGGAATCGGTAGCAAAAGTCAGGGTGAATATAGCAGTTAACTCTATATAGATGATTATTTTGGCTCTTGGTCTTCATACTTCTAACCTTACTTGCATTAAAATACTTGTTATTAGACTTGTAAAATGTCTTTAGAGTCCTAATAAGATTTCTTGAAATTATCTGCAGGAGAAATACTAGGACAATGTTCTTGAAAATTTTTTAGATCCTTTACAGTGTATAAACTGTGTGTGTATGTGTATATATTTTTTTTTCATCAGAAGGATAAAATACTTCTCATCATGAGTATTTTGCTTTGCTCAGTAGCTTTCTTGTCATATAGGAAAGTGGATTTGAGATATACTGTGACTTTATCCTGATATTCTATGCACGTTGTGCACCTGTACGATACTTGTTTGACTTGTGAGTGAAATGCTGTATATGGTTGTAGGAGGACATATATTCAGCATTTTAAGGACCCTGTAACATACAAACCTGAACTTCAGCATATAGTTTCTTACTGTTTGCTGTGGTGGAGGCATTGCCCTGTAGTATTAGAACACTTTCAGTTTTTTGATAGTAGTAGTGATCTTTGCTTGCCCTGCTACAAATATGCTGAGTTGGCTTTTGAGGGATGACATTTACTGCTTACTTTAGCAAGTTCTGCAAACAATATCTGACTTAATAATTTTGTTTTCTGCTTGTAATTACACATCCTTCTTTTTCTGGTAATGCCTTCAAAACGTCTCAGTTCATTATGAACTCTCAGATCATAATTTTAGGAATAATGCGTATCCTGACTGGTCATAACGAGTCTGAAATTCCATCTTGGGCTTCTGGTGTCATCACAGAACCGGGATGAAATTACAGCTTTAATTTATGTACTATGTGGGATACATTATTTATTACTGTGCATTAGAAAATGATTAATCTCTGCTTGTGTTGCAAGGCTACCGTACTGCTCTGAGTCCCCAGGAAGTGCTGAGACATTGTAGAATTTCTTGTGTGGATTACATACAGTTTTATGAAGCTTCCAGAAAGGCCATTGCATTATTCAAAAGCTGCTAGAGGTGATGAAAATTTAGGAAGCCACTGTGGGTTTTTTCCTAACTAGTAGAATTCCTACAGGGCTTTTGTTTGCTAAACCTGAGCGTTTCCTTACCTTTAGTTGCTTTCAAGTGTTTTGTTTCACATAAAGCCATGATCAGATAACTGGATTGAGGAGCACTGTGTTTTGGGGACCCTCGTTCATCAAAGCACTTTAACCACAGTCAAGCTCTATTGAAGATAATGGAAATGAATCATGTGCTTCATTGGGCTGCTGAATCTGTTCTTTAATTTCTACTTCTTTGGTTGTTCATAAAATCTATTTTCTTCTTTTTCTCCACTTCACCAAACTGTGTGTATGTGTGCATGCACATGCATGTGTCCATGAATACATTGAGCTGCAGTGGAACAACATGAGCTAATGGAAAACTGCCATACCCGATTTGTCCATATTTAATTTCAATGACTTTTAAAAAATGTTTTAATGCTCTCATAACATTCCATTTTTATGAGCATTTTCAGTACTAGGAAAGTCAGTAATCAAGTTCTGGTATGTAATTATTAGTACTGTGCAGCTAGTTGTAATGTCCACAGCTATGGCTGTGATGAGTTTGAGTCACAGCATTCCTTCACGGCTAGTTTTCATTGGAGTTTAGCCTTTCTATGCTAGCTGAGAATTTGTCTGGTTTTGTTTTCTAGCCAGTGGACATGTGTTTGTACAGACCTAGTACCAGCCACTACACCATACAGCTGTTACCAAGTAACATAACGAATCTGCCACTTCATAAAAAGAATTTGGTATCTGGGGGAGGTGATTGGAATTTTGCATTTACAATGCTGTGTCCTGGTTTGGAGGGGGAAAAAAAAGGCAAAACAAACAAACAAGAAACAACAAAACCTAAACAATCCCCTCACCCACCCCAAGCAAAAACCCTCACCAAACCCAACCTCCAATGGTTTCTAGGAATTCTAATTAATAAGCCCTGGCAAATTGTCTTCAAAGTACTCAGCACTATTAGATCTGAGAAAAAGAATTAGATATTTGTAAAATATCAAACAGATACAAATACCTTAAGAAAAGAAGTCACTGATTTAACTTAAGTGAATGCTTTATACTAGTACAAAAGTATTATAAAAAATTAAATACTCCCACTTTCTGAGGTGGGATTTTTATCTTTTAAGGCTTTGATGGCATGTATAAACCACTCAAGTTTCAGTCTTGTGGGTTATATTGTCACCAGAAGCTCTGACTAATGATACAGTAAAGTCTTACAAATGACAGGTGGTATAGTATGACTCTAAATTACCTTTTTTGGATTGTTTTATTATTGTCATATACTTAAAAAAAAAAGTTGCAGTGCCTACTGATTAATTGAACTTAGTGGGGAAGTGTTACCTTCAATTTAATTTGGGTGGCCATATTATAAATCACAGATGTGGAATCTAAAACCCAGTGACAAAGCTGATAATCCTTGAGGTGTAAGAATCTTGAAGCTGGTGTAGGGAAAGACGTGCGAAACATGCCAGCAGCTCTACCCCACGCAAAATTAAAATGATTGTCATTTTTGCAGGGAACACCATGGGAATCAGAATTAGAGACATCCACCCCTCTTCAGTTTGAAAGCTGAAGAGATGGCTGCAGTTTCTGTGCAGAGTTTCAGCCCGCTAGAGCTGTATAAATAGATCTCTGGTGCCGTGCAGATCTGCGCGGGACCAATCGCTCTTCCCTTCCACATCACGAGGAGATGCAGGGAGCAGTCCTCTGCAGCTACCTGTGTCATGCCAGTCATACTGACCACTGGCTGGGACTTTTGAGGATGGAAGGGCTAGCTCAGATGATGTTCTCTGCTCTGAAGAAGTAAGGAATGATATTTATGTAGATTTAGGCTGATCTTTTAAAATGTAATTTAGATTTTAAATGGGACATGGCGTTTGTGCTAGCTTTCTGAATGAGCTGCAGCCCTGGGCGAATCAGTATCACGTGAATCAACACAGTGTATCACATCAACAGAGAGGAAACCAGCTGTTTAGCACTGGGGGAGTTTTAATTGTGCTATGATAGATACATGAGACTGGAAATAAATACAGCAGCATGAATTTTATACAGACACTGTAATTTCTTACTTTCCTGCCTTCTAGTTCACTATAAATATTATTGCTAATTTTGTGTAGGGAGGGGCTTTAAGTGTGATAGAGGTGGAAAGGAGGACCAATGTAAAAGTTGAAGGGTAGATTTCTCAAGGGTCTTCAGCTACCTGTTAATCCTGGTTCAAAGGGCAAATTCTGTTGAGCTGTCACAATCCAAAAGAGTTGGAGCCTACTGCTGCGATGTACAGTTCTGCATGTATGCAAAGGACTGAATAATCACATGGAGGACCATAAAAGCACAAAAGAAAATTGGAGGAAAGAGAGAAGAAAGAGTGACAGTAGGTTTTGACGTAGGATTGAGATCCACTTCTTGGCACAGATGTCCAACTCTGGGAAATGAATCTTAAGGTAGAATAGTTACACCTGTAGGAAAGTGTGCCAGTCACTCCTTCCTCTGCAAGTGCTTCCCTCTCACCTTGCCTGCAGAGGCAGAGTGCAAAGACATGGCTCTGATCACTCTGGTGAATGGGTTAGAGCCAGTCCAAGCTTTGTTCTTCAGAGCGTGGGCTTATTTATTGCCCAAGTTTTCGTTTAGGATCAATAAAGTTTGGGTAGTCTGGTTGTGCTGTGCTGGCACTTGGGGCTGGGTCGTGCCTGCCTTGGTGCACTGCGGGAGTTGCACTTGCCGAGTTGTGTAATTGGACATTTACTGTCATATCACGAATGACTGATGGCATAATTTGTATTTTCAAAATACATAAGCAGCTCAGCCTAATCAGGTGGTGTGGTAAATATTTCCAGGAGATAAAAACAAAGTATTAGGGCAGGGAACAGAGTTACAAACTTTCTTTAATGAGCTGCATATTGTTTGATTGTGTTTTTTTCATATACATGAGCTTCTACATGCCATATTCTAGTAATCACTGGCAGCTGCTTCACAGTCCTGGAGAAATAATACTGTAAACACTGGAAACAGTAAAAATGACTGGATGTGTCAGTTTGCCTTTCAGACTCCTGTGACTAACAGGTGATTAGTACAAATAGCAGAAGGCCCTTTTATCTTTCGTCTTGCTTCTGGAAATAAAAAGAAAGGGAAAGCTGGTGGACAGAGGGAACAAATTCAGCTCCTCCAGACAGTTAACAGTGGTACTGCTGACTGGCATGGATTACAGTTCTGGCTGGGTGGGTGTTTAACTTGTAAATATGAGTAGTTCTGCTGACTTCCTGGAGCCCCTAAAGTTAAGTGCATAAATAAATGTTTTGGGACCTGAAAGAGCCTCTTTGGCTTATTCTGGAGAGTTTGCTGCAAAATCTTATGATGCAGGAAAACCCCCAAATCTGAAGTCTTTTCCCACTTCTAATGAGTAGCTCATAATGTCGATGGGATGTGAAGTGGAGGGATTCCATTTCTATTTGTTTATGCATACCAATCTTCAGTGCTTCAAAAAAGATGCAAAAAATGAATATATCATGTTTTTGTGTGCTGATCAGCTGCTGTTATTTTTCAAAGGCACAAATTTTAAATAACAAATGCTAATTTAAGGAACTTGTTAACATATGTGGAAACCACTCCTGAAAAAATACTGAAGTTAGAGTGAAGGGTATTTTTTTTTTTTAATGAAACATTTTTCTCTAATACAAACGTGTCAGTGCTTGGTGACAGTCACACTCACTGGAACTTGGGAGAGCAGGGGGAACAGCTCACTCTTTCACAATGAAGAATGGTTTGTTTTTAATAATAATGAGAAGATCCTGGTAATAACTGTGAAAAGGCCTAGGAAAGTAGTCCATTCACAGGTGGATGAAATATTTCTATAGAGTTTAGATGTCTTTCTGAAAATACTACACAGCAAATTCCTGAGCTTGATGCTACTCACTTGCATGAAATGGAAGTTGGTTTCCCACTGTGGGTAGGATTTTAACCTCAAATTATATGCCCTGTCATATGATTATCAGAAGCCTAAAGGAGCATAATTGTCCTTGCTGACTTTCAAAGCCTCTTTAATTTTTTTTGAGCCTTAAATTGATTAATCTAGTGTAGATTGCATTTAAATATATACCTATATGTTGAGGCATATGCATTTTAGCATAAAATATGAGTCAGGGGACTAGTACAAGGAAGTGTGTTTGTAGCTTTTTAAACTTATTTTAAAGCAATTACGTAATGATCATTGCCTTTTTCTTTTAGTAATATACCAGCTACTGAAAGCAGGTTGTTGTCTATTTCAGCCCATTTGAAAGAAAGTTGAGCAGTTGGTTTCCTTGCAAATGTCGCTCATCCTGCAGAGACTGGCAGAAGGGTTACTTTCATTTTCTCCACGACAGTGGTGACAAGAAAGGTATGTGGTGGTGTAGTTACTAGCTGTAGACACCAGAGAGAAACCCTAGGTGTAAAGTCAAGGAATTGTTGGAAAAGACAGTATAATGTTAAAACTGACACTGGCTGGTGCTAGAAAATGAAACTGTTGAGTGCTAGCTTTGTCGTGACAAATATATGCAGGTTGAAAGCAGTTTTGTCCTAGGTATGAATAAACACTGGAGAGATTAGACTGCACTGCAGCCCACATTAGTACATGTATGTAAAGAAGTACAATATCCAGAATAAACCGAGGCTGTAAATAATTTTTCTGGTTACAAACTCTGTTCACCAAAATTAATGACACATGTAGCCATATGCAACATTGTGAATGTTCCATAAATTTAGCTTTGTTTCTAACAATATCTGTCTTATATTATGAATCATGTAAAGGAAAAATAGTTTATTTTGATCCTCCAGGGGAAAAACCCTTTTATTATCTCACCTCCCCTCAAAAAGCCCAGACATCTACTTGTCCTCTGTCATTTGAAGCAGATTTGAATTGTTATCTCTATGTACATCTACAGATACACTTTTCCTGTCGTTCATAGAAACAAAATGTTGTCCTACTTTCTGTAATTGGAATTTAGTAAATCACAAAGAAGTTACAGTAGTAAACTGAATGTGTTAAAGAAATGGAACAGAGGACAGATTACAATTTAATTTCCCAGAAGATAGACCTAATATTATTCATAAACAGAATGCAGTTCACAGTAAGTACAAGTAAAGCTGTGTTTCAAACCAGCATAAGTAAAATAAACCTCCCTGGGCAAGACAATACTTTGTTTTGTTACTGGTGAATCTTACAGAACTGGCATTGCAGTTCTGAGTTTCAACATCAGATCCATTGGTTTACTTTTGTTGCCAGTTCAACATCATTTTTCTCAGGCCAAGATGGATATTTTAGTTTGTTTTCCTTGTGGAGTGTACTATCTTCCTATCACCCTGAATCTTTGCAGTAAGGTTGGAGTCCACTGGCCAGCTCCAACTAAATTTACCAAGCAGGTTGAACTCTGAGCAGTTTTGTGAAACAAGGAGTTGGGTGTAGAACAACAACAGGAATGGGTGACCTTTCTGAAGGAAAGGCTCGCCTATGTTACCACAGATGTGAGAGTGCGATGGGGTGTGAGCCATTGCTCAGGGTTAGCTTTGCTCAGAGCCTGCATCTCACTGTGCATGGGGTCATGGAGAGGCAAAGCCACAGGGAAGCAGCCCTCATGGACTCCACTGCTTATGGAACTACTTGGTCTTTTAAGGAGGGAGAATATCCCAAATCCTTTTACTTCTCCCACGCTTTATTGGTAAATATATGATTTTAAGCTTTCAGCTTTCCTCTAAACCAACAGCACCTTCACTCATTTCACATGTTCTATATGAGTCAAATCAAGCCTGGGACAGAGGGACGAAGTGATATGACCAGGGCTGTGTGACAGATGGACAAGTCTGTGCAGCTGAGCTGGGAGGTTACAGCCCAACCCACTTCTCCTGTCCTATGCATAAAATCACCAGTGAACGCAGTTTAAACACAGAGATCACTTATTGAAGGTCCCAAACTTTCTCAGACAGCTCTTGAAAATGCAGGATAAGGAGTTAGGCCCAAAGCTGCGCTGTTAAAAATTAACCATCTTAGAAACCATGTCCCTGGCTGGTTTAATACATAGAAACAATTACCTTTGCAGGAACCTAACGCAGATCCACAATGCTTTGAAGGGAAAGGACAAACAGCATGGTAGCAGCTGTGACAGGGCCCAGGTTGACTGTGGATTTTACACACACTTCCTCTGTGCTTGGGCTTCGTGCTCGCAGTGAGCTCAGAGTCATCTCCTGCGTGGAAGGCATGTGAAGGAAGAGAGAAGCTTTCAAGAAGGATTTGAGTACTAGGAGAGCATTTCACTTGGCCCCAGCCAGGTTCTCAGCACGGTGGTCAGTGTCACTCTTGCTCACAAATTTGCTGTCAGATCCAGAACTGTTTAACAAAAGCTGAACAGATGGATCAGTGAGGTTTAGTTGGTTTCCTGCACCTGGAACGCAAGGAGGTTTCTATCACAAGGTATTTCTTAGCAACTTCCAGTGAAACTCTGGAGTGTTTTGCTCTTGTTACTGCTAGGGACAAACAGCTTATGAGGAAAAGAAACAACAAGTATGGGGGGGGGATTGTGTAGACAGGTGTCTTTTAGCCAGTGGCCTGAAAACCTCCACAGACTCAGCAGGTACTTTTTAAAGGGTGGCAAAAAGTAAAGCTAGACATCATGTCATAGAATTCTTGGCCTTTCATGCACTGAAAAAAGATGTGATGACTGTCTTACTAATTGAATTAGTTATGGTAAGTGTCAAGATTTTGAGGGTCTGTTTAATGACACTTTCAAAGAGAACAAAAGATCCACTGTGAGGACAAAGTACCAGAGGACATTTAACATAAGCTCAAATGACAACATATTAAAAAAGGACTGCTGCCTAAAATTTTCTGCTGGCAATTTTTACAACTAATGCCAAAATTTTTATTATTATGCCTAATGTTTATTATTTTTCATGGGGTTTAATGGTGGAAAGGTAGTACTTTTTTTGGTCTTTTTATCCAGTGTGGTTTACTTTTTTTCCCCTTCCATAATAATTCTTTACTATTTTGGTGCAAGATGAAGAGAAAATACTTAAGTTTGTTTTACTTTTTCCCTTCTGTAATTGTTTTTTTTTTTACTATTTTGGTGCAGGGCAAAGAAAAAATACTTTAAAGAATAGAAGAACTCATTGTAAAACTACAGAAATTAGGTTATTGTAGCTGAAACTACTTTGATCTGTTCTTTACATTGTTCACTTCAAGGTGCTCTTGCTGCTGGTTGCTATTACACTTGCAACATTAGAGTAGAATATAATACCACCATCTTTTTATTTGGTGGCATATAGATGAGTGACAGCAGAATATTTGATTTTTATGATTATGCCTTCATGAACAAGTAGTGTGGACCAACTGGAGACAGTATCTGCGAAAACTGTGCTGGGATGCTGAGGTTTGCACCAGGCATGTTTTGGGGTTGCTTTTGCTTCCGAGCAGTCTGGTGCTGCTGGCTGCTCACGCTGGGGAACATGATGCTTCTAGTTAATTCCTCCCAACAGGGATTTGTTCGTGTGCTGCAGGACCACCCCACAGTACAACTGAAAGCCCAGGCAGGATGGATTATCTGGAGACTTGCTTCAAAAGCTGCATGCCTGATCTAACAAAAGCAGAAGGTAGCTTTGCTCTATAGGGATGTAGTGGGATGAAGGCACGGAAAGAAAGGCATGTTTCAGTGATCTGACTGTGTATAGTTGTGCCAGTTAGTTAAACACATTTGATAATTTTTCTTTCTTCGTGTTCTTTCTTCCCTTTTCTTTGTAATTATTACTGAAAGGGGAAGGTTGATGTGAGTAGGCTTCTGAGAAGGAAGGCTGTTTTGAGAAGTTAGAAAGAAGAAATCTTCTACTGAAAGGATTGTATCTTCTTTAAGGAAGGAGCTTATACAATGCCAAGTGCACATTAGATGCTTAACCAGTAATGACCCATGTCTAGCGGCTGGTACTTGACCTGCTGATGTGAGCATGTGCTCACGTGGGGACAGTGCTTGTAACCTTCAGGTGCAGAAGGTGCTCAAACAGACACTGCACTGAACTGAGGCTGTCAGCCATCCTAAGACACTGGCTGGGCATCCTTCATTTAAAGGTGTATAGCCTCTTCTTGGTGTGTGTAATGTCATATTATTGCTAGCATGACTTGGAAAAATACATTATGTTACCTGAGAGAGCAGGTGTGAGAGCTGGTCTGACAGTCCTGCATTCTGGATCTGACAGTTGGCAGCCCAGGGAGCCTACCAGGGAGCCAACCTGGCATTTGCTGAAATGCTCCTATTATGGTTTGTGCTGAAGAAAAGGAAGTGGAAGTAGAGTAGAGGTGACAGAAGTAGTAGTACAGTGTTTTGGGATTTTTTTTACAAAAGACAAGTTTGGAAGTAGACTTACAGAAAAGCTTTGTCTTTCTCAGTGTCCTGTCTCTTCTTGATTAAAAGTGTAGGTTTGACTACAAAAAAACCAACCAATTTTTGTAGTTAACCAACTCACTGAATCCAGGCAGAGGGGGCAATGTTTCTTCCTCTGCCTGGAGGATTTTAGTTGCTGGCCAAGCTGCCAGCATACTCCTGCTACTCTCAAAAAGTAAGACCAAACCACAGTGGCTGGTTGTGGCTTAGTCAAATTTCTGTTCTAAAAACAGCTTATGGTCAGGCCTCCAAAGTTTCCTGCAACAAAGGTCATCACAGGTTTCTTCTGAAGTGTCCTGAATGTGTCCTGTACTCTCTGTCATTGGACATACATTATTGTATAAGGAATATTTATTGTTCAGATCTTTCTATATAGCAGCAAGCAACTAGATTCCAAAAGACAACCTCATATAGCTAGAAGGTAGGTGAGATGAGTAAGTAAAGCAGAAGGCAACAGGAAAAAAATACGACGCCCATCTGTTCCAAACAACATGGAATTTCTATTGTTTTTTTAGAGCCCTTCATTTGAAGAACCCAGAATGTATCTGCACATTGAATATCATGCCATATTTCATTTTCTTAACATCTCTTTCTAAACTATACATGCTATTTAGCAGAGGCACGCTTGCCTACTGCTTTTTGTGGGCAACACACTAAACTTTTACAGGAGGATGTGTGTTACTGTTCAGAGCAGCTTGGCCAGTGAAAGAGTGGGTGGAGGGTATTCAGCTCTTCATCCACTGGCATTCCTTGTTTTCAGAGGTTGTGAGCCAAGGAGGGTTTCAGAGGTTTCAGAGGTCGTGAGCACAGGCAGTTGCATGGCAGGGTTGCTGCCAAGGGATGAAACCACTGACTTGTGATGCAGTCTGTCTCTCTCACACCTTCCTGCTGGGATAAAGGAGGCACTTAGGGTGCCAGGGAGAGCCTGAGGTCAGCACCTGATGAGACTGGGGCTTTGAAAAGACATGACATGCCTCAGGGTAAGTGGGGGAGAGCATGGCTCTGTGTCACCCTGTAATGATAAACAGGTGGCATCAAGGCATGGGGGCAGTGAGCGTGGGCTGGTGGTTCTAGTCCAAAAATCATGCAATAAAGTCACTTTGGCTGTTAAAAAAAGATGGGAGTTCATGGTGTTTGTGCTTATGAGCAGAAGGTAAGAAAAGGAATAAATAGCTTGTAAGAACATGTGCCTGAGACTGCCAGACCCTCGGCAGAGCCAAGGGAGAGTAGTAGGTCCACTTGATGGCATCACATTCCTGTGAGATTTGGGGGGAAGAGTTCCTGTCCCCATGGTGAGAGGTGTGCAGAGAGCCTGGTCCTGTCATTTCTCCATCCCTCATAGCTCATCCCAAAATGAGATCGTATTTTAGCAATCCACTCTGTTCTCAACTGGCCTTGGCTCTGTCCTGTCACGTGCAATAGTACTACTTTTGCCCAGGCCCACTCCAGAACTGCTTGCCCCGGGGATGGCAAGGGAGGCTGGCAGTCCTGTCTGCCCCTCAGGCTTGGAGGTAGGAAAGCCTGCCCAAATCCAGAAATAAGAGCTGAGTCTTTCTCTGTTGCTGTCTTGGGGTTTCATTTCTCTCTTTACTTGAGTCTTTGTTTCCATTACTGTGGTTTCTCATCAGTTTTGATCACAGTCAAGTCCTGCTGACAGAGCAAACGTGCAAGTTACCTAGAATGGAAAATCATCTCAGTCCATTCAGCTCCATTGGCCTTTTGAGAGAGGCCCCACTGTGAAATGAAGGAAGACTGGGGGAAAAGAGGTGTCCTAGTGCTGGTATTTTGTCAGGCTGCTACTTCCTTGGTATTTTCTTAAAGTCCCAAGCTGCCAAAGCAAGGGATACTGCCTGTCTCAGCTTTCACTGAAAAGCTAAATATTTCTGCCTTCTGAGTGCAGAGCAGCACAGCACCTGTTGTGTTCCTGGGACTCTAGAAGCCAGAAGGTAGAGAAATTGACCCTGTAACTTTTGTCCAATCTCATTGCTTTTGAGGGAAGTACTGTGTTTTGGAGAGATGTGTGCTGATCGACCATCACTAAATTCTTGGGGGTTAGTACAGCATGCTGCAGCTGTGACAGGCTGCTGAATAGCCCTGGCTGAATTTGGTGGCTTTGCAGCTGGCAGGGTTAATGCTGTGTATGGGAGGAGGAAGGAGGATTTGTACTTCAGAGCTGCCTCTGCTGGGGGCTAGAGAAGCCAAGCACCGCCTCAATTCTTGCACTGGGAAGAGTGAAGGAGCTGACAAAATATTCCTTTGATTTGTTTGAAGCTGCGTTCATTTCTCCAGAAGGGGGAGAGTGGAGTAGTCAAATGCTGGGAGGAATGTGCCTAATTCAGGACTGTCCTTTTTCCCTGACTCCACAGACACTACAGAGAAAAATCAAGACATGGAGAAAGGGGCTGTCAGATCGACTCACATGTTTTGCAAAGTCCAGAATTATCTGGCTGTTGAATGAGTCTTTGTAAGTGTGACCCAATAATTCTGTTTTAAGAGTTTACTCTTGGTTTTGATACCAGTTTGGTTACTGAGCAAATACAGAAATGCATAGAGGTGCAAGCCATGAATAGACAGTGGCTGCAGGAAGAGCACATGTGTGTGGCAGGCCTGAGGCTCCTTTCTGATGGTGAAATTTGTATTTGGCTCACAGATATTATGATGTAGCAAAAAAAAAAGGAGGGCAGAATGTATTTAAAGTATTTTTGTTACACTGAATTTTTAGTGTTTTATCCTCTGCTATATAAATTGTTACTTTTGTTTTTTTTTTTTTTTAAACTAGACTATTTTCTCCATCACAGTTAAATCTATTTTCTTTTGAAAAACCCTGATTTGTTGCTCCTGTTTCTGTAAGGATCAGATGGGTAGTGGAAGCTGTACAGCAACTTTATGTATGCTTCTTGAGATAGTAAAATGCAGGCCTACAATAGGCCTTTTTTCAGCAGCTGTAAAGCTGTTGTGTGAATACAGTGAATCCATTCAGTGTCCCCCACGCTTGCTGGGAGCACCCTGGAGAAGAGAGTTGTACTAGTGAAATGACTATCCAGCAAAACGGTTTCAGAGGGACAGGCTGATGACTCACTCCTTATTTTAGTTTGCAGGGTCTTTTTCTGGGTATGTGAAGTTTCAGCCTGAGTTCAGAGATCTATAACTTTCTCCATGTTTCCAGATTATCCACTAAATCAGCATGGGTATTGTGTTCCTTGCATCAGCCCTCTGAGATGGGGGCATACTCTTATTTTTGCTGTAGAGGCAGGGGAAACTGAGGCAGAGGAAAATTTGGGTTAAGTGACAAATGTACATTAGGAGCCAAACTCTCATGCTGCAGTTGTACTATAGAAGCTCAAGTCTCATTCAGAGCTGTTTCAGCCCTTCAGGAAGTGTCACACAGCATTTGCCCATAGGTCATGCAGAAAAGCCGGGAGGATAGCTGGGAATCTGTCCATCAAACAGCTTTATTTGACTCTTTAAACAGAGCATTAAAAATGAAAGTATGTAAAGTGAGAACAGGAGGATTTTATGCTGATTTTGATCTTTGGCCACCTTGTATTTGAGTTGGGGAAAAAATGAGAGGCAGAACCTAGTTGATCTGGCAGAGTGACACTCTGTAAGATAATCCCTTTAAAACTTTTTCTTAAATTAAGAATGGTTTCTAGGTGGCATGAGTCATGGACAGACTGTCCTCATTTCACTTTGAACTTGCAGCCTTTTCTGGATTTGTGTCACAGATTTAGAGGGCTTTGTCCGCTTCCTGCGACTGGTAGGCTTGGCTGTTGCAGCCTTGACTGATGTTGAGTGAGAGCAGGCTCCTTGAAGAAAGAGGCAACACCATGTCAGCATGAAAAAGCACAGTGGAGTAGGTAAGCATGGTAATTTAAGCAGAGTATTTTGTACCATGAGCAGCTCTGGAGAGTGGTTACATAGGCACAGCCTTTGTACAGGTGTTGAGGTCACCCTTATTTGTGTGTTGTGGTCTTCTTGGAGTTTTGGGTTATTTTCCTCCAGGGTATGTGGGGGAATAAACTGTGGTGTAGAAAGCTGTACTTTTTGAATTTTTGACCCCTTTTGGAAAAGTTGTCTTTTTTGATGTATATACAGCCCCAAAAGTCTGTGGATATTGTCTTCATTTCTTCATTAAAAGTAAGGGAAACATTATTCAGACCTGTCTGTCTGTTCTAGCCAAGGAAGAAAATCAAAGTGGTCTGGCTTACGTGTACACAAGGTCAAATCGTCTCATTGTCGTGTTGTGTAAATTTGTTGGTTTCAATGGGGATAGCCACAGGTGTAACCCTGGGAACAGTTTCTTTCAGGCTTTTTACAGAGCAAAAATGCATGTGGTTGTTGGTCCTAAAAATTGTTTGTACAGAAATAGCTGGGATGCTTGTAATCCAGAGAGGCTGTGCAAATGCAAGACCACGCTCTCAGAGGGAACGTGAACTCTGCTCTGGCTGGCAATGTTTTCCTGCTGACAGAGCCTGGTTTGGAGTCTTACGTACTCAGCCGGCTTCTGGCCAAGCCTTGCTGCAGGTATGGGAGAGGGAGGAGGGTGAAACGGAGTGGTGAGAAAGTGTTCTGGTAGCAGCACTCGCTGAAAATTCAAAACCCTTCAGACCTTTTTTGGTGATGGTGGAGAATGTCAAAATTGATTGTATTAGAGACCTGCCAGTTACTCTTAACTCATTTGCTTTGTCGCTCCTCCTCCCTTCCTTCCTCTCTCGACAGCTGGGCTGGGTTTTGTAGTGCTAATGCTGCGTTGCTTCTCCAGCGCGGCTACTACTTCCCCCACGCTGCTACTATAGAAATACTACAGTAACTCAGTGAAGACTGAGGGAGCTGGCCATATAGCAGTGATAATAACAGTGATAATACAGTAATAATAAAACAGTAATAATAAAAATGTGTAGCAGTTTGATACTTTACGTAATGATTTTTCTTCTAGTTTGTGTCCTGGGTTTTCTTCCTTTTTCACAGTCATAAATTTGTGGAGCCTGGTAGATCCTGGATTGTGCTTTAAATTAATACTTTGTAGTATACTGTCTTACCTATTTTTTTAAATGCCATGTTTTTGAGTGGTCTAAACCAGTATTTTGTGAGGTTTTTTGTTCAGTTGGGTCTTTTTCTTTCTTTTTTTTTTTAAAGTACAGCCGACAGAAGAGCTACTGCTGGAGGAAGTTACCACACTTGCTTTAGATAATGAAATATACATTGAAAAAAGGTCAGGGATTTCCCCATAGCCACTCATCAATTGCTTGGGATGACATTTTCATTCTGAGTGTTTCTGTTTTTTTTGTTTTTGTTTAAGATCCTGGAGCACAGGAAAAGAGTTTTAATGCAAAATACCAGAAAAAAAAGTCTGCAACATCTCCTGTGAGAGGGTGAAAAAAAGGAGATTAACAATTGCATCTTTAAACACTCATAATTTGAGGTAAGTGATTGGAGGGTCTTGTCAAAAGTTACAGTTAGTTTGTAATTAAATTAATCATTGTGTACCTCAGAGTGTCATGATATTGTTGTTGAAGGCAATAAAAACAGGCAGGAGAGGGAAGGAGAGAACTGTAATGGCAAACCCAGAAACAGCAGTAAAAATATGTATGTAATATTTGTAGTAGTAATGCATTTATCTTTTTGAAAATGGGCCCCATGAGTTCCAGTCCCACAAAAGGGCAATCACTCTGACATTTATAAGGGTTAAACCCTGTTTAAATCAATGAGGCTATTCTCCCTGAAAGTTAGGCATAAGCCTAAATATTTTCTAGTTTGGAATCTGTATCATATGGGAACTCAGTAGAAGAAAGCTATTGAAGAACATACACAATGCACAGCCAGAAAAATGCATATACAGATCTCTTACTGTTGGTGATAATGTCATGAGTAATCTGATTTTACAGAATTCTTAAGTGATATTTTTATATTAAATACATAGTTCTCATTTTTATGTTTAAACACCTAATTGAAATACCAAACGTCTTAGCAGAGCCTGTGAATTCTACACCAGCTTTAATAATATGTCTGCCTTAATTGCTTCATCAACATGTCTTTGAACAAATGGAGTTAAATGTATAAAGAAAATAACGTCCCCTTTCATAACTAGAGTTGCAAATTGCACTTGGATATTTGAATAGCAACTGAACTAAGAGTTTCCTGACTGAGGCTGAATTGTGTTGCCCAGAGTTAATTTTTTTTAATAAAGACAATGATGAGGCACAGGGAAAAGCTCACCTTTCCCCCCTAGTCTTCTTTGCTTTTTTGTTTTCATTTCTCATTAGAAAAGATTCATACCTGAGTCTAGTAAGGAGAAAACACTACAGCTGTAAAACTTTTAACCACTGAAAATGTTGCATGAATGAACACTAAAAACCACAGCATCTTCCTTAAATAAAAATTTTAAGTTATTTACTATGTTCTGCCCCACAATTGTGCTGAAAGAGACAAAATTGCTGTAAGGAATCTGCAGAATCAAAAAGACACATATAACCTGGAAGAAGCAGGGTATACATTCCCACAAAAGTGCAGAGAATCAAAACCCTTTGGCAAGTGGCATTTGCAGACATATGTTGCCTACCAGATTTCAGAAGAGAGGAAAGCATAGCCAACCCCTGGTGATTGCTCTGTATTTGCTTTGTCGGAATAGAGCTATTAAGTTTCTTTTGAAATCAACAGGCCCACTGCAGGGAGCTAAATATTTCCTTTCTGATCAGTAGACTAGAGCCATGGCTTGGGGAAATTTGTAGTGGTCCTGTAGGTATTGGTACTGATTTTTCTGAAAAGATCAAAATTATTGCAAATCAGTGTAGCCAACTCCTTTTTATGTGCAGGTCTTGCACTAGGGGCTGTGAGCCCAAACAGGAATACAGGCCTCTTTCAGCAGGAGTCTGAGGCAATTTGTGTAGTTGTGAGATGAGGCATTAATGCAAAGCTGTTTGAAGGCTGAGGTGTGAAAATGCCTTGCTCTCTGGGACAAGCCCTGTTTCAGGTGTAGGTGACAGTCTTGGCCAAACCAGTGAGAAAGAAGTGGTCTGTAGTGACTGTTGTGTGATCACCCTCAGGCCACCTTTGCTTTCTGTCCATCCCACTCTCTTGGAGGCAAGCATTCCTTCTTGGTTCTGTGGAGCATAAATCAAAATTCTTTTATTGCTGCCTTCTTTTCATTGACATCAGGCCAGGATAACGTGCATGATTTTCCTTTCACAGTTGCATTCTTGTTGCTTTCTGAAGAAGCGCATGTTGAAGTTCAGGAAAATGTATTTTGTAGCATCTGTGTGGCCTTTATAATAATTTTATCAGCTCTATGTTACACTCAGAAAATCACTGAGCTTGTTTTTAGCTTTCTTTGTATCAGAGAGTGCAGGAGCTCATTGTCAGAGTATTGGAGGGTGCCAAAAGATCCATTTTAGGATATATTAAATTTTACTGCTATTCTTCTCCTTTCTTATTTTTTTCAACATGTGAAGAAATAATGCACCCATTTGTGCGCCTGGAGAAGGTCCTGTGGTGTGTGCCAGGGAGTTATGTGGGTGCTGAGCTGAGCAGGCAGAGAGAGTGACTCTTTCCTGCTTTGTATTTTTCACTGAGCGTGAACACAGGGGACCAAGCCTGCCCAGATGAAACACATGCCTTTTTTGTTTTGCTCTTCGTTCAGCTGTCAGCATGCCATGTTCAGATGGCAACGATCAGTCACAAATTGTCCCCTGCCCATGCTCTTCAGCTCTCCTAAACCATTAGTTTTGTGGAGCTTTTCAACAAAGATGCCACTGGTTCGATTTCCCCACCCCCTGCCCTGGCTAATGGAAGATGATTTTGTTTGTTTGTATTTTCCCCTCTAATCAGGTGCATTAGATCCCAAGGCAACCTGTGTTAAGTGGAAATGAGGCTTTGATAATATGTGTGCTAGCTAGAGACTTCTTTAGATTTTTTTTTTTCACCCCTTGTATATGGGTCTTTTCAATGGGGCACCACTATTGTGAATCAAAAGGAAAGTGCACAGCCTGCCAGGCACATAATGGAATTATTCTTTTGTTTCATTATGTGTGTGTGAGCCTTTGTAAAGAGGAGGTGGTTGGGACAGAGAATGGAGACCTTCACTGCAGGGAGGCAGGAGAGTGCAGTGGCACAGTGCAGGGCAGCACTGTGGTGAGACAAGGCCGTGCCTGTGCCAGTGCCACCATGCCTGTTCTGCTCGGCTCTGGTGGGCACTGCCTGGGACTCACACTGTCACACTGCATGTCCCAGGAAAACGGGTGAAGCTTGCACAGCCATTCACTATGCTGACTGTAAACCACATAAGGCAAAATATTTGAAAGCTGTAATGTTTCCAGTGCTTTCCCTAAACTTTCAAAAGAATGATGTGAAAATGAACCATGCCAATACTGTCCTTCTCCACTGTGAGGCTATTTATTATAAAGGATGTATGGTATAAGTCATTTTAGTATGGAGTACATAAGAGCTTGAACCAAAGCAGTGGATCCAAGCCCCCCAGCAGCTTTGCAAAAGGCAGGATCCAGATCTGAAGTCAGTGGTTCACACAGTTTCTAGCAGAGAGGGGTTTTAAGTTACTTCAAGAAATGGGATTTGCCAGAAATTTTAAACTGAGGCTTTTAAACAAGTTTTTGGCTTTTTCTCACCCACTATTCTCCTCTGCCTTAGAAGGTTATTGCAAAAGCATTGCAGCTGTTTTCTCCTAGCCACTGTGGCCAGGACACAGCAACTCAGGAAAAGGAGAAAGGTGTCTGTGGTGGTGACTGTTATACGGCCATATGCTTTCTTTTCCGAGTATTTTTTTCTTCTTAGGAGTTAGACCTCTCTTCTGGATGGAGGTCTTTGAAATTGCTGTGGAGGCTTTGGAGGTAGGACCTTGAAATTTCAAAGACATCAAGAAATGGTTGACCAGCCTGGCATGGAGCAAATCAGGCTAGAGTGGCTGGACTCCCACCTCCTGAAAAGTCCTCTCTTGAGATACCATAGCTGAATTACAGACATGAAAAATTACAGCACTGTAGAAAAGAAATACATAAGGCCTAAATTTTTATTTTCTTGCTAGATATGTGGTTCTGTTTTTATTCTCTCCCTTTTCCTTTGCCCTTGGACACAACGTTTTTAGGGATTTTCAGTCTCTAGCTGTGCATTTACTAGAGAGGCATCTGGTTATGTGTTACTTGACACATCTGTTACATACGTCAGAGAGTCAAATCCAGCACCCAGAGACTTTATGCGTATTTGCAGTACTCCCTGTGGGACTTTGAATCCTTAATCCAGTGGATTGCTTATGAGGATACAAAAATGCAGTATTTTAATCTACTGCATATATTACTGCAATATATATTGCACATATATACACTACAGTCTCCTTTGTATTTGGCAGAGAAAATCTAGTGTGGGAAAGACGAGAAGTGCAAGTGAACTGGGAAGTATTTAGGTATGGTGGTTAATTTGCTCCCTCCTGAAAACATAATATCTCTGGTTGGCTGCATGAGAAATAGCTTTCATCATGATTTGAATATCTCTAAAAGGTAGTTCCCCAACAGTGTTTGTGTATTTCCAACTTAACTACAGGCTTGTTGGACTGTGTGGAGAGGCCAAATACCTGAGGCAGCATTGGTAGCTGAGGCAAAGCTCAGGCTTTGCAGTTTTGTCTGGAGAATCTGTACTATTTGCAGGCTGTATAGGAAGCATGAGTGTCATGACTTGACCCCAGATGACAACCAAGTACTATGCAGCCACTCACTCCCCGTACCTCCACAGTGGGATGGGTAAGAGAACTGGAAACAAAGTAGGTAAAACCCATGTGTTGAGATAAGAACAATTTAATAATTGTATAACAACAGGAACAATAATAACAATAATAGTGGTAATGATAATAATGATGATGATGTAATGAAAAGGGAGGCAACCAGAAGAGAAAGAGAAATAAAACCCGAGAAAGACAAGTGATACACAACACAGTTGCTCACCACTTGCTGATACCCAGCTTGTCCCTGAGCAGCCATCAGCCCCTCCTGGGCAACTCCCCCAGCTGATACATTGAGCAGGATGTTCTATTGTATGGAATATCCCTTTGGCCAGTTTGAGACAGCTGCCCTGGTCATGCTCCCTCCCAGCTTCTTGTGCACCTCCTTGCTGGCAGAACATGGGAAACTGGAAAGTCCTTGACTTAGGATAAGTCCTTGACTACTGAGCAACTAAAACATCGCTGTGTTATTAACATTATTCTCATGTTAAATCCAAACCCCACAAAACCTACAAGCTACTGGGAAGAAAATTAACTCTATCTCAGCTGAAACCAGGATAGTGTATTAGTTCAGATTTCTGCTTTGCTTTTCCTCTGGAAAGTTCTGGAAGTGCATTAAGTTTGCAGAAAACATGTGGCTTCTTAGATGGTCTTTCTTTAAGATCCATGTAGAGCCCAAATGTGGTAGGTGTTATTTCTACAAATACCAAGTTAGGGCTATTCATTAGTGTGCAGTGCATGCCAGTGAGCACACGGACTTACCTGTTGCTTTTTGGGGTTTTCTGTTTGCTCTGGTGGGACTGCCCTCTGTGCTGGCCATCCTTGGATACAGCAGTCGACAAGAGCGTCGCTGATAAACTTATGTGCACATTGTCTCCCCTTTTGTGGATCGGTAGTGGAGCGACTGCTCACCATCTGGGGAGGCGAATGGTAGCCACCAAAATGGCAAGGTATGCCAATCCCTGCTTTGGGAGCCTCTGGCTAGGTCACTGTTAAAACCTGTTGGCTGGGTGTTAAAGGGGGCTGGGTAACACAGGCATTAGTCCAGGGGAGCTGGGATGGGGGAGATTTTACTGAACCCAAAACAATGTGAAAATGCAGATTTGGCAGAAGGCACACTACAGCAAGAGGGAGAGTGCAGAGCGAGCATCAGGATTCCCTTCTGCTGGAGGGCTCAGCAGCTGGTGCCCATGTGGGAGCATTTTGCTGCCGAGCAGTGGTCCTTTGTGCTCTGATGGAGTGGAGCAGTGGGTGTGAGGAGAAGGCGTCCCAAGGGTTCACCAACCCTGTGGCCCACTCCCCTTCTGCAGTGGGGAGTCCTTTGGCAGCCCTCTCCTCCCCTGGCTCTCTGAGACATGGCTGCTGTGAGTAGGGTACTGCAGCTGCTTGTTTGAAATGATAATATTTTACGCTGTTACCGTGGAATACTGCAGTATTTTTTGTAATTGTGGGCTGCAGGCCAGTAATGTACAATAACATTTTGCTCTTCCTGTGCTGTTGCTACTGTAGGCATTCGTTCCAATTTGGGCTGCATTTGCAGTACATGGGGGTTTTTTTTTGTTTCTAGACACTGCTTGTTATCTATTGTGGATATTTATGGAGTATTCATTTCTACCCACGTCTGTCCGTATAAATCTATCTCAGAAAGCACTTCAGAGAGTAGCAGTCTCTGTTGAACAAGCAATTGTTGTGGCTTTCATGGAATTATATCTTTTTTAAAGTATGAGGCAAGAATGAGATGAAAATTGCTTTTTAAGTTTAAAAACAGTTATGGTTTTAAAAAATATTTGAGGCAGATAGAAGGCAAAGCCTTTCTTTGACCAATGGTGAGCATATTTAGCACTGAAGTCCCGGTCTGCATCAAGCTGTAGGTGACTGAAACCTCTGGGATGGCAGAATTCAGGAGGCAGAGCCTGTAATGATTCTCTGCAGTTTTGATTTTAACTGTTTTTTTTTTTTTAATTATTTTCACAGGAAAGTAATCATAACTTGGAAGAGGGTCAGTAGTGTTCCAGCCAATGATTGTTTATTAATGTTGTCATGGTCTGGAGATGAAACTTTTGTGAAAGGGAAACTCAAGTCCTAGACATCAGAGCTCACAACTAGTCAGCCTGCACAAAGTTAGTTTCTTTCTGGAAGGTAGAGGTCGAGTCTAAAGGAAACGAAGAACATACAACACAAAGGAGACAATTAATTTGTATTTGGGTAAATTTGGAATAAAATACAGTGTGCTATACAAAAAGGATTGCGCTTTTCTCACATGTAATTTTAGTGTCCTATTACTGTGCTGACTCACTAAATGACTTCAGTTTCAATCTACATTTGGTTTAAATTACTTCAGAGGCCTGCATTTGTATGCTGCTCTGTAAAGTAATTGTCATCTGTAATCCAGATTTTTTTCCTTTTGTTCGGCACTTCAACTGGCTTGTCTCTTTTCATTTTCCAGGTCTCTGTTTTACTAACATTTGAAACCAATCTCTCTGTGTGCCTGCTTGGGCCCTGCAATTGGCAAAAGTAATTTTTCAGCAACAGATAGAACAAGGAATGAATCATTGCTTTTTGTCTTTCCATTAAATTACCTAAAACACTACTTGTAAATATTGCTTTATGTATGTTACAGCAGCATGATTATCTCACTGCATTGAGGGAACAGTGCTGGAAGTGAATATAATTTTTCTTCTATTACATCTTTAATGAGCTTCAATTAAAAATAGTGTGTTGGCATTCCAGAGTAGATGTGTTATTCTCAGAAATTTATTGAAACCGTTTTGCCTGTTAGATTTGGTTGACATCATGTTGTTCTGAAAACCATGGTGGACATGATGTGGTTGATTTAAACAACAGAAAACCAAAAAAATCTGCTTTGCTAGGTGAAAGTTGACAAGACAGTAAAATCTGGTGACTGGGAAGATTCAGGTCTGTACTGAGTGGAAAAGCCTGCTTTTTGTCTGTCTTTGAGGGTGAATTTTTTAACATATAGTTAAAAAAATAATCACAAAGCAGCAGGTTTCTGCAGAGCTCCAGTTTAAGTCCCTGATCACTTGACACCTGTGGCAGCAGGTCTGAGTCACAGATAGCACAAAGCTTTGAAGCCTAATACTCTCAGTATTCAAAAACACACCTACGTAGGAGTTTAATTTCAAGTATCTCTTTTAGCTCTGGGTGTCCCCCCCCCCCCAAACTAACAAATTTTAAGAGTCATTCTTAGAATTTTGCAGAGAAAAATTTTCCCAGCACTTGTGGCTTTGTGAAGTATTGACATCACTTAGAGATCAGAAAATAGCTCTGTCAATTTTAGCTTGACAGCATTCCATTCTCTGCTCCAAAAACCTGATGAATTACAATGGATGAGTCAAAGTTTTCTTGGAATTTTCTTCCCTCCCCTCCCCCTCCGCCTTGTGCAATTCCATTGCCATTTTTAGCACTGAGGGCAGCTCTCCAAAGAATGTCTGTGTGCTTGAACTGTGATTTCTTGAAAGTCCAGAACAAAATACAGTTGTGTCAGATGACAAAAATCGTTCTATGTTTCTATGCATTTTTGTAACATTATGTGAGTGTTATTGAAAAATGCACAGCAACAGGCAGGAGATGTCTGACAGAGAGGTGTTGCATCTTCACTTCAGCAGCATGAATGTCTCACTATCATGCTGCTTCATTATGCTGTGATGAGTTTTTGCTTAATTATTTCTGTGTTTTATCAGCTGTTCTCAGGGAAGTTGCCTGACAAAACAAATTATCAGTGATTTGGGAGACTTGGACCAGCTTGAAGCACTTGTTGAACCACAGTATCCTTCTGCTTTTGCCTCAGTTTTAAAACCAAGGATTATGTATTTAATGTATTTTAGCAGGATGTTGAGAGTAGAACTACTAAGGACAAAGAGTTGTGGGGGTACTACTGTTACCTAAGTGATGTGGTATGTTTAGGATAAACAGTGTTGTCAGCTGTTCTTGGCAAAATCCCTGGGGTTATGATGAGTGAAATTTTAACTCTGAACGGGTTTGGTTTTTTTTAACTTGAGGAAGTAGCCTGTATCATGCATATTCTAATGTGTCAGAGTGAATGTGTGAAATATGAAACTGCTGAAAAGAAATGTGAGGGGGAAGACAGGTTAAAGTGGTTGTAAATGGAAGATCTGTGTATTTTATTTCTGCAGTAGATAAGTATTTTACTTAAAATTGGCCGGAAAAAAAAAAAAGAAAAAAGAAAAACATGCAAGTGTCCCCTTAAGAGCTGCTGTGTCAAATTTGAAGAATGATTTGAATTGAGTCATTAAAGTGTGAAATGGAGGGATTTTAGTTCTGCTTTAAATTATGCATCTCAAATTAACCTTAGCTGTGGAGTCTCTGCTGACGCCCCCATAATGACACATTATTGGTACTAATGGCTTCTTTGTGACTTGAGATACAAACAGACATCCTAGACAGAAACATTTCAGCTTTGAACTAAATAAGACACGCGGTGTGCATTCCTACCTTGGGTTTCAGTTGCAAAGCCCTGCTCTCCTGGTGCCTGGTGCTCATGAGCTCTTTTCAGCTTCCAGGCACTGCTCCCTGTCCTGGCAGGCGAGGGCAGTTGAATGAAAACCTGCTTCACAAGCTTTGAAGAGCAGGAGAGCAATAAATCTGGAGTGAATGTGAAGCCTGTCCAGACACTGAGCGCTGTAGGGAGCCAGAACAAAGACTGGGATGTGGGCAGTGGTCCGGGAGGGGGAACTTCAGTAGATGATAATCTTGGGAGGAAAAGGCCCCAGGATTGTGAGGGAAATGGAGAAGAGATGCCAGGGTTTAAGGAGGAAGTTGCTAAATAAGGGAGGGGTGAGATTAATACGTAAAATAAGCAGTAGAGGTTAGTCAGCCCTTTATGTGCCCTGCTTACGTAAAAAGGGGCTGTATCTGTGCAGCTCTGTGCACTCTCTTTTGAAGCTCGTTATCATAATTTGAAAAATTCCACCTCTATGCAGAATCACTCATGGGCTTTGCAGCTTCCTTTGTGCTACTGGCGTCTCCCCTGGGACAAGGATGTTAGTTACTATTTCAGCGTAGCTACTGGGTGGGCAGAGTGAGCCTGGCTGTGAATGAGTGAGAATGGCATTGTCTGGAGTGGTGTGTACAGAAGATGCACAGAATTTTACATGTTGATGAAAGAGGAGGAAGGGCTTGGCCAGGCAAGCCCAGAATTTAGACCCTGACTTCCCTTCCTAAAGATATTCACTAGCTCATTCTTTTATCCTCGTTTTCTCAGTGGAATGTCAGTATCCACAATTGCCTCCCCTTTCAAGATGCAGTTCTGGGAATTTACTTGTTGGCTATGTCAGGAGTGATGGAGAGATGCTTTTGCCCCGTGGTTGTGTTGTGTGGTGTGTTACAAGGCTTGTGACATAATGTGACTTTCTCTGTGGATCTGCTCTCAGCAGAGAGTGCTTTGGAGTAAGTAAACTTGTGGTATTCTAGATCCAAAGCAGGACAGCATGTGACTGTGTAGAATCAAATACTAAAAAAAGTATTCAGATGCCTTCTTTGGACTTCTACAAGGAGCCACATTCCTGAATTGGGACCCAAGAATTAAAAAAAAAAAAAGTAGGTATGTGATACATCACATTTACTAATGCATTAGAGATATTTGTATGAATAATTAAAACACCATTTAGAATTGCCACAGTAATAGAACAAAATGTGTTTTGTCACTTTTCTGTTCCGTTTAGTTGATTGATTAATTTATTGATTTCTTCCATAATTTAGAGTAGGTATCCTAAACATTACTGTAAATTAGCAAGACTGTGCTTTTATGTTAATAACCTGTTGAAAGCACTAATGGAATGAAAAGAAGTCAGAATTTGGTAATAAAGATCTGAAAAACAGAGACCTAGAACACATATCTAGTGTTTTGCATCAAATAGATTTGTAAAATATTAGAGCCTTTGTTTGTCATAATTGTTAATTTTAAAAAAAAGTATTTAATAGTCATTATGAATAGCCTAATAGCACATCAGAAAAAAGGGAAAAATTAGGCAACAAGCTGCTTTAGATTTTCCATTGTATTTATAGTTAACTTTAAGCTGGTTGGAGTCAATGGGAACATGTGTGGGATGGAGGACAAAACTTCACTGTTAAAGAGACCACAGTCCTTCTGAAACTATACGTGAAAAAAGTAGTAAACTTCTGAAACTGAGGTCTGGAAAACAGACAGGTGTTATCCAAGATACCAAGAATTGGAAATAGTATTAAATTTCACACACATATGCACATAAAATATTTTTGTATTTCTTAGCTCAGATTTCTTCTGGTTTATGTCTTTGATTTTTCCTTATTATTTGCATTTAATTTATTTACCTGTTTTGTCATACTTTTTCCTACCTTCAAAATGACCTGCTTTATGAATATGCTAGAATGTATGCTTAACAGTAAGGCTTAACAATTTTTAAGTCAGTATTGTTCTGATCCCTTTTCAGGGCTGTGTTTCTCTGTTTTCCAGCTACAATGGACAATTTGTTGTAACACTTGGATTAGTGTCATACGTTTTGTTTGGTGCTGTTGTTCTAGCCATGCTTGGAATGTGTGTTTTCATATGTTTTTTGAGGCAGTTTTGGATGCCATCAGAGGGTTGTGCTTTTGCTTCCCATCCACTGGTGATGTCCAAACTTCACTGAGGAGAAAGAGGTGGTCTGGCAGGAGTCATGGCCTGTTAGCCTGGGTTTTAGCCCTGGTTTGAGGGAACTGTTACCTCTCCAGGCTTAACTGGAGGTGCCTTACTCTGTTGCCCTAATACAAAGTAAGTGATAGAAACTGTCTGCTGCATAAGGGGATACAGAATATCTCAATATGGAAAGTGCTGCATGAAATTCTTCCACTTACTGTTACTGGTTGTCACACCAACAGTGACTATAAATGAAGAATATTAGAGGGGAAAAAAAATCATTTCAGTTAGTTTATTTTGTGCATATTTGATAGCCCTCTGTGTATAGTCAGTTACATGATTTCCTGAGATAGCTAGATTTCTCTTTATTTGCGTGTGGGTCTTCAGCTATAGGGAAAAGAAAGTACTTTAAGGATCAGAAAATGTGTTTGTAAAGTCAGGAAAAATTGTCTGCAACCTCAAGAAGATATCTAAGAGCATTTAACTGCTTTTTACTCATCTTCCAAAAGGAGCTCAGTTCCGGAATAACAGTGCCCTTTTGGGCTATATTTCAAGATGGTATGATTATTCTTAGACAAGAATTACAAGGATCGATAGCAAACCCAACACATCCTTTCTTTTCATGACAGATTCACTGATCATGCCATTATACATTATTCTTACAGCATTAATAGTGCACTGGTCAGCATAAACACCAGAGGCAGTAATCATGGATTTTTGTCTCCATCTTAACATGTGTTTAAGGTTATGCAGTTTGTTGTGATGGGTTTGCACCCACAGTTCACGAGGAAGGAGAATTGTTTTATCTGTTCACCTTCTCTTCTGTTTTGCTTTTATGCTTCCTCTTTGAGTTGAGGCTGGGCTGTTTGGTGTCTCTCCAGGGATAGAAGAGGGCAGGGAGAGCATGCCCAGTGAAAAAGAAGAGAAAGGTCATTTTGAGATACCGGTGGTTTACAAGGTGCGGGTTTTGCTTGCATATCCTACTTATGAGGTAGTAAAGACCACGATTTGCCCTGGGTGTGTGTCAGGAGCCCTTCTGCACTGGGGTTGTGGTGGAGCTGAGTGCAGGGTTGCTTTTCCTCAGTGGAGGGCCCTGTGCTTTTGCTGTGTATTGGCAGCTTGACATGGCAGCAGCTAGGTAACCTGTGTGTATAGTTTTTGGGTTTGGTTTTTATTTTTTTGGTTTTTTATCCGCCATCCTCAATTTACTGAAGCTCTGTGACTTTTTGACCTGCTGTCTGTAGGCCGTTGTTTTACAAGCTCATTAAGGTGGCCAGGATAGCAATGGCAGCGATCCTGCCCCCCCATGGGTGCTCATTAGATGGCTTCCTTGTGCTGACATAAGCGTTGTGTAGTCATGTTCCGAGCCAGGTCTGGGAAAGGATCCAAGTTAAAAATAATCCCTAAAAAAAAAAGGTAAGTTTTCAGCAGGATCTGTTCCTGGATCTAGCTTGCCATCATTCTCACACTGGCCTGGAAAGTGTGAGGGTTTGTACTGGCACAGAGGGAGGTGAGGAGGAGCAGCTGGGGCAAGGTGGTCAGTGTACTGCTGGCAGCAGGGATGCTGCCTGCTTGTATGATGTCAGCCTGAGGAGGTGAAGCTCTTGTGAGTGTGCTGCCTGTGTTCCCCTAAGGGCAATGGCCCAGTAACTTCCAAAGTTGTGAGGCAGTTCTGGCCAAATTTGCCTGAAAAGCAGTATTGAAAGGGTCAAGGTCCCCTGAGCTCAGCAATTTATGGTGGCTGATAGGCACACCCAAATCAGCTCTCTCAAGTGATCAAAAGTTATGATCTGGGGTTCAGCTGCTGACCTTGTCAGGCCTCCTCTTGTGGCACAGTCGGGCTGCCCCAGTTTGGGTTGAATTGTGCCTGTTTTGCCGTGGGCCAACTGTTGAACAGCTGATGGGAGAAGAGCACAAAGTGCTCTCTGGGGGTGACTATTCATTTCAAAGGGCAGGGACGGTTCATCTCCTGGATCCTGACTGCACAGGGAGCTGCATTTCCAGTTGTGGGGTGGTTTTTAAATTTGTTTTCTGTGTTGGATTTTTTTAAATTCTCTCTTGGTATCAAAATTTCTGGAAGCTGGGAGAGTTGGGAGGCAAGACTCCCTTCAGTTTCTTTTGTGTGGCCAACTGTTTAACCCTGAGGTCAAACAAGTCTTTTTAGCTGCACCTCTACATAGCTTCCCTTGACTATTTGGCAGCATCTTTGTGCCTTGCTCAATTCAGATTGTGTTCCCATAAGGCTGTGCTCCTCTTTGGTGGGTGTGCCTGGGTTTCACCTGCCCAGCCTGCCCTGCTGCATGGGCAGCCCTGCTCTGCACCACACTGAGGAGCTAATATGAAGACACACATTGTGGTTTCCTGCTGTTTTGCTTTGTAACCAGTCCACTGGTAAATATAGCTTGTGTGTGGTTATAAATTCATTCTCTCATTATGTGTGGTTGTTGTGCAATAATTATGTAGAAATTACAACCGAGGATTGTTGTGGATGTTTTTTTGTTTGGTTTATTTATTTATTTGTGCGCTGAATATGCCCTGCAGTGAGAAGAGCAGGCTTTGGTTTCCGCCCTAACAAGGACAAGGCTACAAGCAGGTGTCAGCCTTTGGCATGGACACAGGCACTATCTAGCAGGCTGCTGACTTTTATGTGGCTCCCTTTGTGTGGTGAGACAGGCACTACAAGGGAAACTGGGACCTGTGCTATTTGGACACTTCTTTATTTTTTCTTGCTTTACTCTGTGGGCAGACAGGCTGTCCTTCCCTGCAGGTTTGGTACCATACATGTGTTTATTCTGAAATGAACCCATCCTGTCTCTTTGGAGGTGCTGGTTGTACATTTCCCGAAGCCCTTGTATCTCTGGCAGCTTCCAGCCCTACTCTGGGCAGTCCTCCTGGTCCTGCTGCCTGGCTGAGGCCATGGGGCTTGGAGTCTCTGCCTCCTGCAGAAGTGCTCAGGTTTTGCTCCCTGGAGATCTTCCCTTCATATGTGGGGCCCCTCCTGTGATCCCTCTTTCTGTTCAGATGTGGAATTAAAATAAGTGTGGGGGTTTTGTGTTTCTTTATTTAAAATTCCAGTCAAGCAGATCCAGAACAGTGCTTGTCCCTGCTGCGTTCTCATTTTCCTCTCATCCCTCCTTTAATTTTACATTATTCCCTGCACTGTGTTTGCAGGCCATATGTGTCCTTTGAACTCTGAAGAAGCTGTGCCAAAAGGAAGCCGCCTTGTCCTCCCCTCCTCCCATCGTGGAGCCGCTCTTAGATAATTGCAATTAGTACACAATGCGGAGCGAACTCAAATGTGAAGTTCATGGGTGAGCGTCTGCAAATTTCCTGAGAGCTTCAGAAACACTTGTGCTTGGTCTCTGCTTTTGCCCTTTAACCCTGCAGCAGTTCCTTGTCCGAAACAGCCGCTCCTGCTCTGGAAGGTGTTTGTGACCCGCATTTTCCTACCGGCGTTCCTGGCGTGGCACAGCCACTGCTGAAGCCTTGGCGGAATGCCGTGGCCCAGCCAGGGATTCTGCGCGGAGGAAGGTGGGGCTGCCTGTCATTGTGTTACGACACGGGGGAATAAGTGGCTTCAGGAGTGTGCTGTAGTAGGAGAAGCCCTTCAGCTGTGCTCCAGGGGAGAGGTGGGCAGGTTGCCTGCCGCAAGCTGACAGGAGTGGGAAAAGTAAAATTCACCCTGTTAAACAAAAAGTGGGAGAATTGCTTCTTGTCGTTCATGAGGTGCGGAGCAGAGGGACGTGCTGCTGGGCCAGCTGCTGGTCAGGGGGCTCAGCATCAGCTGCTGACTCGGCCAGAGGGATCGCTGTCAGGTTGGGCTTTAGTGTTCAAGGGGGATGTCCTCTGTGGAGAAGGGTGACGAGTGCCTTTTGTGTCCCTTCCCCCTTTAGTCTCTGGGAAGTGTCTTCTGTGTTAAACCAGGTTTCTGACCTCATTTCTCAAAGGAGTTTTAAATGGGGAGAAATAGGAGTATTAATTAGTGCCTCGTAAAGTACTTGTAGTCAAGTATGGTAATTTTCTTGAAAGGATAATGTATTAGATGAATAAAAATACTCTCCATTAAAAAATGAATACAAAGTAATTTTAAACCACAAAGACTATTGTACATTTCTGAAAAATTAATGTGATTAAAGCAAAATATATTTAATAAATTAAAAAGACCCTGTAAGGCTATTTAACTTGTTGGTCTCATATTAATTATTTTCAAATCTAGTGCTACAGAACTTCAGCCTTACCTGCAGGGATGGGAAGTGATTTCTTCCCTCACTTCGTTTTTTGGCTTGTAATTATTAGGTCTGAGTTGTGGGTGTGGTGATTTGATTTTTCCCTTGGGTTGTTGTTGTTTGTTTGTTTGTTTGTTTTAGTGTTGTGTGCATTTTTTTCTTTTCTGATGTCTTTCTCAGAGATTGGCCACAGTGAAAAATCAGACCCTATACAGTGATCAGAAATTATATGGAGATTTCCTTGATGGATTTAGTTAATGTGACCTACTCATGCCCTGCTGTCTGGATTTGGAGCTGAGAATATGTATTTTTCAAGGATGTTTCCTCCTGTTTGGTTTGTCAGTGATGTGGTATAGATTGTGTCTGCTAGGATCACACAGGCTTCCTTCAGTTACTTGATGTGACTTTACACAAATTATATTTTTTTCTAGACATAGTTTGCCCCTTAGATTAGTTTTGGGTTAGGAATTTCCTTAACTCTCTACTAAGCTGTTACATGTTCAGCTACTTAATGAGAATTGCTCTGTATGTTGTGGAAGACAATAAAGTAAATGGAGCTGGAGATCCATGGGTTTGCCTGGTCATTTATGAAGTTTATGTATTGACTTAGGGAGGACATAAAAATCTCAGTGTAAAGCTGGGTTTAAATAGTAGCATGTTTAAAAAAACCTCCGGGTTTTGTGGCATTAGGAATGAAGGCACTTCCTCATCAGTCTCATCACAAATGTTGCAAGGATTTTATCCCCTCTTGCTTGGCATGTTCTCTTATTAGGGGAATCTACAGGGCAGGTATTTGATACTTGATTCACCCCAAACTCTTGTTCCCTGTAACAGGTCTGTGGTACAGATTCAGAGAATGCTAGAAGTCAGTTCTCAAGTTCTCAAGGTTTCCTAACTTACAGTGTGTTATGGTTTAGGTACCTGACCTTTTGAAAATATTTTTCCAACAGACGGAGTAATAGAGGGGAATTTGGATACCATACAATGTTCTCTCAGATGCCTTCTGAACTTTCAGGCTATTTGATGATGGTGACTGCCAGTTTGGTTTTTTTTTTGTCTTTAGGGCACATCTTTAAGTATTCTCTATCTCTTAAGAAGGCAGCTTTTGCATCTGAGTCTCCACCCTTGTATTTTACTTTCAGCTTTTCTCTTCTTGTCCTGTTGCAGCTTTGACAAGCTTATGCAACTGAGGTGATGATAGCTGCCTTGATTTCTGTTATATCTAAAGGTGCTTCTCTCAGCAGAGCCCTTACAGACTAAACATGTGAACAAGAGAAAGAGATTTTACTTGTCTTTGGGACACTAGCAGAGCCTGCAGTGGTTGGATAATTGACTGTTGAAAGCCTTGAGACATTTCTTCTTTTGTTTGAGAAGGTAGTGGTGGCTAGGGCTCCTTGGTGGTGTAAGAAAATAGCTCAGGAATTCAAGTAGAGTGTTAAATGCTCACATAAATGTATGGGAGTTGTTAGCTGTTGTTACTATACCAAGTGTCTCCCAAGATGAATGGTCTGTACTGCTATAGTGTTTCAAAGTAGGATTATTAGTCTTTTCTGGTCTTATTGATACCAAATCTATCCACTGAAAATGACCTTGAAAATCCTCTTAGTACAAACGATCTCATTTTCAAAGCCACCTCCTCAGGTTACAACTAAACTAAGCACCCAAGTGGCTGCGGTTAGGGCAGCGCCACGGCTTTTGTAATGACATCCCCAGGTGTGGCCGTGTGGATGTCCCTGTGCACAATCCATTTTGTGTGGCTCACAACATGCTGGTTGGCTTCCCTTGTTGTTTGTGTGTATTTTCTCCACCACTCACAGAGGACACAGTCAGACTTTTTTTTTTTTTTTAAATATTGTGACACCGCAGCTATAAATCTGTCAAAATTGCAAGGGCATAACAAAGAGTGGATCTGACCGATGGCACTGTTATCTTTTATTTAGCATTTCCCTGGAATTCTAGCTGACAGCAGCCCTTAATATAAATTCGTTATTTGCAAGGAGCTCTGTTTAAGCTAACAAATTATTGTGCCAATGTGTGACACTAACCATACTGCAGAATAAAGAGCGGTGAAGCATTTATGATGCTAAAATAATTTCAGGTCATGTCTTTTTTTTTTTTTTCTTTGTGTAGTTTTGCTTTTATTACTAGTGCTGAAATGGTTCTTGCAGTGCAAATGAGAAAACCAGACTGAACCTCCTGTTTTTTTGTTGGGCTCCCAGCTGGAAATCCCTCCCTCCATTTTCCATTGATAAAAGTGTCACAAAGGGAATCCAGAGCAGAGGAATAGTCGGAAATAGAACAATGCAAAGTCTTGGACTTGAATCACAAAGAAAGTTAACTAATGTAGATACAGTACTGGATGAGCTGCTGCTCCTTTTATGACCAGGTTCATTTACCTGTGGTCTTAGCATTTGTGGCTGCCCTCAAAGCCATGTAACAAATCAGCTATTTATTCTCTCTTTGCTGTGGAGGCTCTTTAAAAGGATATGGCAGAGCATTTTCTTCTCTCCATTCCTATGGACTGCTTTATTTGACCTTCAAGAATTCAGAGTCTCAACAGGGGCTAGAAAACTCACATACAAGAATGCTTTTATTGTTAATCTATAAAATATGTCTTTCACTAATGAAATAAAGATGTGACATTTATAGAGCTCTGATAAGGAACATGGCAGTGGAAAAGGCCCAGGTCTCCTGCTGTTCAAATTAAGGGCTGCTGATTTCAGTGAGAGAAGAACCAGGCTTGTTAAATGTGCATTTTAACACGTGCACTCAGGTGTTCCCATGATGCTCAAGAAACTTCCAGAAGTATTTTGCAAGAATTGAGAAGTAACACCATAGAGAACTTTGTTCATTTAACTGACTGAAGGTACTTAGTGCTCCTTCAGAGCTTATTGAGAGGGAAGATTACTTGAGTTTAGTTTCATGAGTTAGGTGGTTAAGTTTATATTTCTAGACTTTTTTAGCATTGTATCACTAAAACAATGGCTTCTGTATTGCTGCTGTGTTTGACCTTTGTATCAGGGTCAAAGAGCTGACATCATGATGTTTGCCCCAGTGTCTCTGTGGTCGCCTGCCTGTCATGTGCTGTAGGCGAGGGTCTGCATGCAATGGTGTGAGGAAGGGGCTTGGAAGCCCCTGGGGAAGACAACTGCTGCATGTCTTGTGCTGGGTGCAGCAGGGAGTGTGATGGTCTGTGACACAGGAAGCTCAGTCCTGAATGAGGCAGTGACCTGCTTTGCTGCAGTGGGAGCAGCAGGTGCTCAGCACCCCACACCAGTGCTCAGCACGTGGCTTGTTGCTGACCTGGATCTCTCGAGCTTTGCTGAGAAGCACTGGCATATCTTCCCATGTGAAAGACTAAGTCCTGCTCTTGTCTTTCCCTTTTGTTCTCCTCCACTCTTTTTTCTCCCTCTTCCTCTTTTCCTGTCTTTCTTAAACCTGCTAAAATGCCACACAGCCACACACTGAAGTCTGTTTCCTTGTTCTGATGGTTTATTGTGATGGGGTAACAAGAACATGCACAGCTATTGAAGTATGGAATGATAATATAGCAGGAATTGGTTATGTAATGAGCCAATAAGCAGGATGTGCTTGGCCTATCCATATGTTATTCAAGGGTACAAAGGAAAATATGCCGAATAGCGAGTGAATGAGAAGGATGACTGGAAATAGTGTTTAGATTTATTGGACATTTCAAATATCTTCCTCTGACCCCATAAATCAAAGTGGTTGTATTTTGTGCTGGGTTTGGTTTTTTTTATTTAATTATTATTGGGCCACTCTTAAAGCCAAAAAAGGAAATGCAGCAGGCAAAACCACTTTAAGTTGAAAACCAAGTAAGAATAAATCTTAGTGTGCTACCTTAATAATGCTATTGAAAAATTGCTTTCCAGTGAAGCATACTGAAACTTAGGAGTAGTAACTGCTTTAAGTGATACAATTTTTCTAGCATTTTGACAATGCAGGAGTTTTTTCTTCTTGTCAGTGTAAGAGTCAGTAAAGTAGGGTTTCTTACTACCTCCACTCTGCCCAACATGCTATTTCCATGCAGAGATAGACTCTTCATGCCTGTGCCTTTTCATCATAATGAGAATACTTAAGAGATACGTACTCTGTGTATGAGTAAATACAAAAACCCAGGCCAGTTATTTTCATCACTATTTTTCATAATAGGCATGCAAATGCCATATACAGCAGAGGAAGATGCTTAAGAGCCAATTCTTACTAGATCCGAAATGGGATACTGGTTGGTGAATGACTGCAAATAAAGCTACCCCACACTGTCCTTAAGAGACTCAGATTTGGAAAAGGCGTGTTATCTGTAATAGTGGGCAGAGCATCCACTGAATCAGAGTGTTTTTGTTTAAGAAAAGGCTGCCAAACATTGAAGGCAGGGAAAGCAGTATTGTTTTTTCACGCTCTTGGTGCCAAAGAAGCAAAATAAGGTAACAGAAGAAAGGGGTAACATTCTGAAGGCGCTTTGGTTTTTTTCTGTTACAAATAAAAAATTAGATGTTTATAAGAAATTAGGGCAATTGAGTTGAGTGTTCTTCTTTGGACAGTTGTAACACTAATAGGATGGAAGCAGTATAAACAGTTGCTACAATTATAGCTGCAGTTACTAAGAGAAATCCACGTTCTGTTATTTGAATGAAGCATTCACTGTGTGGCTGAAAAGCAGCAGTATCTTAAAGAGACTGGGAAGAGAAGGAAAATTATCCTCTTTTTTGTTTTGTTTTGTTTATTTTATTATCCACATGCTTTTTTTGAGAAAGCTTGTGCATGTGATTCATCCAAGAGTTCAAATCCAGTCTTTCCTTTGCACCCAGTTTAAACAGTTTGAAAAAGAGAGTACATGTGCATTTAAAAAGTATATATGTATACATATAAAAATGAAAGTATCTGCAAGAGAGCAGAAAATGGAAGGATCGAGTTTGTATTCCCTGTAGTCCACTGAAACTTACGGGTCATGCACAAATTATTCAAAGGGTAATTTGCCTTCCATTTTCATCAGGTTTCTTAGTATTGTGAGCCATTATTTGCTTCCTTCCAGTGATGTGTCAACAAACATTACTTTTCTTTGTGGATGCAGCTGAATTTTGTTCATTAGAGAGATTACAACACATGAACAATTGTGCCTTTAGAGCACTAGCATTTAAGCAGTTTATAAGGAGTATGTTTATGCTTTGGATGGAGATCAGTTGGTGCTGGTGTTAGTCGAATTAAGGCTGAAGTCATGGAAATCTTGACTTTTTGCCCACTTCATGTATCTTTGACAATTTAGCATGTATGGTTGGCAGTTTCCAAATGCAAACCATTGGTATGCTCATAAACACCAGGACACAGAAGGGTGTTATTATTACTGGGCTTGTCTCTTTATAAATGAAGGAGGCAGATCAATGGCTGGTATAAATTAGCATATTCCTGTCAAGTAAAGTTATGCCAACAAAGATGGAATGAGAATCTGTCTTCCTGGCCACTGTTTTTAAACACAATGCTGGAAACTGCTCATGTAGTTGTCTCTGTGTGTGTGTCTCTATTCCCTTACACTGTCTCTGTGGCAAAATGTGTTCTCTAGTCATGCTTTTTTTTTTTTTTCCCAGATGACCAAACACAGATTGTCAGCAGGTCTCAGACTCTTTTCCTTCTTTAAATGGCTCTTATTCATGTTTTTCCCATTTTCCAGTTTTGAATATGAAAGTAACTTCTTGCATCCCTATGCTTCCAGTTGTATCAACAGAATAGGATGTCTTTGCTCCTCTCCTTCCCTGCTTTTCCCATCCCTGTGGATTCCTACATCCTGAGGAACTGCTTCAACTTAAGTTATGTCTTGCAAAAAGCCCAGCAAAATAGTATTGCTCTGAGCTGAAAAGTGTTAGTCACACTTGTATAGTGCAGTGATTGACAAAGTTAGTGCAGGTTGTGCTGGGGTTTGCTGTGTGACTATATGGATGCTTTGCAAATCCTGCTGTGCTGGCTTGCAGCTGGCTCTGGACTTCCCAGTGGGTAACACTGAACCAAATTGGATGAGCCGTTCCCATTCAAAATGTCAAATTTGTGTTCTTAATTTCCAATGAGGATGTAACGTGATAGCAAAATCATTCTGTAAAGGGTCATACGCTGTTTTACTGTCAGTTTGTGAGGCTCAGACAGAAGGAAATGATCAAAAACACTCGATGCTCATTATTTATTAATTGAGTTCTGGCAGAGCCTTGCTACATTCTGGCTTTTTGTTTGTTTCTTTGTTTACAAACAAAAAACGACAAGCACAGTTCACAAAATAAACGAAAAGGGAAATCTGTTAACTAAGATTTCTGACAAGGAAGAAGTGGGGTTTGGGGGCATGTGAGTGGAGGTGCCTTGGAATACAGGGAAAGTAACTTGGCATTGTATCACCCTCTCTGAGTGTTGCTCCTGAAAGAGAAGGATATTTTAGAGAACAGCAGACCATGAATCTTCTATGCTGGCATGCTGGGTTACCAGAAAATATTTACCCTGGTAAGTTCTGTGGTGGGGATATTTTAAGTGCTTGCACTTTGCTGATGGTATGGATTTACTTTCTTAAAAAAAAAAAAAAAAAAGGTCAAACTAACAAGAAGCTCCAACTGTTTTCTTGCTTTTCTGTATCTCTGCCTTGTTTCTGTACATATTCAGGTAAAGAACAGTACCTTGAAGTAATTGCGTATTTCTTTACTAACTGTGGTTTCTTGACTTCTAAAGTCCCAAAGCTGCTTAGAGATTTTCTTCTGCAGTGAACCCTATGCAGACAGATCCTTCCATAGCTGCTGTGGCCCATGTGGAGCTGTGTCAAAGCCTGGGGTGTGAAGTTTACATTGATGAAAGGTCTGAAGATTCAGCTGCTGGTTTCCCCCACCCAAGATTAAAAATTAACCAAATATAGGTGAGTTTTTCACAGGGATAGCTGAGAACACATCTCTGATCAGCATAATCCCTCTGCCAAATTTCCAGACTTGCTCCAGAGCCTGAAGTCATTTTTATATCTCAGTAAATTAGCAGCAGCAGCAGAAGTAAATTTAGCAGTCAGCAATACATTATTTGCCTGCTCTCTTTCTCCAAAATGGCTAATTTTTTCCTGCAACTTTCCCTCAAAAGGTCAGTCTGAGGCAGATACTAGAAGATTTTAATTAAAATATTTTAAAATATATTTTATGTTTATATTAAGCATCTTTTATTAAAATATTAATTCACTTGCCAGAGTTGTAAAAAGCTAAAACCAAGGCTCTTGAGGAAGATGGTTGAATAGTCTTCAGTATCATGGTTGCTGTGATAATTGCTTTCTTTGGGCTGCTGGTCTAAAGGTGTTGTGTTCAGCTGCAATTCTGTATACTCTGTCCGTGAGATACCCATTTCTCTGCCTTTCACTTTCCTCTACAGCTGCTCTGTGGAGTGGTAGAAAAAAATGGTGCAGGAGATCATTCTTTCCAGGTCACTTAGATCATTGTTTCAGCTCTCCTTTTCTTGTCTGCTTCTTTGACTTCACAAATATTTCTGTCCTCCCTTTGGATTAGAGCTGGAGCTTTAAAAAGGCAAAATACACAGTGAGACCTGCTGGATTTGTGCTCTGGCCCTGTCCTCATCAGCTGAGCCCCAGGGGTTCTGCAACTTACTCAGTAAACAAGAAGCCAGTGTCAGCTGCTGAAGCTCCTGTGGCTTTTCTCTGCTTTTACCCCATCAATGCTTTTTGGACAGTAGTGGTACCCAGCAGGAGTCTGTTGCAGTTCCTCTTGCCTGGTTAAGTGGCTGTGGTGGCTTTTCTTGAACCATGTCAAAACCAGGACCTGGGAGGTGCTGCATGGTGCACCCATGTCTGCACAACTGCCTTGTTGAATTTGGCAGCATAACCAGTCAGGATACAGAAAATGTTTGCTCATCTGGGTCTCCTGAAGAGAACAGGCAGGTCTAGGAAGTTGGTCAGGGCAGGGCTATTGAAAGCGCTTGCAGACATGCAAGATTCCAGCTCTCCCTGGCTGTGAGCTGGCTCCCAGAAGCACTGCTAAAAATCCCCCTCGCTGTTCCTCTGTGCTCGAATCAATCCCAGTTGAAGCTGGGAGTAATGTTTGCATACCTCACTGGTTGTTCAGGCTAAATTAATATTTGTATAGCACACTGTGTTCCCCATATTGAAAGGACTACATGAACACTGCTGTTTCTAGGCAGCTACATCCCGTGCTTGAATGCTGTAAATGTACTTAGACAGGACAGACAAGATTCATTGCATTTGTTTAGAAAAACCCTGTCAGTCCCTCAGTATATGTATGAATGCATTTTTTTACATAGGTGGTGTGTTTAGTGTAAAGCTGAAACCCTCCTCTGTTGGAATAGCCCTGTTTCAAAGGTTGGGGTTTGTGTTCATTTGCCGGTTTTGATTCTGCTTGCCGCTGCATTGCATGCTGGGGGGAGTATTATGTAGTTTTTTCAGGGTCTTTCCCTGCTTACGGAAACCTTCCAGTGCATGCATAAATCCCATAGCAATGCCTTTTCTTAAGCTGAGAACATAAATAGAGTAGATTATTGTCTGGTAAAGCTGATTGGTATTCCTTAAATCTTGATCTCATCCCTTACTTATTCACACATCATCTGCACAGAAGATATTTCTGCTGTCTTCTGAACTCTGTTTCACACAGTCCAGTGAGATGTTAAAAAATAGTAATTTTATAAATCTTTGCTAAACCAAATTAAAGCATTAAATGAAATCTGGGGAAAAAATGAAATCCGAAAAAATAATTAATTCAGGCTAGTAAATGTTCTTCTGGTCATAGATTGTCAAAATTCTCCTGCAGTGTGTGAAAGAGGGTGATTTCTCCAAAGGTCCTGCTTGCAGAGCATCTGCTGGCGATGACAGCATCAGGAAAGATAGAACAAGCTGTGGCATCAGTGCTGTTGCACGGTCAGCATCGCGGCCTGCAAGAGCAAAGCAGCACCGTCTCCTGCAGGAAAACCTGGGCTTGTAGCTCTCAGCACACAGGATTCTACTTGTATCACACTGCCATAAATCCTGAGCAGCTCCATTGAAATGAGGGAATTACTCCAGATTTATGCCAGTTTCAGTGAAAAGAGGCTTTCTGCTGAATGGATCGGGGCAGCCACTCGCCAGGTGGAAGGGAAAGAAGTGACTCAGCTTTCAGCAGTTGTTGCTGATCACTGGCTTTTGCCAAGCGCAGTCATAAATTTCCTTTTTTTTCCCCCTTCTTCTTCTCCCTGCCCCCTCTTTTTTTTTTTTTTTTTTCCCTGGGTGAGTGACTGCTTTGTGCACCGTGCAGAAAAGAGGACTTAATATCTAAGGGAAGAAGGGATCTAGTGGAAGGATGAACCAGCCTGAGTCCTTGCTGTGAGCAAGGAGCTTGTGGAGGAGCAGATCACCCTCGGTAGAAGCATTTGGCCCCTCATTTCAGAGTGTGCAGTATTGGCTTCTGCTTCTTGCCCTTAGGAGACAAACGTTTGTGAGAGGGAGTTCTCTTCGTGGCTGCCCTCGAATTTCTGTGTGCACGGCAATAACCCGCTAAGGACAGTGACAGCAGCTCCTCCCGCGGGGCATACAAGGGAGCAAAGCCTGCAGCAGAGCAGAGGGAGCTGCAGCTGGGTGCTGCCTCTTACTTCCCCCCCCCCCCCGTAGTTACCCTGCTGTGCCTCCCCAGCAAGCTCACAAGCCAGCAGCAGTGGCCATTACCTGCACCCAAAAAAAATGGAGCAAAGGGAGAGAAAAATCCCATAGTTAAGTTCTAGGGCCATGTGCTAGCTGAGTAAATATTGGGGTTTATTGTGGCCTACCCAATAAGAGTACTCCAAGTTTAGAAATGGTGTTAAATTACTGCAGTGAAAAATGGAATTTAAAAACTCTAAATGAAGAAGACAATAGCGTACTGCAGATCTCTGAAAAACATGGGTTGTTGAACTGAAGCTCCCTGAATGTTTCAGCCCATCTGTCTTGATAGTTTCTGTGTCTTAATCACGGATTTCATGAAGTGTCTAATTTTCCTTTTTTAGCTTTCTGTCTTCCTCTTGTACAAAAGTTAAGACAGGGAAATCATCTGAGCTGGATTTACTTTTGCATTCGAGAGAAAAGCAGTCTATAAAAAGAAGTGAGTGGTGTGTGTGCTGGGAAAAACCAAGTTTGTCTGCTTTGGGTGTGCGGGAGCAAGATTTTCCCACCCTCACTTCTGCTACTGCGGTGGTTTTTGGGACAGCTGGGGAGTGCAAGTATAGGTGCCTACCCTGTAACTACCAGTGCTTTTGATTTTCTGGTTCTGGTCCATGGTTGTCTAAACAATGTGGACTGGCTCTACTGAAGTCCCTGGCAAAATTCCTTCACTGCCCCTCCTACCGCTGCCACTGTTCCTGGCAGCTGTCAAGATGTACTGGGAAATCCCTGAGCCCTCTTGCACCTCGGGAAGTCTGCAACAACTCTTCTGAACTGGAGAATTGCTTCCTATTCATCACTGTGGGACGAAAAGCACAAGTCAACCAACATAAATGTTCCCCCCAGTCAGAGCATTTTAATTGACCCCTCTCAGGAGGGTCATTAAAGGAGGGTTGTGCATCTCCAGATTCTTCCCGTATGAATCCATCACATAAAGTATACTCAATTTCTAGCAAGAGTGGAAATTTTTGCCCCTGCCCTGCACAGAGCACAGATAAGGCCATGTACATTTGCAGTGTGTACTCTGCAGAAGATGCTGATTGACATTAATTAGGAGTGGGAGGTGTGAAAGTGTAAAAATAAAATTCCTTTCTGTCAGGTTTACTATTAGAAGTGAAGTACATGGTGTGACACTGAGTGCATGTGAGCGTGCATGTGTGAGTGTGTGTGGAGTGCAGGGTGTGTACTCAGCATTTAGAACAATAGTAGGAGTGAAACATTGTAGGTTTGAACATCTGTAAAACTCTGCAATTACAACCTTTTACTTGGGAGCTGCTCAGTGAAATGTGCTTAAAAATGGTCTCTTTTCCGTTGCTAGTTCAAAATGCTGTGCTAAAAGCACACAGTGCCAGAGGTTGCAACTTGTGTCAGTTCAGCTGCCTCTGCCCGGCTTTGTGCTGCTACAGTGACTGTTGTGAGAAGCAATCAGAAGGGACAATATTTTCGGTAAATTTTAGCAAGAGCAATACTTGGAAATTAAATGGATCTCTGTTTAACAAGCTTCAGTATTGCTCCACTTAGTAATGGTTATTAATTCCTTCTCTGTGTGTGTACTAAAAATAAGAAGCAAAAAGTGAATTCTGCTGTGTTAATGGTTCGAGAAGTATGTTGTTGAATGTGCCTGGCCTCCTCTTACAAAATAAATGGACAATGATTTGTGTAACTTAAAAAGCATATTCTTTGGATCTTAACTGCATTAGAATATCTGAGCTCGAGAACTATTGCTTATGAAATTTCTTCAGTATCTGTGTTTTATGTGGGTGATACTGCCAGAGGGTTATCTATGGAGCTTTTAATAGCTGCCTGACTGTCCATCTGCTCTATGTGACTGTTTATATTTATCCTTTATATGAGAAAGTTCAAAACACGGACACTCTGTCAGCCTAATTCATCTGTCACTGAAGTGGGTGGCACTGACTTAAGACCTCTTCCCCAGTGGTTGAGACCTTGCAATGCAGAACTGCAAGTTTGTGTTTGGTCTTCGTTACACATAGCTGAAGGAAAAATCTCCTTTTTCTGTTGCACCTCTGAAATGATGTGTGTTACCCTAATTTTTGCTTGTATTAGTGAACTGCTTTAAAGTGGGCCCCTTTTTATTATTATTGCCCAGTGATTCGATGGAAGTGAGTTGCTTATCTCTTTATTTCCTAGCAGAATTTTTCCCTGTTGACAAACAGACCATTTGCTGAGGGAGAGGGTGGGAATGACAACTCTCCAGGTCTGCAGGGTACTGATAATACATGCTACAGGCACTGTGAGTTGTGGTGCTTGTGCTGGGCCTATGATTGAGATACAGAGCCGTTACTTAGGCCTGTAGGTTAAGTATCATTTTCTGTCCATTACTGAAAGTAGATTTAATGTTTTGGACATTAAGTCAAGATACTCTCATCCTCCTAGAAGGAAAGCACCAAAGCTGACAACACCATTTTGCACTGGCCTCACTAACACTGGTGCTGTTGCTTTAGCATCATAGTATGGAATAACTGACTCAACACCACCCCTCGCCCACCCCCCAAAACCAAACGAAACAAGAAAAAGAACTGAACACTGACCCAGGAAACTCAGCCCTGGCTTGCTGATGTTGATCCTTCTGCTTAGGGGCTGATACTTTGGGTGAGGTGTCACATGTTGCTGAGAAGGGGCACATGGCTTCAGCTAGGAGAGGGTGCAGAGTGTGGGAACGTGGAGCTAAGGGTAGTGCTGGTGGATATTTTCCAGCCAGCTTTGGTATCAAGTTTACAGAGTGCATGTGGTACAGAACTTCCCATACTGTGTCACAAAGACAGGAGTTCAGAGGTTTCTCCAAATGTGTACCAAAGGCCCCTCTTGGTTAACTGAGCTGCATGTGTTTTTTTGTGTAGGGGTGGGTGGGTCATAGGGAAGATGCTCCCTGCGCTGCCCCTGGGTGAGCCATGGGCACACCTAGTCTGCCACAGCTTGGATAATGTGCATGGGGAAATGTTTGAATTAACTACAGAAGCACCAAAACCAGTTCACAGGTACACAAACACTGAGGTTTTCCCTTGAGGAGAAAGATGCTATAGTTTAGTTAGGGAAACCACAAGGAGGTCGATTTCTGGGTTTTGGTTTTATTTGCCATATGTAACAGCTTACTTGTGTTTGAAAGGGTTAAGCAGAGATAAGTTCATGGTTGAAGCTGCAGTGGTGGGCACAGAATGCATACCATATCTGGTATCAAAGTAGTTTTTTGTATGTGTTAGATAAAAATATATTGAGTTTTCAGCACTGTTTTTTTCTTGGCTGTAACTGTGATGTTACTAGCAATTAATGACAACTGGATTTCTCGACTGTGTTTTCTTGCTGTAAGCCTCAATTCAGTGAATCAAGCAAATGTATGTGACCTGTGAAGGAAAAAGAAAGGGGGGGAAAAAAAAAAGAGGAGGGCAGAGTTAAAAGACCATGTGCAAAATCATCCTCAGACTGTTTCTGTGTTTAAGGCCTGATCAAGTAGTGTTCTTGAGAGAATTAATTCAGAGCTCAGAGAGTTCAATGAATATTCAGTGTCTTCTAGAATGAGATCTCTACTTATTGAAGAACCATTTGGTCTTTGGGGCTATATCTATAAATACAGATATTTTCCTTCTTAGGGACTGTAACTGCTGAAGTCAAACCCACCAGTATTTTGGGTTTGACCTACCCACAAGGTTTGATCTTCATACACATAAAGGCCACTTTACACTCTTGAGGCAAGTAATAGGATCTTGAAAAACGTGTAAATCATACAGTTCATTTTGCCTTCTTCCTCTTTTCTTACTGATTAATAGATTAGGCTGTCTAAACATAAAATACATAAGTAAAATGTGTGTGGGAAAACACTGTGTAGGTATATAGCCTTCAATGATTGGGTAGCTATTTGTAAGCTTGAATTAATTAGTTGGGCTGACGTGCAATCCGTTCAGTTTTGTGGGGGCTGGACAGTTTGTGGGCAAGCAGGAGGGAAATCCTTTGAGGGATGTGTCATTGTAGGACAGTCTCATACTAAAGTTTTTTTGGGGTGGGGGAAAGAAAAGGGCTATTATAATATCTGCTCATGATTCTCCATGCCATGAACATAGTTTAAAACCAGAGCTTGTGTTTCGAATGGTTCTTCAGTTGTCATCATGTTTTTCAATTCTGTGTTACAAAAAAAAGCATTAAATTATTTTTAACACAATGTTTAGAGACAGTGCTTGAAATAGTTTGTAATCAGCTAGACCAAGTCCTGGATGGTGCTTTCCTGTTAGTGTTTATAGAAGAAAATAGTGTTTGCACAGTTCAAATGCTTTTCATGTCAGCACTGATCACATTTGTTTGCAGTCTATGAAAACAGAACATTAGATTTCACCTCAAAGCTATTCCAAGAAAACTTTTTAATAATCATTGATTATATTTCAGAAACATGGCAGTACTGAAAATGTTACCATAGCTATAGCCATGAAGTTAGAACAGCTATTATTTTTGGAGTGTGTCTAAATCAGTATTTTTTCAAGTGGAAAGATTGGCAGAATTTCATTGTGCTTGTCAAAGTTACTCACTTCCTTCCAATTCCTCCAGTTTTACTTACCTGTTTGGTGAAAGCAGAACACAGAAATGCAGGATACGCTTTCCGGAGCCCACGTTGGGAGCCTGTGTGCAGCATGTCAATAACTACCTGGTGCCTCTCAGGCTTCCCTGTGTCCATCCCGACTGTGCTACCCTCAGTGGTGCCTCCACTGCTCAGATTGCAGAGTCAAGCCTGCAGGTAGGCCTGTGGCCCAAAGGGCAGCATGGCAGAGAGCTGAGGCTGCATCTCCCAAGTCCCACTGAAGGACTCTTGGCACTGCATCATCCTTCCTCTCTCTGCAGTTTAAAGACCTGTTTAATACTGAGCGATGGTTGTAAATGTGCTTTTCAATGCCATCGACTTGCATGAGTGTAACGCTGGGAAAGGATGCTGTGAAGCTGCCAACACAGTTTGTCCAGGAGTTTTCTTTTCTGAGGAGTGTTAAAGTGGCATTAAAGTTTTCCTTTTGCTGGGGTGCTTTTCTTTCTGTGTGCATCAGTGATACTTGGGCGGGTGTGTTCCTTTTTTCAGACTGAGATTTGGAGCTGTGCTTTTCATTCTTCACTTGCACTTCAATAGTAAACCAATGTTTCATAACACCAGTGTTTTCAAATTCTGTGATAACTGAAGTGTCCAAATGATTATTTATTGGGAGTAGAAGTTTATCATTGTATTATCTTTGCTCTAAATTGGAAGGATAGTGCTTCAAGCATTTTTTAACAGAAAAAAATGATAATAACTTGACATTCCACAGCATACACAAATTGATGAAAGTCAAAGGATCATTTGCTTTGAGGCTGTGCATAATGATCTTATTTGTTATTATGTGGTCTGCACAGGCTACTCTCAAGACATGTAGGATTTCTTCCTTTCTAACGTTTCTACATCATGATGATAGAGATGAATACTTCATAGTATGTGGCCATCTGGTTCTCCTAATTCCACTAAATTTACCAGAAGAAAAAGTAATGTATTATGCCTTTCTAAATATAGTTCTTTTTCCATGATTGAAAATTGAATCACTTATTCTGTGGAAAACTCTGATATTCTGTAGTTTCCTTTGTTCCAACTTGAATATTCTTAGGGAAAGTAAACCCTTGATTTCTTCATATAAGTATTGTGGGATTTTTTGAAATTGTTCTTCTTTTGCTGTCATTTTTGGATCCAGATGTTCTCCAACCATACAAACCAAGTAAAGGTATTAGTGACCTCTTTTGTTCCTCAGATTATAGCAAAAATAAAGATCTTAGAATGCCTTAGAAGGAAAGGAAGGCAGTGTAAAAGAAAGCTAGCCTTCTGGGAGGAATAATTTAAGAAAGAAATTTGAAGCACTTCCGTAATAAATCCCAAACTTAATAAAACTCTTTGTTACTGGGGTTTGGTCTTGAAATTATATTTCTAGTTTGGAGACTTCCACTGGCACAATGTCTTCTAAGATGGTTTGGTGTATGTTTTGGGTTAATATGAGTGGTTTCAGTTGCTGAAGCAGTTGTAGGAAGCATGTTAGAGGCAGTTCAGACCTCGCTGTGAAGCTGTACAGCAATGTCAGTGAGTGAATATGAATGCAGCGATCTTGGTGCCACTAGGAAAAAGAGTGGTATTAATAACAATGAGAAGAAGAGGGACCAGCACTTGATGTGATGACAGTTTCTGTTTGCTAGCCAAGTAAATGTGTCAGAAGGTCACCAAGGAGTATCTATGGCAACCAAAGGAGGAAGATGGCTCTGCTGGGTCAGTGTTGCTTGTTGGGTAGAACCCCAGGCAGTGAACTGTGAGATGACCTGATTAGGACTAAGCTACTGACTGAAATTGATAGTATTTATCAGCCACAGTCTTCAAAAATGAATGAAAAGCAGAAAGAAAAAAATAGTGGAAAGCAGAAAAAACAAGGACCAAGAAAGTTTGTTTGATATCTTTCCAATTAAAAAACTCAAACTATTCAGTACACACAAAAGTGTGGTAAGCCTGATCTCTGGAAAAAGTTACTTGTAATTTCTGCTAGGAATGTTTTTACTCTGCAATGTCTTATTTTTTTTTAATTTACTTTTTTAAAGAACTAGGGTTTGTCAGGAATCTTACATACCAACACCAGACTTGACATAAATTTTGTCAAGTGACATTTCTTACGTGATTTTAAAAACTAAAAATAAATGAAAAATCACCAAGTCTTTTAAGCCTTTGATGGAAATCCAGCAGCTTAAATATTGTTGAAATCCAGTCTGTAGGGTGGGTTAACTGAATTCCCAGTGTAGTAGCACTGTTAAAGCAACTGTCTTAGATAATAAATGACAGTATGCTCTATGACTCACTTGAGGGGTCATTATTTTTGGCTGGCCTGAAAGATGGTGTTTGCTGGGCTGCAGTGAGGAAGGTGTCAGCTTGTGCCATGTATGTGATCAAAGTGACACAGTGGAAGAGCGAGGGCAAGTTTCCTCAGAGACCACTTGGGATGAAGGTTGGGGAGAGGAGATGGATTCCCTGCTGTTTCTTTGGCCTGTAACCCACAGTATTAAAATCTGTAATGAAAGTGCTGTGTGTTCCTTTCCCTTCACCATCCTCCATTTTGTACTGCAACATGGAAGCCTAGGGAGTAGTACTGCATGTGGTACTTCAGGATCTGAAGGTCTATGGAATTACATTATTGAGGGGATTAATAATATCTGGGACACATTGTAATTTGCTTTATATTAATGAACATGCATGTAAATAATGTAGTAAAGATCTAAACATAAAATGGTGAAAATCTGCAGTTTGCCTGGGTGTTCTTTTTTTTTTCCATGGATGTGCTGTATCTTTTATAATCCAAAGCTTTGCATCTGAAGCATTTCTTGCTGCTGAGGTGGTCTTCTCTAGCATGACCCCATGCTCTGATCCTTAGTTTGCTCAGAGCCTACCTCAGACCAGCTGCCTTGTGAGCACTGCCTGCTCCTCTCAAACCCTCGTTTTAGTTTTCATGTTCCTACGTTTTGTCAGGTGTCAGCTGGCACCGCAGCTGCGCTGGTGGCACTCAGAGGAGCCTGGGGTCACTGTGAGCTCAGCAGGGTACTGGCTGCTGCAGGGATGGCACCAGCAACCACAGGGAAGCTGGGAGGCGTTTGTCACATTGCTCTGAGGTGATTCCACTGCATACTCATGGAGCAACATGAAGACACTTCTAGTTCTTCTGTAACTCTGCCAAGGAGAACATTACTACAGACCAGTCATTCAGCTGGAATAAAGGGAAATAAAGGACGAAAATGTTTGTAGGATTGCAGAACTGTTGACTCTTTCAAACTCCTACAAAAGTAAATGATTGAACAAGTCTACAGCTTGGGTTCAGCTGTGGATGTGCAGCTCAAGCTGTAATTTTCTATTCCGAGATAAACTCTAGTTATTATTTAATGAAATAGAAAGTCAAGGCTTTAAATTGCAAGCAATTCAGATGTTTTTCTTCCACAAGATTGTGTAGCATTTTTTGTTTTGTTTTCCGTCTTCTTGTGTCAATATCTAAAAGTTTACTGTGATAAGTCCAAGTGGCAGAGAACATGGTTTGTTCTGGCATGAAGAGAAGGCCAGGCAGTGTTTATCCAGGTTCAGAAAGCCTGAAAGGAGGAGAGAAGTGAGTCAGACTGATGAGTTTGAAACAATTTCTGATTGATGCTTGTAGTGCTGTTCGCATCCATGCTTTCAATGTCTGTGTAATGCATTACAATGGTGATTCTTAAAACCCCAACAAATTCTGTTCCTCTTAGTACACAGAAACTGCCCTAGAATTTTCCTTGTTATCTGTTTTTGGATCCTGTTTTGTTGGCAGCATGGTACAAGCTATAGCTGGCACCTGCATGATGCAGTGCTAGGCTTTGTGTAAAAATAAACTAGAGTGTATGTGGGCAGGGCCGTAGCCTCTGCAGTTGCTCTATTTGTAGCACGGCTCTTTCATCTTTTGCATGTTTCTGTATGTGATATTTGGGCAGATTTTAACAAACCTGGCTTAGGGTCTGAAATAACAACCAGCATCGTATCAAAGCACTTAGCGTATTATGAAAGGAACATGCTTATACAGCATTTATTATGTATTTATAGCTAGCCCTTTAGACTGACGTAAGGAAGAGATATTCTGAAAGTATTTGAAATATCTACAGATTTTTATACTGTTTCAAAATGCAGTGCTTAGAAATCTCACCATGAAAGCCTATATTGATAAAAACAGCTTCCCCCTTGGTTTCTGGGGATACTTGTGACTTGAAGGCCATTATGATCAGTTGCTTTCACACTGTGTTGTTGTTGGACTACAATGAACAGTCCATGGATATGGTATGTTCACCAGGATCTGGTGCAGAGGGTCTACCCTTTGTAACGGCATGAAGTTTTTTAGGGAAGACAGATTGTTTCACTAGATAGGTGAAACTCATGCAATGTCACCAAACCTCCTCTTCTGCTGAAGTGGACAAAACTGTTTGAAGAAGTAACCTGGGTTTTCTCATACCTAAGCACTTGAAATATTAGGGAAAATAAAAGTGGATTTTATTCCTCTAAGTGCAAAAGAGCCGTTGGAAATACTTTTATACAGGCAAACTTATAGATTAAAAAATATGTGTAGCAAATTTATCACAAACAAGGCATGTTTATTTCCTCACTCATTTGCTTCAGAGACACTTTAAACTAGCTTGTTTTCTGAGATCATAAGTTGCAGACATTGAAGAGGAGAAAGCAGAAGACTAATAGCACTGATGGCAGAAACACCACTTAGCTGCTTATTAAATAAAAACTGTTTTGCTTCCAAGTTCTTAAGTGCTATACTTATTTAATCTGGTTTGCCCAACCTCTCTTTTTAAGTCATTTGTTCTGCTCAAAATTGCAAAGAAATTTTTTGTCAGAACACTTTGTTGGTTTAGATAATAACTTTTTTTTTGGTTGCTTTTGTTCAACACATGAAATAAAACGTTTTCAGATCGAGGGTTGGCCCTCATTAATTGGAGTTTCAGGAAGCAGAAAATGGGAATGCTAACAGAGTATCTTCAAATAAATCATGATTAATTGCACGTAGAAATAGTCTGACTTCATTTGTGTATGCTTAACAAGCCTTTACTGACTACTACAGTTTCTGCTGTTCAAGAATAAAACTGAGAGTATGTAGCATCAGTATCTGTTTGAATATACCCCTGCGCCTGCTTTCACTGCTAGAAAGCACAAGCACTGGTTCTGCTGCATTCTGCTGTTGGCAGCTATGAAGAGCTGTCGATGAGAGCAAACTGGATCCCAAAACTGGACATCCTCTGTGTACAACATGGATACAGATCTTCTCCAGAACCAGTAAGCATCAGTCTCTTTTGACAGATGTCTTGGGGATTCTGTTTTGTTCACTTTTGTCTCCCTGCTGAGTGCTATTTTCCCTGCTTTTTCTTTTAAAAAAGGCCTTTTCCAGTCCCCTACCCATTGCACAAAGGTTTTCACAGCATTATTTGGCCATATGTGAGTTTCTTGTTGCCATCAGAGCAGCCTGCAGGATACATCTTTCTGTGCTGTTGAACTTGGTTGTAATATTTCTGTCTGTGCCCTGCCACACTTGGGACTTTGGAGGCCCAGCCATTTTGCAAGGCAAATTTCTTTTCCTGCTCACTGCTACCAGTCTGCAATTCTCGTTTGCCCAAGGTCCTTCTTTCAAAAGTCACTCTTGCCATGTTCACAAGTGCAAAGTGCTCCTTTGATGGGGAGGGGGAGGATAAAGGGTCAGAAGAGTAATTTTCATGCTCAAAGCTGCTATCATTGAAGTGGTGCAACACACTTGCTGTATCAGCCATCAGTTAAGCTGCTACACCACTTTACTGTTCATCAGCTTCATCAGTGTGTTCAGCATTTGGTGATGAAGGTTATCCAGGGAGAGGAGATTGCAATTTGTGGAGATGCAGTCATGTGAAAGTGGTGGCCAGAGGAACCCAACTCCCCAGCCTCAACAGAAAATGCATTCACAGAGAACAGTTCCCCTGGCTCCGATATATAGCATTTTTCTTCAACCAAGGTTAAGTCAGAAAGCACAGCTAGCTTCTATTGCTTTGGTTTTATAAATTTGATCTGTGCCTTTGATGATATTTTTCATGTCTTTCCTTCTAAAGGAGGTAAAGGCAAAGACAATGCTTTGATCTGTTATCAGTTCCATGGATTCCCATAAAGGTTTTTTGAGTTTTTGGTACTAGGAAAAAACAAATCTCAAGGCCTGTTTTTAAAAACAGATTATCAGCAGAGGAAAGGAGCAGTGGGATGGATAGCAGTGTTGGGAGGGTAAATAGGAAAGCTGAGTAACATGGGAAGGAGCTTCAGGTTGAGGCTTGGGTTGGGAAGATACTGTAGATGGGAGCTGGAGCATCAGTGAAGTGTGTACAAGGTAACTGAAAATGTCAGGAAAGAGTGAGAGGGAAGAGAGTGGAAAGCAAGTGTATTGGAGGGTGCTGGCACTGGATTTGAGAAGCAGGAGTCTCTGTTGTTGTATATAATACTTCAGCAGTATAAAAGACTGGAGTTTATTCTTGTTGATGTGCTAATAAGAGCTCTGGGGGTTATATCTTACCCCTCTGTAAACTGAGTAGCTGCATAGTGAAGAGATCTGCCACAGCAGAGATAAACCAGTTGTTGGAAAGGTCTCACCTTCAGTCCCTTTTGTGCAGTCAAGGGACTTGTAAAGCAGTGTGAGCATTCAGAGTTGTATGCAATTCCTGTCCTAACTCTTGTCCTGTGCTATTCTTTTGAGTTTTCTTAAGCTTAACTAGCTAATGCTCCAGTGGCAAAATACAAATACTATCATCCATGTTGCTAGGAAAAATGATGGTATTTTTAAGTGTGTTCATGGGAATCCAGAGGTGAGGTGCTTCAGGATAAAGGTTTAATTCTCAACTTATTCCCCCTCAGTTGTGCTCATGCAGATTGCCTTTCAGTAACAGAAGAAATAATGATCAGTTTTTTTCACTCTTTCCTGCATTTTTTCTTAAATTAGCTATTGGCTATCTTTCTAGAAACACTTTGGGAGGAAGAGATTATTTTTCTTGGAATTTCTTGTGATGTCTGAGACTAAGGTATCTCACTAGTAATTAAGAATTAGATTTCTTTTTCATAACCATATTGTACTTCTTTTTGTGCCATATATACATCCCTTCCCAACCTTTATCATCTAGCAACTTTTCATGCATTCAAGCTTAATTTAATATTAGTTGCATGCTTTTATATAGTTATTCTAATCTTAGTTTTTTTCAAAAGGGCAAATTACAGAAACAACTTTTGTGAGATACAAGCTCCTAGATGATGATACCAATTTGCTTTTCACAGTTAGGCACAATAAATTACTTTTCATTGCAGGTGAAATGAGCTGCACTGACGTGTTTCTTCTTCCACAGAATGCAGTTGGGTTCTGGGACAGGGATGAAGAGCTAGCAGTCATAAAACTGAAGGAGCATTTAAGTTTTATTTAAATTCATTGTTACCTGCTTGATAAGCTATATGGAAAGCTGTATGGAAAAGTTATTTTCCTATTGTCTTTTAATTTCCTATTACCTGTAAGGAATTTGCACTTAACTTTGTGATGAACCTAGAATCTTACAGACATTGCTTTTTCAAAAATTCCTTATGTGAAAAAAAGAGTGTTTCTGTATAGGAAACAAGGAAAAGAAATCTCTTGAATCAACTACATTTTTGATAAAGCAGATTATATTTTTTTATGGCCTGATTCAGTATTAGATTATTGCCATCTCATTCCATCTTAATTTCATCCATCAGCAGAGCTATTTCAGCATACATATGGTACAACGGATGTCAGAATTAGCCTCTCTGTGTGCAATTATCCTTTAGTCTGCAAGGGTAAGAAGTACCTTCGAGAGGCCAGCAGTACTGCCCTGTTAAATCTGCTGCAAATGTGATCTGAGGCTTTGAATACGGAACTTCAAGTACTTTAAACAAAACTTTGAAAGTAATTTTTTTTTTTACTGCAAATACACCAAGGATTTGTTGCAAGAGAAAGGGTCTAATGCCCTTAGCCTGTAATGAGCCCCACAGAGGCAAATCTTGCCTCTCTATTTACTCCAAAGCGAGGGAGTTTGCCTGCCTCTTGGTGAGAGATATATGAGTAGGCCCTATCAGAAAAACACAGTTATTAACTACCTTGCCCTAACCTGAAATAAAACCTTCTTCTTTAAGGTGAGTATGCTGTTCTCTCTTCTCTGATGTCATGCTTTTACTGACTTCTTGTGTTAAAGACAAGCATGCTGTGTCTCTGTATTTATAGGGAGGAGACAGAGTGATAGGCACTGAATATCCACTGTGTGTATCTGACAGTAGAAGACAGAGAAGGTTGTCTGTCTGTCAGGCAGCCTACATTCTGCAAAATCAAGTGTTTGAAAAGCCAGCATTTTAAATGGCCAAGTCAGTTTTTGCCCTTACAGGTGCTACAAGACATGTAGTTTCAGTGTTTGTATTTACAAGATTCAACATTTAATTCATGTTTTAGAAACCTCATATTATTTTCCTGCTGGTGCTACTCTTGTCTATGTTTTACAACTATATCTGTTAAAGTCAGAGCTATCAAATTTGGTTAGTCCCAGCCTGATTTTCAGAGCACGCAAGTCTCCTGCAACCCTCCACTTCATTTGAATGGGCCTCTGGGCGCACACAGCACTACTGTGAAGGAGGCCAGCTATGTAGGTCCCAAAATACGGATTGGTACCTAATTTAGTGTATCTAGGGGTGAAAATGTTGGCTTAGTATTCTCTCTCCCTGGGACTCATACTCCGTGTATTGCTTCTTGTATTTGAGATGGGAGCTGTCATTCACTGTACACCAGTACAGAAGCCAAGTAGGTCAGTGCCTGTAGGTATGGCTGTATTTTATAGATGCACCCCCATGGGTGCATGACCACCCTCTGTTTAATCTTACTCTAGGTACTTTGTTGAAACATTTTAGTGGGGTTCTGCTCAGGTTACCCTGGTCCTGAGGGCTGCTTGAGCCCTGGATGAGCAAAGTGAGCAAAGCAAGCTCCTCCTCTTCATCAGGTTCCTGTGAAGGAGATGGAGGGAGTTGCCCCTTCTTGAAGACTTGAGCCAGAAGAGGCATAGTGGCAAAAGCAGCCAGAAGACAAACTGTGAGTTCAAACTGCATATAAATCTCTACCCTAAGCTGATTTGTGGTTTGGTCCAGCTTTCCTCTCTTCCCTGAGCCTCTTCCATCAACTTCACTCTTACCTTGGTCATCTTTATCCACTTTCTGTGGACCTTCCTTCATGCTCCTTTCATTCAGCTGGTCTCTTCCTCACAGAATGCAGAACCCCATGTTTCACTTCCAAACCACCTGCAGGGGGACAGAACACCTAAGCATGCACACATCTTCCACTGAGACACAGGAGCTTGCTGCTTGCTTGCTCCAGGTCTCTTTCAAGGCAGAGGGAACTAAAATAGCTGAAAACACTTATTGCTGTTGAAGATGAACATGTGACTGCCTCAAACTGCATCGCCACTAAAGGCTTAAAAATAACGTGGTCTGCTGCCATCTGCTTACACATCTTTCCTCCGCCCTCTGTTGCTCTTGTCACTTCAGGCTGCTGTAAGCTCTTCAAAGCAAAGACAATCTTCTCTGCCTTTGCAAAAGGCATGTCACTGTGGCACCTTCCCTACCCCATCTTTGCTTAGCTCCCAGCTTGCACTGTACTACAAATAAGAGGGTTGATATTTTTATAATTTAGTCTTAATGGGGATGTGGATTGAAGCAAACAGGAGTTTCATTTTGTGGTATCTGCCCGGTTGTAACTCATCCCTAACATGAATTTGTTGGTCACACTAAGATCTCAGGTATTGATCAATGATGTAATTGCCATCCTATAGTAGGACAGATGATGTAATTCTTACCCAGTTACTGAAGACAGTGACCTTGAGACAGATCAGATGGCTGAGTAGCATAGATGGTTCACTGGTTATAAAATGCTCTTGTTTTAAAACTAAACTGTCATCTGTTAATTATTGGGGAGGAACAACTACAACAAAATGCCAGCATGTCACAAAAAGATACCGCATATCTTGATTTTTACCAGCATATTCCTGTTCTGACAGGTGACTTTTCATGGTTTTGTTGCTTTTTTTGCTTTGGCTGTCATTTCAGTTTACATTAAGATAGCATAAAACCTGACTTCTGTGAGCCGAAGGAAAAGATTTGGTTTGGTTACTAGTCACACATCTAAAACCAAAAAAAAGAAGAAGTAAAGGTTTATGTGACAGGAGAAATTCTGGTAGATGGTAGGAGGATATATGGTGAAGTTTTGCCAGTGGGAAAGCCTAGTTCCTCCCTGCCCAAGTAGAGATGGCTTAAATATACATCTGAGTAAGAGGTAGCATCACTTTTCATTTGAATACTTAATAAAAGAGAAAAGTGACAAGCATTGACCACTAGCTGTTGCATCTAGATAAACAGTAGGCAAAACTCAAGAAAGTCACGAAGATAAAAGAAATAAAACCACTTGCTATGGTTGTTAATAACATGATAGGGAAAAAGACATATGAAAGACATATGAAAGACATATGACATCTCTCAGTGAAAAGAGGTTCTGAGAGACCCCAGTACAAGCATAAGAAACATTCAGTTATGAGAAGCATGGATCCTAAGAAGAAAAAATATGTTTGAAAAGACAAATGGTTGAAGAGCTATTTTTGGTTCTACTGTTGGTATTTTCTTCTTAACGACTAATGTTCTTCTGGCCTAACATTTGCTGTTTTGTGACAGAATTTTTTTAAATTCTTTTGTTCCTCTCTTCTTAGTCAACTGGCACATTTGCAAGATAAGTATTAAACTGAAGAACTTACCAAAGACAACTTCTCAAGCAGATCATTACTAAAAGTAGTGGAAGAAATTTGCATGGATTTGTGACCTAATAAAGAAGACTATAAAAGAGTGATCTGACTAATTAATTACTGCAATGACTTGATCTTAGGAAGTCATAGAGGCATAGCTCAATCAGAATCTCTGTCTTCCCCTTTTCTCTGAGCCAGACTTTTCTCTGGTAGTTTGTGTTTGAAACTAATGAATATTATGGGCAAGAATTTAATTTTGAGTTCTATGAGCATGTACTTTCTATTGTTGAAATACACTTCCCTGTTCTATGGACTTTTCAGGTCTTCTGTTTTCCCACAGTATTTGCTTAATATAACATTGTTGAATGTCTAGGGGACTCCTAATGTGTAAGATCTTGTAGTCTGCTAAAAGCAGTTAAGATGTCTAGTTCTTTATGTTTAAAGGATCTTGTGCTTGAAAATCCTTCATACTGTGTCTTAGTGAGAATTTCATGTTTCAGAGGGATGAAATAAGAACTCTGATGGATATGGTCCCTTCAGTAGTACTTCTTTTCTAAATGGGCAATAAATCTAGATGTGGATAGTTGAAATTGTGAGAAAGTCATGAAAAGGAGGAAATTACTTTAATTCTGTAATGCCAAAGGAACCAGAAAACCTCTCATTCACACTCTGCCTCAGGGATTAAGCATGGGTCTTCATTTTTTAGCAAGCTTCTGTAGAGGGGTGCAACCACTTCAAAGATTAAGTTTCTTTGGCAGGCAGAGGTTCCAGTTGTGTGGGGAACCCTTCTTCACTGATCCGTGAGATCAGCTGCTGAGCGTTCTGGTCTCCTCTATGGTTTCATTACCACAGCTTTGCATGAGGTGGGCAACTGCCCTCACTCATGTTTAGAATAACAGAATCGTTACTGTTGGAAAGGAACTTTAAAATAATTGAGTCCAACTGTTAACCTAACCTATTCCACCACTAAACCATGTTCTTAAGTGCCACATCTGCATGTTTTTTAAATACCTCTGGGGATGGTGACTCTACCACTTCCCTAGGCAGACTGCTCCCATGCTTGGTAACTCTTTCCATGAAGAAATTATTCCTAATATCCAATCTGAACCTCCCCTGGCACAGCTTGATGTCTTTTCCTTGTCCTGTCACTTGTTATCTGGGAGAAGAGGTCAGCCCCCACCTGGCTACAGCCTCCTTTTAGGCAATTGTAGAGAGTGATAAGGTCCCCGCTGAGCCTCCTTTTCTCCAGGCTAAACAATTCCACCTTCCTCGGTCTCATCAGACTTGAGCTCCAGACCCTTCCCCAGCTCTGTTTTCATTCTCTGGACACTCTCCAGCACCTCCATGTCTTTCTTGGAGTAAGGAGCCCAAAACCGAACACAGGGTTTGAGGTGTGGCCTCACCAGGGCTGAGTCCACAGGGATAATCACTGCCCTGGTCCTGCTGGCCACACTATTTCTCTTACAGGCCAGGATGCCATTGGGTTTATTGGCCACCAGGGCACACCTGGGCACACACTGGCCGTTGTTCAGCCAGCTGCTGGCCAGCACCCCCAGGTTCTTTTCCACTGGGCAGCTTTCCAGCCACTCTGTCCCAGGCCAGTCACATTGCCTGGGGTTATTGTGACCCAAGTGCAGGATCTGGCACTTTGCTTGTTGAACCTTATAAAACCGGCCTCAGCCCATTGATTCAGCCTGTCCAGATCCCTCTGCACAGGCTTTCTACCCTTCAGCAGATTGATACTCCCACCCAGCTTGGTGTTGTCTACAAACTGACTGAAGGTGCACTCAATCCCCTTGTCCAGATCATCGACAAAGACATTACACAGAACTGGCCCCAATAGATGAACCATTATCATCCTTGTTGTTGTTCGGTTCCACTTGGATAGACCCATTCCAGTTATGCCAGGGCACCTGGGAAGGTGGGGCAGTCACATAGGGAACACGCGTGCTGTGCCAGGCAGGAGCTTGTCACCACTGCCCCCTGTCCCTTATGTCACTGTGTTCAGCCAGGCAGAGAGAGGAGAGGGAATCTTCTGTATCCTGACTGCCTGCTGGGCCTGTCCCAGGGAAGGTAGGTAGGGTGGAGTTTCAGTATTCTATCGCTCTTGCTGATGGTCCTCAAACTACTCCTCCTTGAGCTCTCTCACTAAGTGGAGGAGTTCCTCTACCTGGGCACACCTCCTACAGCTGTTCTCACTGCTGCTACCTGCTACTGGCATAATTTTGCAGATGAGGTACAGAAAGGCTGAAGGACAGGCTCATAAGAGAGCAGTGATGCTGAGCGTTAACTTCATAAACTTGCCAAATAATTTGCAACTGTTTTATCCTGTAGGTCACCCTTCTGCTTGTATCCTATTCCTCATTGTTTTCAATTTTACTCTTTCATTCTTTTGTCATTGATTTGCTCCCATTTTTTCAGTGTGGTCACAGCTCAGTTACCTCAGCTAACTTGCATCTTTGACTTGGAGCCTTTGTGCATTCAGAGACAGTGGCACATCACTGAACACTTTCTCCCTCTATAGTACTGCTTCAGAGAGTGGAATTTACCCTGGGGCTCTAGAGCAGACTTCAGTCTGTGTATCAGCCCCTAAAGTCCAACTGTTTAAGCTGCAGCGCACCCCCTGCATTTTGCTCCTGCACTTAGTTGTTGTTTCAAAACAAAATGAAGTGACAGTGCTTGTTCATGAAGCTTTCACTTGATGCTAATTCCTTTTTATTTTCTCATTTCTCTGTCAGCTACTGTCTTGCCCTCCAAGTTTAGATAGCAGTTGTCAGAAGATTTAGACCTTCAGATGACTCTTTATGTTAACTATTTTTCTCTTTTCTCTCTCTTTGCCGGCTAGGTTGTCTAAAAAAACCACAAACCTCTAGCAAAGTCATGGGTAATAAATCAAGCCATTTGTCCCAAATCTCTCTCCTCTCTACAGCTTTTAAAAGCTGTTTTACAGCATGGAAGTGAAGGGCTGTTTTTCCTGCACAGGGACTTTGTACATGGCTCTTCTCACCTGTGTTCTATGTATTAGTAGAGACCTTCTTCTTCTTCAAGGTTCTCCACATGATCTGGGAGACGGGAAGATCCCAGACCTCTACTGTATTGCATCCAGTGTGATCTCAAGCTCAAGGATGCTTTTTCCAGATGCTCACGCACTCTTGCTCCAGGAAACCTCCCTTTTCTTTAGAGCCCTTTGCTCCCCTGTGAGTGTTCCAGACATGCTGGGTAGACTGTCCCTGGCGGTGTCCTGTTCCAAACTTACTGATGTTTTAGGGTGTCTTTTGTGGCAGGTCCGTAACCATCTGAACCTTAAATAATTGGGGCTCTTTAGATGCTGGGAGGGACTATCTTATCTGATGTAAGTTGCTATAGCTCTTCAACCTAGAAAAATTGTAGGTTTGCACCAAATTATGGTGATGGAAATCTTCCTCACACCCCTTGGTAGACCACGTTTTTCATGTTGCAGCTGGGGAACTGGGTCTCTGAAATCAAAGCATGTATCCTCTGCTTCCTAACATTCTTCTTTATAAAACTGTGAAGAGGTCTGGACACAGTCCAGTTAATTCTGGTTTATTTTCTTGCCCTGGATTTCTTCACTAGTGAGTGAATTTTTTTCCACATCTGTTCACTGCTCTGCTAGCCAAAGTGGAACATTACGGGGACTTGTTGCATAGTCCAGAGAGTGATGAATTGTAAGGATGAGAGATCTGTATATCTGATTTTCCTGGAAGACTCAAAGGAAAATCAGGATGATTTTTAAAACATGGAGAGTAAGTTGTTACTGCTTACCTGCCTCAACCTCTGATTTCAGTAGCCTGACACTAAGGGATGTGGATGTTATTAGATTGGGTATCCAAAACTCATGTGAGTCAGAATTAACTCCTGTATGCTCCATGAAATAAAAATCAGGCTGTACACATCTCTGTCTTGTCTTGTGATCTGAGCAGTTACACATTTTCAGAAAATAAGCATATATTTGGATGTGATATGCTGCTTCTTGCAGCAGTTCTGCTTGAAAGTGAGAGAATTTGGCTGAACCCTTTGCTCAGCCTGGCACTCACACCAGGTTGCGGCTACATTCTCTTGTACCGTATTACTCTTTCTCTAGTCAAGATGAATTCACCAGGAGGAAGGGAGCTCTCCAGCCAGAACACTCACCCTGGCTTAGTTTCATTTCATCTCCACTTGGAAGAAGGTTTCAATTTTCCTTGCCTAACTCTTTAGGTTTGCCATGAAAGCCTGATACTGATACATGAATTTTGGTTTTTCCCCATATATATTTACCTGTTCAGAGGAAAAAAAGTTTACCTTGATCCACATAATAGACCTATGTAGTAGGTGAATGCAGAAGACAAGACAGTGATGTTTGCAAAGCTTGGTTTTTTGTGATTCAGAGAGGTGAGAGCCAGGAAGTCCAACTTAATACAGAAGTCAGCGACTTAGAGCTCTGTCTGTATGGGATAAAAAAAATAGCCAGGCTTTCTTTATGCTACAGCTCTTATCAGGGTTACAAAGATATGGCAGTAATGCTTCAGACTCTCCCAGTGTAGATGTAGTTTATTATGGGCAGTAAAAGTCAGGTGTTTCTAAACTTACTGCTGGAAATACGTGGGGTTTGTGATGTGTGAACAGGACAGAGTTTGTGTCATACAGTGTGATGGGGTTAGATCCCTGACTTTTATCTCAGGAGGTTTTCAGAAAGTCTCAGCAGTAAGTCCCTTTGAAGACCTGTTCCCAGCTCCCAGGTTTCCAGTGGAGCACCTGAGAGATCAGCCCATCTGTAGCTTCACTCCACCCCTGTATTTGGGGGCTGCTTGCCTGCTGCTCTTTAAGACTCTTCTGTTGTTTAAATCACCCCTGCAAACTCGTGCTTAGCCTCTCATTTTGGGGAGGAGAGTAAGGAAGAAGCACCAAGGCCTGTAAGTCGAGTTTGTCTTTACAGGAAGGTCCCATCCAATAAAGGGAAAGATCCCATCTAAGTGGGACCTATTTTGCAGATCTGATTGTACATGTTAAAATCTGAGACATTTAGCATCAGTGTTGAAAAGATGCTCTGCAAAGCCCAGATCTGGAATGTTTCATGGTAGAATCCACCTGCCTGCCTCTCTTTCAGTAAAATTAGAAAGTTAGACTTCTTGCCTCCATTTCAAAAGAGTTACTCAAGGAGACAGTGACTTTACAGCTCCTCTCTGTCATGCCATAAAACTGGGTGGTAGTCATCTTTGAGGAAAAAACATTTCATACCCTATTGCTCTTTCCTTGTGAGGCTCAGCAGCTGTGGTGGTTCCCTTTGCAGAGGGTTTAGGAGTGTAGCTGGCACCCTCGAAAATGAAAAACACTTGAGTCATTTGCATAGTGGATCAGAATCCAGCCCACCTGGCTGCCAGAGCAAAAAACCACAAACTTTCACATTTGAGTCATCTGCTGAAAAGCTACGTATTTTTATGAAGAAAGAACTAAATGTTTGGTTTAAAGTAATTTTATTTGCTTTCTTGTAGCCAAGTCACCTGACTCTTAGATGGTGAAGGTTATGTATCAACAAGATTTTCTTGCCATCTTTCTTTGTCTGCTGAACTACAATGATCATAGATTGACCTTGCTTTCAGACATAAGAACAGTTGTTTGATCCAAGTGTTAATATCAGTGTTTGTGTCTATAGAAACCAATCAACATTTCCTCCTAATTTTTGTAAATAGGCTGTGACCATGACACTTAGATTTCCTGTCTCTTGCATATCTGAATCAAAAATTCACTGCACACACTGATGTCTTGTCTTCTGTGTTAGCTATCTATTGCCTCACTAATAGGCATCTTTATTATAGTCTGTAGTTCTCCTGTTGAGGTAAGTCCAGACATCATTGGAGCCTATAATCTTTCATTTTTATTCTACATCATGGATTTGTTTGAGGGACTTTTTCAGCAATAGCTGTAGGAAATTGCAAGTAACATAAGAAAAGCAGGTTGAACTGCCTACCGTCAGCATTGCACAACATTCAGGATTTTTCCAGGATAACCGTTTAAAATTACTTTTTTCCAAAAGCAGTGGCAGTTTAGTGATGATTTTTCTTTCTTTTTACATTTCAGCAATGATTCAGGTTGTCTTGAGAACAAGATACAAAACTCTGCATTTTTGTACCTTTTTAAAAAATAGGTCAGCTGTTTCATTTGAGTACCTGTGTAGCACCGTCACATTTGGGAGTGAGTATTTGAAATCTGGCTGTAGAGTTGCCTCAATATTAGGGATTTGCCTTCTCATTTGCAGCAAAACTTGTCCATAATCAGTCAGTATATAAACTCTGAGATCTCTCATTTTGTACCCACACAGCAGGAGCTCATTCAGTAGCACTGAGTATGCTGTATTTTAAAGCTGAAGAACTTTCTTTGATATTTCTGCTTTGGTCTCCTGAGGAGTGCTTTGGTCCTAGGCATATAGGAGGCAGAAGAAAGGAGATTGTCCTCCCATGTTTTCATCAAAGCTGTTGTTTGCCCAGACAGGGTGCAGCAGAAGGAAAGGATGGAAAGAGAACACAAGCTGTGGAGGATGTGCTCAGGAGTAGTACTGAGGAACATGGGACTGAACCAGGAGATGGAGGGGCAGTTAAGACTAAAAGCACCAAGTGTGGGGATAGCATTTTGGAGCTGGTGTGACTGTCACGGATGGACTGTGTGATGTGATCGGGATTAAGATGAGGAACTGGGAGGAAACTGGTGTAAAGAGTCTGAGGATGGAAGCAGCAGAACTGAAGCCACAGAAAAGGGAAATCTCTGTTCTGTACATTGGTATGGATTTTGTGATCACCTGAGGGTGCATTTGGATGCTGCTTGTCCTGTCTGGTGTGAAGATACAGGATCATTTCACCTAGGGTTTGTTGTAGTCCAAGTGCTTGATGCAGCCTCATAAGCCTACTGAGACAGCAGACTGACTCATGAAATCCTGTCCCTCTGCATCAGTGCAAAAACCCTGGTGTGCAAATGCACTGTGTAGCTTAAACCACTGCAAAGTCTGTTCAAAATGTCTAAATTCACACTTGAAGTGGATGAGCAGCATTCATACAGTTGGTTTGAGCAGCTCGGTGGTGGAGAAGCAATCTCCATCAAGAGCATACAAGTGTCTTGCTGGCAATAGTACCTCATGTGAATGCATCTCTTTCCACCTGCTCCTACACCTTAATCTTGCTGTCCCTGTGCTGTCAGCATGAATCTGTGAATGCAAACTGGGTGTCTTAACACTACAGCTTTGGTTCACGTGAGATCCTTGACAGCTTGCAGTTACCTCTGTTCCTCCAATAGAAGAGGACTGTTTTCATTTAAAAGTTTCAGCCCTGGTAATGACTTTGACCAGCGTAGATGCCCTCTTTTGGGTCTGCCTCTGTCAGCACGAGCTTCCCACATGCTCACTGCACCTCCCCTTGGAAAGGACCCTCTTTGGTGAGTGCTTCCCAGCTGGTTGGAGGCAGAACTGGGTTAGCATAAAAGAGCCCAAAGAGTAGTTTGTAGCTGCTCCAGTTTATTTTCACCATAATGGATTACAAAACGCTTTTACACCAGACTGTTAGCACTTCTGAAGGGAGACAGTCAGCACAGGAAGAGGGGCAGCTGGTGCCGAGCACATGTGTGGGAGGAAAACCTCATCAAGCAGCGTAACTGGGTTTGGAAGGGACCTTTGTCCACAGTCTCAGTCTCTCTGAGTCTCAGTTCTGTCTCTGTGATGGGGGAAAAAACCCTCCTCACTGGGGTGTTGTGAACATGTGCTAATTTTAGTAAATCAGGCAGTTAGGTAATATGGTGACAGCCAGAAAATAACCTAGAAGGAAATAGTTGTTCTGTCTTTAAAGCAAAGCGTTTAGGGCCATTTTTAATACTGAGAATGAAGCAAACTACTGAGGATTGCTTATTCAGTAATACCAGCTTTACTATACCATGAATGGCACCATTTCCTGTGGGAAAAAAATTCCTGTGTGATCGCTAAATTAAATAAAGATTAAATGTTACACAATTGGCCACGTTTCTGCTATTTCCTTGCCTTTTAGCTCCTGGCTTAACATTTCTGACATGTCTGTATATGTTGTATGTGTAATGAACTATCTGTGACCAAGCTCACAGTTGCTCATACTTTTTGTCCTAAGGTGTTAAACACTTTAAAGAGGGCTTAGAGGACACTGAAGCATCTTACACTCTTGCCATTATGTGTCTTTAAGCACATTTCTGTCTCCAAAAGTGCTTACCTCTGGTTCTTAAAAATGATTGCAACTTTAAGTGAAGGAGATGAGAGGGGGAAATGTTCTTCTAAATCTGGTAGAAAATCACAGTTGGTCATTTTTTGCAAATCTCCCTGATAAATCGCTTCTCTGAATTTGTAAGTCCTTGCTTTGTAACAGGTGAGCGAGAGGTACAAAAACCTAAAGTTATGAAGCTATAGGTGTTGTCAGAAGGAAACAGATCCAGGTTGACTCTCATAACTAGGCTTAAATAATTTTGAAAATGACACTATTTGAAATTAACTTACTTGCACAGAATTGGGTGTCTTAATGTATAACAGAGGAAACAGGTACACTGATAAGTTAAAAAAAAAAAAATACAGAATACTGGGTACTGAGTATGCATCACTTCAGCTGATTTCATTTGAGTTAGGAGGATTAACTGGGAAAACCAAACATGCAAAGTCTAAGGTGCAAAAGTAAGTTGCTGTGAAAAAATGTTCATCTTGGCAAGTTTGTTTGCCACAGAGTAAACGACACGTGAACTCCATGTGTGAGAGCAATCCCTGAGTAACTGCCCTTGGCTGCGGTCTCAGGCCAGGGTGCCTTGCTGTAAACAAGAGGTGGCTCACTGCCCTGCCTGGAAGGAGTTGCCCTCCCTCGTGTACTCGGCTGCCTGTTGGCACACGCCCTTCTGTGTGCCCAGCTGCCATGTTTGTCACACCGGCTCAACACTGGCGCTGGCTTCACAAGGTCACTCCTGTCTGCAGTATGGGTAGAATTAGAACAGTGATGGGAAGTGGCTTGGGCTTTTTTTCTATCTTGAGGAGGTAAAAGATGTTGTGCCTTGTCCAAGGCAGCCTGTTTTTTGAACAGCATTGGGGCTTTTGTTGCTGGGGCCAGGGTGTTTAATAGTTTGACTTTGCTGCTATTCTGTTTGTTTTATTCAGCCAGGGACATATCACAGATCTATTTTTTGATCAGGCAGCATTCCTGTACTATAATAATTCAGAAGCAGAATTCACACACTAGTTGTGTGAAACGCCTGTTGATTACTTCTCTACATGTGCTTCTTGCCCTTGTCTTCCCTTAGGTACAGTTTACTCTGCAAGTTGTAAACTCCATGGAGCAGGTGTTTGTACAGTGCATAGCACAGCAGGACCCAGGTTTCATCGTGGTGTCTGGACATGCTCTTATGTAAGTAAGGGTACTCTGTCTTGCTGAGCAATTAGAATAGTTCACATTAGCAGAACTTGTAGAGTTTCCTGTGTGCACGCTGATGAGAAAAGGGATTTTTCTTTCCAGGCTGAGAGGGGCTTTGGAAATGTTCTCCAAATCACAGCGGCAGCTGGCTCTTTGGGCACTGGACAAAGACATGATTTGGAAATAGCTTCAAAGTTTAGAGATGGCCCTTCACATACTAATGCTCCCAGATGAGTTAAGTGGGGGAAGTTCACACCTCCTGTGGTGCTTTTGTTTCAGTCTGCCAAGCTGCAGACTCAGCACGAGTCCAGCATGCAGGTTTTCATAGTGAGAGCTTTTGTCGCTTCCAGAAGTGCTAGAAACTTAATTGCTTTCAAAGGCAAACATGGAATCTGGAGGACCCGGTACAGCCTGCTGAGAGAACATAAATCATGAGATACTATCACGTTTCTGTGCTTGGGCTTGCGTGGAGTGAGTTTGCTTTGGGAGTGAATGCCTTTGGAATACACTGGTTGGTTTTTTGTTGATTCTTAGACATAGCAGTAATTGTTGTTGGCTTTGTTAACAGGCATTTATGTTCTGTTCTGAAATTACTGTTCATGTCTTCTAAAAAGTGTGTAGACAAAAAGAAATATTTGTTCTGCCTTGAAATCATAAAAGCATTTCTGCATTTAAATGCATTGATAGCCTTGATCAAGGTTGTTCCCAGTTGTCATCCCTTCAAATAGGTATGGAAAGAGACCTGGTCAGTTGTCATTTGGCCACTGCTTTTTATCTTTGCCTATAGACAACGCTTAAAATGCCAGTGTTTACTTGTTCCTTTTTTTCGTGCTAGTTTGCCAGCTACTTTTGTCCCTAAGCAAATGAACCATGATGGCAACTGAGAAGAAACTGCCTTTTGTAGATAAGGAGTGGAATTTTCAAATGGCCTTATATAGTATGCTTCTCTCAGTTTTAATTTCCAAAGTAGTCCTTGTGAAAACTTGTGGAGCAGGTCCTTCAGTTGGTCTGGGAGGTTTTTGGCATATTTATCCACAACCCAGTTCTAAATGCAGTTTTCCTCATCTCCTTAAATAATTAGTTGATAGGCTCTCTGTTCATAGGAATACTGTTTTGGTCTATTTTGCATGGGAACTACAGCAGGAAAAGGTTTTAAGGTAAGCCAACCAAATAATCAAGGATCTTTTGATCAGTTTCCATTAGTATTAAACCGGTAATCTGCCCTATTAGATGTTACAAAGGAAGCTCAGTGTTTAAAGAAGATAAATATGCCAATTGACATTCAATATATCTTCTCAAGTCACCAGAAGAAACCTCGCTGAACCTTGTTGGCAGAGGTGCTTTCTGCAAGGGTTCCTAAAAACACCTCCCCAGCTCTTGGCTTAGTTTCTGAAATGCTCTGGCACTGCAGTGGGTCTGGTGCCAGTGCTGAACGCTTGGTCTGGCTCCAATTGGAGCTGAGGAAAGGCTGAGTTTTAAGACCTCTAGGATGCCTTCAGGTCCAGAAGAAACTGAGCACTGGAATAATGTGTCATCCAAACTGTGGTGTATTCCTAGAAATTGATGAATATGCTGTTTTAATTTGGGGAGTTTACATAGTTGAAGTTACTGAGATCTTAATGCTTAGAAGAGAGAATTCTGCAGCTCTTTAAGATTGCCTGGCACACAAACAAGCAAAGATCTAAATTGCTTTGAGCTGCTGACAGTTATCACAGCTTTGTGCAGGCACACCTTTGCTGGTACTGACAAAACACAAATACCAGTTTCACATCACTGTACTCTCCTTGGCTGGTGTATATCTTAAAACATGTACTGTACCTTCACAACTTTGGCACAGAAAATGGAAAGAATGGGTCAACAGCAACAGTAGCCTCTTATCAAACAGTTGGTTTAAAATGCTCTGAGTAAAGACAGAATTCTAAAACAAAACTTGATCAGTTGTTTGAAAACTGGACATTTAATGCATTGCATCACTCTGATCCCAGTCTACTCTGCTGAAGTCACACTGGTGCAAGAGCAGGCTTTGGTCTGTGAGGTGGACAGTAGCAAGGGAAGGAAAAACATCATTTTCTTTCTACAACACTGAGTTCCTCCAAATGTCCTAGCTAACTGAAAAGTCTGTTTTCAAAACATCTCTGACCCTATATGCAAATAAAATTTCTGCGATTTGTGGCTTTTACTAGAAATCATGTCTGTTATGTATCTGTGTGACAAGACACTGGTATATTAGTACTAAATGCTTCCTAAAGAAACTCATTGGAAATCCAGGGTGAAAAGTGAAGAGGCATTGAAAATTCCCCTAATCTGTATCATGGCCCACCATGTATTTCACACAACTGTCAGTAACCTGTAACAGCCTGCCTGCTGATGCAAGTTTCAGATAAAGAGTGTATTGACAGATTTAAATGTATTTAGTCTCCTAAGACTGTAGATTGACATTATGGTGGCTGTTGCCCACTTCCGTAAGCCCTTGCCTTAAAGTATGGAGTTAGAAATGAACAGGCAGACTCTGGCTGGTATCATTGGTGTGGTAGTGAGCATATATTAACTTTACTAATTTGTTGGGAAAAGAAATGTCAGAATTTGACACTCTAATGGCAAATCTATCAGTGTTCTCAGCTGCTGTTAGTGCTGGATTTATGCTCAGTACTTTTGCCATCTGCTATGAAAGCATTGCAGGCTACTAGAGGAGTGGGAGACTACACTGGCTTTGGGAAGCTTTCAGCAGAGCTGAGCAGATTCTTCGATTTGCTGTGATCAAACATCCTGATTGACAGAGTGTAACTTGAGTTCCATTTCTGACTCAGTGACTGAAGTTTGTTGTGAATTCTTCTAATGTGGCATGCAACCTTCTTGAATTAAAAATTACAATGCCTGTGCTCCCCAGGTGCTGCAGAGGTGGCACAACAGCAGCACTGACCGAAATCTCTGCTGTGGGTGCATGTTTGCTGCCTTTCTGCTGGACGTTGCCCCTGCTCTTAAGGGCAGCAAGGCAGGCCTCACAGCAGGCACTCAGCACAACTAACACCTTTGTCACTGGAACATTTTCTCTGATTCTTTATTATGTTTCTGTCACAATGTACAAGGTGATTTGGGTTACTTTTTTTAGCCTGTGACCTGTATTTCTACCATTGTAGGCTCTGAACAGTTTTGTCAGCTCTGGATTGCTTTGTGGCTCTCCTGGGATAGGTGAGGGTCTCCTGTACCTTCATCAAGCACTAACCTCACAGGCATTGCTCGGTAAATAATTCCAATGCAAGGTAAACTTGCCTTGCTGCTGTTAAAATTCTCAGTCTTCTGAAAAGCCAGTAGATGGGGTGTGTGCAATTCCTGTGCAAAATCGCTGTACTTCTCAACCCAAAGATCCAACTGTAGTTTCTACATTTTTATTGCAGAGACTGTTGTTGTTTTTAGCAATGGCTCCCCACATGAATCACAAATTTAAGCAACCCTGAGTGGAAGCACCAAAAATTCTTGATTGATATTTTTGCATGAAGTACTCTGAGCATGATCTACTGTGCACCTGCCAACACTGTTAGGTCTTTGAAAACTGGGTATGAATTTTTATCATAAGCTTTTCTTTTTCTTTTCTTTTTCTTTTTTTTTTTTATGAAAGTATTCATGAACTAGAAAGGTATTGGATAACTGAAAACAGACTGGGTTACCACAGACTTCTGCTTCATTTGAGATTGCAGTATTAGGTATAGATGCCATGGGGACAGCTAAGAAATACATCATGTTTTGTGTCTCCAAGCCCAGCATGTAAGAATAAACATCTATTTGTAGACATGATTCTGTTGATCATCGATGTGAGAATTGAATTTGCTAGCAGTGTAAATTAAAATATTTTCCTCTTGTTAATAATGATCGTGTAAATAATCATGCTAATATAAACTATAGAAAAGATCACTAATCACATCCCAGAGTGGTTTCCTGCCTAAAGGTCAGTTATGGTAGACTTAAAATGGGAAGGAATCTAAAACAGGAGACAAGTGACTTTGGGACAGATGGGTCGCTGAGTTGTTTACCTTAGAGGTCACAGCAGAGCAGAGCATGAACCAACATGGAAATAAGGTGGCCCAAGGTAATTTGTGCCATTCAAAATGAAACTGTCTAGAGATGGAGTCCTGTTAGGTAGGTCGTAGCTGCTTATACCTGATTGGCGATGGAGAAACCTTCAAATGATTTGGTATTACTTAACCAAGGGAACTCCACAATCCATGTCTGACAGGTATGAACTCAAGGTAGAAGTATCTTACCAAGAAATAAGTTAGAATTAGAATACTATATTGAAGTTATCTTACGAGAAGAAGCGTGAATGCTTATGGCAAAGATGCACAGCTGAAGTTCCCTCAGATATATTTGGGAAGAAGTGTTGTGCTATGCACATACACTCTGCTCCAAGCTATTAATGCAATTATGGGAAGGTAAAAATCTTCAAATAGCAGAGTAGCTTCAGTTAATTCAAAAGAAAAGTTTAATAGTGGAATATGACAGAGTCCTGAAGGCACCGGTTTTGTTTGTGCCTGTGATGAAAGGGGCAAATAACACGAACCTGTTACCTGTTACACTGCCTTTCGGAAGAGAACCGCCAGAACTGTGTTTTAATCTGGTGTGGTAAAGTGTGTCCAAAATACTCTGAGTGTTTAACAGTTGCACAAATGATTCACTTTCCTAGCAGTCTGATTTTGTATTATAATCTGTTTCCCTTCTGTCTTTAATGTGCAATTCTGCTGAGCATGCAGTTCACATTGGCTGCCTCGGGCAGACTGCAGGTCAGCTTTTGAATGTAGGAGAATTCATGAAATATAAGTATTTTGTGTACAGTTAATAGCAGTTGCACAAGTACAAAGGCTTTGCTTTATCAGCAGATGTGGTCTAGGTTTACATTTATGTCCACATCCAATCCTTACATTTATTGCAGTCGAGAGAAAAAAATCAGAAGCTTGGTGCAGTCTTTAACAATCTGCTTTGGTAGCTGGCCAGTCCACTTACCCTTGGGTGAAGCACATGGTAGGGTGGTTCTTTCTTCCATTAACTCTTTGATGCTTGGAAACGGGGATGATTCACACAAGTGACAGGGAAGGGGAAATTACTGTAAGTGCAAGATTAGCAAAAACTTCGTACTCACCTTGTGCCAAGCCAGGAAGGGATTCGTGTACTATGGGAATGATTAGATGGCAATGTTTGCTGGACTGCTGTGGCAGACAAAGGATATTTGAGAAGGCGATCCAGCTCTGCTGGAGTCTGCGTGGTAAGTGGAGGGCAGCCTTTCCACTTGGAAACTAGTATTGGGTTGGGCACTTTCTGGTTAAGTCAAAAGGGTTGCTGTTGTTTGCAATAGCTCAGCTGTTTCCCTTGTGACATGGCTGTGTTTCCTCACTTCTTGCCTGAGCTGGTGCTGGAGTTTGGAGTAGAAGGCTCTTTGCCATCATTGCTCCTGTCTGGTTAAGGGGTTTTTTTGTTAGTTTGGGAAGACATGAGGAGAAATCAAATCCATGCATGGAGAAATGGTAATGAGTAGAGTGCAGAGGGAAGGCCACCATCCCTCCTTCCCAAGTGCAGAAATAACCAGTGACGATGCAGGAGCTTGTTTGTAGCACCTCAGCTTGGCCCAGCCAAGCGTCCATCATGTGGTGAGCAAAGAGTGGGGTGGGACTTCCTTGCAAGGTGATCAGTGTGATTTCCTAATGCTGTGGAGGGGAGTCATCCCTGAGGAACAGTAGGAACTTTTTTCTCAGGGTTAAGTACTGTGCCATCCTCCTTTAAACCAGTGAGATGGCAGTCTGGGAGAAGGATATGAAAAATAGATGGGCTTAAATTGAAACCTGGCATCTGGAACAGCTTTGGCAGACCTCGAGATAATACTTCAAAGTTGTTCAGCCCCACAAGGTACAGTATAATTTTCTGCTTGGTGAAGTATTACTTGGGAACTGGAGTCATTCTTGGGGCTTCCTTATGCTGGGCACTGTCGCACTCAGAGCTGACTCTGAGCCTGCACGTTCTGAGCTGCTTACTCGCCTATTCTCTGTCTCCCCAAGTATTTAGCAGTAAACCTTTACCCTGAATTAGTGTTTCCACACTGAGCAACAGAGTGTAAATATACCTGAGCATTACTGAATCTGCTTTTACCTACTGAAATGATACTCCATATTTTAAAATCATTAAAGCTGAAGCAACATAAATATTCTGTGTTTCATGACAGCATGAAAGGAGCATGGCCTCCTAATTACCCTGGTATTCAAATGTGTGCAGGGGCACTTGGAAAGCGCAAGGCTCCCTCAGCTCTCTGCAGTTTGGCAGGTATCTGTCTCCTTACAGAATTGAGTTTGGACACTGAAGAGAAATTTAGCACATTGGCTTATCTATGAATTTAGCATTCTGGCATTGGTGGGGTGATTCCCAGAGTTTAGTAATCAGAGGCAGAGAACATCCTTCCACAAGCAGTGCCCATAATTCTCACCGTCTGTGAAATCTGGACCTGCTTTCACTTTTGGTGGTTTACAAGGAAGAAAGCAAGTCAACCTAGTTCAGTTGTTTTAACCACGTGTGTTTGGAGATCATTCTGAAATATGATTAATATATGCCTGCACGTAGGTAGGATTTCAGGTTGTAAGGTTATTAATTGGTTTTGATGCTGTTTGCTACTTGAATGTTGGTGATTCTTTTATCTAAGGTAAAAAGAACATAATTATTTTTAACTTACAGCAACCCCCCCCCCCCCCGCATTTTCTCTTAAATGTCTTGATATGAAGAATTTTAAACTAAATTTCTGCACAGATACTTTCCAAGAGATTGGCTGTCACATACAATAAAAAACCTGCACTTTTGCAGGGACCCAATGAGACTTTGCAAATTTAGATTTATTCTCAATGTTAAATGTGGTTGAAGATGTCATTTCTTAAACAGCACTTTTAGAAGTAGTTAGCTTAAAAGTGTAGCAATTCAAAGCACAGAGGGAATGATTTTGAAGTGTAAAGTCTTGAAACACAATGCAGAGGTTGACAGTTTCACTGCAATTAGAAGCAAGGCAGGCACAACTCCCACTTCTGAAAACTTTCCTATCGCACTGCTTCCTCTCTTGGCCTAGAAAACCTAAAAAAACCCACATTGAGTGGCTTTGCTTATTGACTTAACATAGCTATACTCAATAGCATTAGGAGACAGAGCAGAAAGGGCTGCCAAATGTTTCTGTAAAGAATAATCTTTACAGAAAGCTTCACAGAGGTATTTTTTTCCACATGCTTTCAATCTCCTGAGAATGCTGGTTTTTTGAGGAAAGCAAGTGTTAGGGTGGTTTGGTTTTTTCTTTTTTTTTCCTTTTTTTTTTTTTTTTTTTTAACAAGGCTTGTTTTGTTAGGAAACCACTCCCTTCTGCTGCTGCATTTAGACTCGCTGCTAATTGCCTTTTTGGTCGAAGACATTTTCCATGAATTGCCACATTCCCCCACACTGTAACAACTTCACACTGATTATGCTACGTTAGTGGCACTTCTGCCTGCTGCCTTTGGGAGGAGTGGCTGAGAGAAGGATCTGGTGTAGCTGGGAAATTGTGAGGTTTACTGGATCTGAGGTTTGTAGCTGCTAAGACACAGCAGAGGCTGTTCCTCCCAGACTAAGGTGGTATAAGGAGGGCATCCTCCTAACTGTGGTGGTATATGCACTGCTCTGTTGTATGCCACTGCTGAGGATTTTGCATAAGAAGTCATGGCAAAGTGGTGTGTGGTGTGTTAGGCTTATATTTTT